>NC_024308.1:7600220-7640911 GCF_000523025.1 Cynoglossus semilaevis
TATATAAATGCAAGAAATGTCTGCCGAGGCGTGAAAACACGTTTCAAGTGTGTGACATTTGGCCACAGAGGGGCACTGCCTCCCCAGGACATGTGTGACACCTCAACAATGAAAAAGTCCTTTTCACGCAACAGTGGTTTCTTCCAGTTTCCAAACAGAACCACAGAGTTCAGAGTGACAGGTCAACACAACGGTAACATCACTGAGACGTTAGACCACAATGAGTCAAGAGTTATGTTAAACTGACAGAGTTTATACTTTATAAAGAATGACATTATTTCTGTTTGGGAATCTTGGGTGAAGGTACGGCTGTTGGGATGTACTGTAGTAACTGCAGTTTTTTAATAGCTGAATAATCAGAATATTTTTCATTATCAATGGTACAACTGCTCATATGTCCATAAAATTGTAGGAAAATCTAAAGTCAGCTACTACTACTACTACTCCAGGCGTCTCACAGTTTATGTTGCATCCACCCAGTGAACCAATTACCAAACCACTAACACAACTACTACAGCTACTACAACAACTAATACCACTACTACAACTACTACAACTGCCACCACTAATACTCCAACTACAACAAAAACAACCACTACTACTAATACTACTACTACAACTAATAATAATATTACTAAAACTACTGCTATTAGGACTACACACTTTTAAAAAAAATTAATATTTTTAAATGTATTAGTTTTAGTTCAACAAATTAAAACAATTTTTAAATATGTTTAAATATTTTTAAATGTATTAGTTATAATTCAACAAATTAAAACAATTTTTAAATAATTAAATCACAGTTTTTTGTTAAACAACGTGACATCAAGTATCTGAAGCCTGCAGTTTGAAGTATGTCTTTGTGTAATATTGTATTGTATTATACTGTTGGACGAGATAGTTGAATACAGATGTGTTGGTGTCTGTATTCTGTAGCACGTGGCCGTGACATCACGTGGTTGCGTATCCTTCTCTGAACCGTAACATCCGAGGATAAAGGAGAGAACATATGGACGCCTTCAGGTGTCAACACCAGTGTCTTAGTTTGTCTTCGCTGAAATAAAAAAGACAATAACGTCCCTTAAATCTTACTCAAATAAAATAATCCTTCGAACTCTGAAGTAATTACAATCCCTGCCACCTTCTCTTCACGTCCTTTTCACCGTGCGGCAGGAACCAGTGTGGCGCTTCATGTCACGTCCTCTCCCACCTTTTTTTTACTGTTGCACCAACAGTGGCACAGTCCTTAATATCCAGCATGGCTATCTGTGAGACCATATGTCCACAGCAGGAACACTGAGTGGCTGCCAAAGGGCCCACTCTCAACCAGCAAATAAATAATGGGCCATTATGTTCAATCATATGCTGAGCTGTAAAGGTCCAGAGCTCACAGGAGCAGTATGCAACATGCAACGTAGTGTAAGATTAGAAAATAATGCAGTCTTTTTTGGGGACATTTTTCTCATGACTAATAGCCTGGTGGCGTGGCTCTCTGCCAGCTGAACAATGACACGACCAGACGATGATCCAACATATGAAAATATGGAAATCTCAGCTGCAGTAACATGGAGATAAATGACTCGTCGGTGTTCTCCAGTCAGACTACGCCGCTTTTATTAAAACCTGAGCGGACATCGTAAATTCATGTCCAAGCCTGATGCAAAGCTAATTCTGGAGTTTACCTGAAGTCAATTCAAGGTCATGAATAGTGTAGAGGAAAATAGATGTAAATTTTTATGTTGTTTGTGCAGAATGATGCAAATGAGGCCCATTTTGGGTCATTTGAATCTCTGGGAAAACAGAACGTTCTTTTACTTCCACTGCTCTCTGCAGGTGGTCTCCACAGTGGATCGTCTGCCTCCATCTAACAGCACTCCTGCTCTCCTTATGCCGAGTACGTTTACTGTCTCTGTGTTTTTCCACATTTATCAACGGTTAAGTTTCTACTTCTTTTCCGCACGTTCACCTTCCATCTCAGGGTCATCTCTGACCTTAGATCCTGTCCTTCTGAGATCCTGATGTCTAATCCATGTTGGTCGATGCAATCCAAGATTTTAGCACCTTCACCATCCCCACACTTATCATCTCCATCCAATCTGCATCCAACCTTTTCTTCCCATCCTTTCTTAACGGTCCGTTACTTTAGGAGGTTGACCTCAGAAACCTAAAGCTGCACCACTCTCATCATGACTTCACAAATCTCATTTCCCATGTCATCCCACGCCAGCTATGAACCCATCTGTCCCTTTGACTGCACACTTTACTGCCATTACATTTCAACTTGTACGTGTAGTACATACCAAGGTCCTCAGTTTGCGACAACGTCAACCTATGGCGTTGCGTTGCCGCCATATTTTGCTGTACTGTCAGTGTTAAAATCCATAGTTTTGTAGGAGACCAAATTGTAGAGGACGATACAGAAATCAACAGCATACGTTCCATGAGATCTTCATTGCCGTTTGCTGGGACTAACACCATGTACAAAATGCACAGCCATCTCAACCTTTACCTGAGTTATCTCCATTTTCTTTTATACCTGATTAGCATTCAGAAACTCTTACGGCATATTTGAAATTTTCATTTATTCCCCTTGGTTTTTATTTCTCTGGTACAAAGGTCCAGGAGTCAATGAGAGGCCTGAGGTCAAGATAAATGAAGGTGTTTTCTATTAGGGAAGTCTATCACGCAGAGGTGGGGAAATGATTTCGCCTTTGGCTGAAACAAAGGGTAATTGATGCTATCGTTTATCTTGCATGTGGAAAAAAAAAAGATGATCAATGGAGCAGACAGACAGAGTCAAGGATCATGACAAGGCCGTCTGTCTGAGTTAGCAGTGTATTGATGTGACTCTGAGCTGCAAATTAGTCCAAGTGACTGTATAATGAAGTCGAGTGAAAGGAGAGGGAGAATTTTGGCAAAACAAAAGTTTTTTTTCTTCTTTTTTCCCCCTCTTCACTCGTGCCCACAGTTGATCTTTCCTCACACAGTAACAATTATGCTTTCATTTCTGGAAATGCAATCTATTTATACTGGTTTGTTATGCAAATATCCTGAGGAGTTTGAGTGAAGTGAAGTGGTTTATTATGCAGCAGCCTCACTGTTTCCCTGTGCAGCCGACAAAAAAAACAATTTATGTTTTTTTAAAGAGTGATGGCAGCTGTGGAAGACTGATAGTGATTGTAGTTAAATGTCAGTAATGGTGGTTTTAGACGCTGATTAACTGTTGTTGATACAAACAGTATCACCAGAGAGCAGCGCTGGATGCAGCGGGGACCAATCATTTCACATTCTTATTTAAAGCACTTTCATGTGCACTACAATCCTGATCAGCAGGGCCGGCCATTAACACAGTTTAGCTCTGGGGCTTATTTTATCAAAATTGATGTTTACAACTGAGCTCAACTGTGACAGGGTCCTGCTGTTATCAATAACAGGAGACATCAGAGACAGAGTCTTTCGGTGGGGAGACCCAGGAATGGGCTTTTATATTTAGGGTTTTTATGTGTGATGCATGGAGGTATGTATGGAGCTGTAATTAATCAAATATTGCATTAGTGGAGCTGCCAAAAGATTGAAATTTTAAATGTAATCAATCACAGAGTAGGTGTGGATTTATTGCAGTTAATCATAATTAATTGTGCTTGGAATTAATCATAATTAATCACAATTACTCAAGATGAATCAACATTCCTAAATATATAGGATATCACTGGATATTGCTTTTGTCATTGATTCAAATAATGGAATTATTTAAATGGATAAATGTTCAGATCAAAGTCATAATCCAGAATTGGGTCACCAGAGTTTTCACCTTTTAAAGCTTTTTGTATAAAAAGTCTGAATATAATGAATTTCATATAATTGTATTTATGGTTTTGTATTCCTTATATAATATAAATCACTTCAGTCTAATTACAACAGTTTACAACAGCTAAACTCCAGGGATTTGACATTTGAAGTTCAGCACAGAGACTGAATACCACAAGTCTGGAGCTACACCTGACTGATTAATTATTCTGGAGTCATTATCTCGGTCCAACATCTCGGTCCAGCACAAATGTTCCACTTTACAACCAAATTATCCTTTGTTTAAAGCCACCCCCAGACTCGGTCTTTCTGAATCGTACAATCTCTCCATTCCAGACAAAACATTTGCTCTTTTCGTCTTCAGGGACGGAATCGGCTTCATGACACAGTTTCTGCTGTGAGACTTCATTCATCAAACCTGTCTTTTATTAGCCAAAATTTTTACTCTTACACTTCTTCACTGGTGTCTAAAGAGGGACAAATTGTTTTTAAAGTGTAAAGTACCTGAGGATGAAGGAGTTAAGTATTTTAACATTATTTCACAAGGCATTGTATTAAAATGTAATATGACATTTTTTATTATACTAATGGTTATACATGAACCATGGTATAGTTAAAAATAATAATGTTCAACATCAAAAGATTAAAACGAATATTTAATTTATTATTAAATAATTAACTAACCTAAAAAAACAACAACAACAACAAAATTACATCTTAAGAAAGAAGTTGAGGACTACATTAAAAAAATTATATCTTAAGAAAGAAGTTGAGGACTACATAAAACCTGTCCAAGTGCCACAACTGGCCTGCAGTCCCCACTTTGGATGCAGCTGTTTGTAATGATTATCCGTTCGGTTTACCAGCCACCTGAAGGATGTTTTATTCATCAACTAGTCTTTTATGTAGAAGTGATGAGAGTCAACACTGAAGCTCCAGCTTTAAATGTTATCACTGTTATGAAAAGGGTAATATAAAAATGCTGCATCACTGTAGAGGACGCCGTTCAGATGTTTAACGACTTGTAATTTGCTAATGAACTCCAAAGGCTTGACTTGGACCTGCACCAGGAGTCATGAAAATAACTCCTGCAGTCGTCGCATCGACACTAATAACAATTTTGGAGCGCATCACGCCGGCTATATCCATAATCAAAAGTGAAGTTGACTCTGACTCCGACGTTGGGCAGGAAGACGCTGCCAAAAACGAAGCATTAAAAATGGATGTTTTCCTCCGTCAGTGACTCATCACTGATCCAGGGGGCGAAAAAAAAAAATGTCGTCGTTCAGTGAATATAAATCAGGGTCGTGAAGTCGTGTGAAAAATCACAGCTGTTGTGTGAAGATTACAGTAAAGCTTTAGTTGAACATCACCTACCTGTCAATCACACAGTCGTCCACCGTTAAATATTTTTGGACATTTGATATCAGTATTTGAGATTTACGTATAAACTACTTCGAATTTGAAGACCAGTTTGTTTTATATTTTGTCTAAATTTAAATATGCTATGTTATTTTTACAAATCTTGGACAAGTGAACACAATGACTGCCACCATTAATTAAATGTGTCATTAATTCATTCATTAATTGCACATTTTTCTGTCTTCAAAAAGCCAAATGACAGTATATCCAATAATCCCACTTTATTGCTGATACACATTCATTTCACAAAGAGTCTTTGTTTCACCAAAGCGCCACCAGCTTCAAATACCATCTCAACACCAAGCATGCATTTGTGGGGTCATAAGGTCAGACCCCCAGCTCAGGTCAGACCAGCCACAATGATCCAAGGACAGTTAGTAAGTCTACAGCTGACAAGATGACTGACAGTTGTCAAGTGGAGGGTGTTCAGGACTGTAGACCGGATCAAGGAACAAACACTGGTTTCTACAAGCTGTTGTCAAGACCCAGAATACTGACTGAAATCCACCAACGCTATGAAGCTAGAGTTACACCTTTGTACTTTTTACTATAAATGATTCCATCATACGGATTACATATTGATTTTTTTAAAAGTAATTAGCAAATGTTTGGATATATTTTGGTTAAATAGAAGCTAACTTTATTTTGGGATTTAGTTATAATTTATATTATAAAATACAAACACTGTTGAAAACTGACCTTTGACCCCTGAGTCGCTGCAACATTCTGACATAAGATATTAGCTAGAATAGTCCCACAGAGCAGAGAGAGAGCTGCAGTCGACCTTTGTGCTCCTATTAATCACCTGTCAGTCAACACAACAATGAGCATGTGTGGCTAAAGGCAAACATTAAACAACTAACAGCGTCCCCTGCAGGTGCAGGAAATCCCCTTACTGTCACCAAAAGGCAATTTCAGATCTGACACATGTAAAATCGCCTCTTGACGCCCATTTTACCAAGGGAAATAAAAGCCATACACAGTGGTGTGTGTGTTCCTATGTGTGTGCGCATGTGTGTGTATGTGGGTAGAAATAAATATTGCAGGATCTAGATACCTTGGAATAAGAAAATCTAATTTTGTCTGAAACAACTTAAATGCTGTGTGAAAATCAATATTTAATACTTAAAGGCGGCCCTGAAGAAAAAAATAAAATAGACTGGGGAACAGAAGAGCTTCGGTCTGAGGATTGGTGTAAAGGATCATCTTCCTTCTCTCCTCAGTTCAGCTATCCGTCTGTCACATTGATAACCTGTCAGGAGGTGATTACATAAAGCACATCTTTAAAACATGAGGTGTCAGAGTAAGGGGCAGTTTGTGTGTGTTTGTGTTTGTATGCCAGTAGGTAGGTCAGCACTGTTGTACGTTGGCTGCACACTGATGCAACCCTGTCTGTCTGGTTTGCAGCCGTAGTTTGCTTCCAGTGATTCTCGCTTACGTTGAAGCTAATATGCTACTATGAGGCTAAACCGAAGCAAAACCACCTGACACTGGAGATCCTTTGAAGGTTGTTAAACAACGTAACTGCCGTTGTAACCAGACAAAGTTATGTCTTCAACATTCAGTTTAAGTAGTTAAGCAAAACTTCCACTAGGGGGCAGACTGTCAGACTTAATTAGCATATTTTTTCATTCCAAATGTGAGCTAGCCAGTCATAGCCGTGCTGTTAGTTTCAAACTGTTTCATTATTTCTGTTTTTGAATTGTTGTTTTCTTCTTCTGTAGTCCTTCCAATTTCCGATGGTACTGCTCCATTTCCTGCATTGCGAGCTTTCTGAAAAAGTGCTCAAATACACTTGTAACGAACAGAGAGGACGGACAGAAGGCTCCGTATCAATTCCTACACCTGAACCTGACTGGGCCTCGAACAGTATCCTGGACTTCGCAAAACCTAAACATGTGACTCTGTGTCTGCGCAAGACAGGCCAAAACATGTTCAATACCAGGTGTTCCAATCTTATCTTTATTCTGTTATTATGTCATGGAACGTGACTAAAACAAACTAAGACAGAAACAACTTCTTCACGTTCCCTGCTGTGGACCATAAATGGAGCCACAGCTTTATGTTGTCTGCCAGTCCGTGCAGGATCATTTGCTGTGCGTTCGCGGTCCCCAAACACAAACACGCTGAACTAAATCGAAAATTGCCGCCTGTCATGTAAACACCAGCATCTAAACCAGGACCCACTGTGTTTAACCTTTAGCTTTCCCACAAGATAACAGATGGGACACAACGTGTGTATGTGTGTGTGTGTGTGTGTGTGTGTGTTCAGACTGCAGGAGTCTGACATAAATAGTTTACATGCAGTAGCAGCATTACTACAGTACAGTGTACGCAGTGATACCACCACACCAACAGTGTTGATGTTAATGCACCTTTCTGTTCAGGCGGCAGCCCGTCATCCATTCAGAATTCATAAATTAGGCCTCAGGTTGCATCTAAAAGTCGAGAGAAACTAACCCTCTGACCCCCCCGCACCCCCGACACACAACACTGACACAAATCAGCAATTTCTGTGACAGATCCTGCTGCTGACTGGACGTTTGTTACAGACACAGCAGACGATTTGCCTTCTAAGGCACGCTGATATTTGCTGGGTCAGGGTTTGTCACATGCTGGGTTACTGTTCTGCCTTCCTGGGCTCTCAGTCTCAGTCCTGAGGGGGAAAATGCTGCAATTCCAAAGAACAAAGAGGACAGCCCACATCAATATCCAGTAGCTAAGCTGTATATGTGGACATACTTTAACCACAGTAGATGTACACACACTGATCATCATCACCATTATTATCACATCATTGTACGTTGCTAAGACCGTCACTAATAACATTTCACGAACGGAGAAGGTTCTGGGTTCATGGCCCAGAGAACCCACCTCCTTGATGGCGCCTCCTGTGGGGGTTGCAAAGACTCACACTGTGAGTTTCCCCATCGTGGGAGGAACGAGGGACTATATTAGTCTGATTTTTATTAGAGCAGTCAAGGAAGATTGCATTTCTGCCTAAAAAGTCATGGGTTTGATTTCCTGGGATAGACACTTGAACCTACTCATCGTTTCCACTTGATCATTGTGACAACAACCAAAAGACGACCCCCACCCCCCAATAATACAGACCAAGACACAGGACCCTGCTACAAGAGTCCCACTGCCCCAAAGACCGCCAAGATCTTTCCTCCACCGATCCATCGGACAATGAACCACCGCACCAAAAAATGCTTTTTGTAAGTGTGTTAATGGTTTCAAGACTTCTCTTCTACCTGGAATTGCAAAAATGCCAAATTAAAATAACGCAGCTCAATGTTAGTGTTTCCAAACATTTACTTTGGTTCATCCACTGCAGAGTTTCCAAATCACCGTTTAATGTCACAGCAGTTATACACAGTCGATTAATCAACCAATTAGATCACAGAGAACTGACCACATGCGGTATGGATTACTATTTAGTCCCAATACAAAAGTTCCACATTTTCTGGCTCACTAACAAATGTTCTGAACATGATGAAGAACCTGGAGGTTCACTGTGACATCAGCATCCACTGTCTCAGCAGTGGATGTATTTTACACCAACAAACACAGATAAGCTAATGCATCAGTTCATTAGGCGACCACTTACCATGAAAAGGCCGCTGTGACCACAGAGCAAGCCCCCTCCCACACTGTAACTGTTTGATTCACTGTCACACACACACACACACACACGAGCTTGTGAATAATCGGAAAAGACAAAACACACTCACAAATCGGTTGAGAGCCACTACAGAACCCATCATTACGCGCGTCATTTGAACACAACAGTCGACTAATCTACCATCTAAGGGACAGTAGCAGCAGGTGGAGGAGAAGAAATGAAAAGGAGAAGGGGCAGGAGCAAGAGGAGAGGTATGAAAGGACATTGATTCAGAGGAGAAGAGATGATCCTCCAAACGAGGAGAGAGGATTTGTCAAAGACCCGTGGTATGACGGGCGTGAGGAGGAAGAATCAGCAGGTGATACTTTAGGAAGATGAGAAGAGGGAGGAGCAGATTGTCATGCTTGAGAAGATGTAGCAGAGGGAGAAGCCGGGGAGGAGCAGCAGGGAGTATGGTTTCATGATTGGAGAGCTGCAGCGGCTGCTGGAGAGTCTTGGAGAAGCAACAGGGGGAAAAGTAGATGACGGAGGGAAGGAGGGTGCAAGGGGAGGGCCGACATGAGGAGCAGCTGCAGGTAAGATGTACACACACCGAGGGTGATGCTGATGTGACAGTAGGAGGAGGAGGAGATGGCTTTGTGTGGGGGAGGAGGCTGCAGTGGGAGGCAGGAGGTAATGTTTGGAAAGGACCACGGAGGTGATGAGGCATCAGGGTAGAATCACAGAAGGTGATGTATGGGAGGAAAAACAGCGAGGGGAGGTGGAGACAGCTCTTCACAGAGTCACTGACCACTGACCACCAGCTGTGATTATGATTCCATGGGCGACAAAGAGCCACAACAGAACACTGATGGAGGAAGACAAGGTGAATAAAAGCACAAAACGTCAACCAGTACATGATTCCTCACCACATCTGACAGCCGACATCAGTTCAATGTTATGAGATTCAAATGTTATTTTCAGTATTGATTTCTTTTGAATTTAACATGTTTTGGAAAAATGTTAAGGTGCATTTAGGGGCAGGTCTGTGTCAACAGTCAATTGTTTTAGTCACTAACTTAAGCCTTAAAGTTGAAAACACACGGGTCAAGGTAGCATTTTTTTTTTTTTTTTTTAGAGCTGTGGTGCTCAATCTGAAGTCTGGAGTGGCAGAAAAGTACCTGAGAGTGGTGCAGGAAATGTGAAAGGACAGAAGGACTCAGGACAGATACGGTTAGGTAAGAAGCTTGATCAAAATCAAAAAAGTGACATCATTATGTATAGAACAGGCAGTATCTGTGAGGCAGGGGCAAATGTAGGGATGAGGGTAAACCTCGTGTTAGGGTTGATGTTTAAACTTATCTTATCTTTATCTTTATTTGTCATTGTGACACAGCACAGCACACCATGCACAACGAAATTTGCCCTCTGCATTTAACCAGGGTTGATGTTTAGCAGCAAAAAGAAAAGACTGTAGCCTGGACCTCATTGAAACCTGATTCAAAGTATAATGTGAAGACAATGAGGGTTGAGGAGAGAAGAGGCCAAGTGGATGTTGGCAGAGATATGGATGGAGAAATTGTCCAATCAGACAGAACGATAAGGTTGAGTGGTTTCAACATAGAGAGGGCAGGCTGAGAAATATCTGACATCGGATGTCAGAATTGAAGCTGCCAAGAAGAACACGTAGACTCCAGAGAAGAATGACAGACGAAGGGCGGAAGGACAAAAGGATGGTTGATGAAACACAAGAGTCAAGAAAAGGGTGAGGTGGGTGAGACAATCAGGTGTTGGCACCCTGAGAAAAAAAAACAGTTTCAGGAAAACCAACAGGAAACTGAATGATGGCAATCAATGTTCACCCTTGTTGAGAAAAACATTGTACAGCCTTGCAAAAACCACCAGAGGCAGTATTTGTTCTTCTTTCAAACTTGAATTTTTCAACAGAAGAGCCACAGCCCCTAGAGGATCCACTTAGGTACTGCAACAGGATTGTGACATTTGTTTTTTTGCACAGTTTCAACATAAAATCATGACTCTACGAACCTGTGCATTATTTAAATAGCTGAACATTTAATTAAAATTTAAATGATCGTTCATAAATATAAATTAATTATTAGGGCCAGTTCATTATAAAACACCGTTTTATGCAATAGAGTGTAATATGTTTGGGGTCTTTGGCCTTAAAAATGCAGAAGACCCCTGTTCTAAACCACTGCACGTAACTCTGACTACAAACTTCTAATTGTATTCTGTGTAGAAACATCTGCAAAAAGGTCACAAACTTGGACCGTCACGCGTCCCAATATGTCCAGCGGGACACATGTCAGCTGGTGTCTCCTCCATTTGGGACTGAAAAGACATGCATCTATGTCCTTCAACCACGTCTGCACCAGCACAACATTGAGACATGCTCCCCCGAAAAAACCCTCCTCCTCAGTCACCGACCACCACCACTTACCTTCTACTGCAAACACAGAAGTAATCCCCCAGAGGAGAACCAGCATGACCGACATGTGTCTAGATTTCCTATTCCCCAACATTATCCAGCTGTCAGAGCAAAATCCCACCAGAACCCAGATCCACAGTCACATCTCAGTCCTGTGAGTGTTGGTGAGAGCGCTTCACCGGCACAGCCAGCAGAGACTGAAGTGGAGACACAAACACACGCGCACTCTCTCTCGTTCACTCTCTCTCTCTCTCACTCTCTCTCTCTGTCTCTCTCGCTCACATATTTTTATCCAATCAGGAGAGAGCTCCTCACTTCTTAAACCAATCACCCATTCTTTTGCACCTGACCCCCACAGCTTCATACTCAATGGTCAGGTTTCGCTGCTAGCCTGCACCGCGGCTCTGTGGAGATATAGTGACTCCCAGTGGTCAAAATATAGTATAGCAACTAGGGTTTGAATCACAATCAATTATATATTTCTAACAATTTATTTTATTACTGTAATCCCTGAATAAAGAAAAATAAAATAAAATAATGGATTTGTGGACAAAAGCAATAGTAAATACTGTTATGAAAACATGACGAGAACACAGTCAGTGAATGTGATCAATGTTTGATGAATATTAAAATAAAAATGAGATGGAACTCCTTAGTGCATGTAGTCGTCTTTTTCTCTTTTTGTATGCCCAAGTTAGAGACCTTTAAAATTTGAATGCTCTTGCCTTATAGGGTTTTTCAACCTTCGGGTCGCGATCCAATGTGCGGTCACCTGGCATTCAAATGGGGTCTAGTAGTTGATTTTTTTAAAATAAATTCTTCATGTAAATGAAGAATTTACATGAAGAATTTAAGTTCAAATAAATTGCAGAATATAAAAAAAATCTGAACTGCTGCATCTTGATTGGTGGCTGGTGACTGGTCAACCGTCCAGGGTTCACCCTGCCCTTCCCAATTACTCCTGGTTCCAGCCAACCCCACAACTCCAAAAACGTTTAATAAAGTAAATTAAAAACTTGTCGACTTAATTATTCCTTAAAAGCCTCCTGGAATGCCATTCATTGTTGGAATGATAACATTCATTCCACTTTTGGTGCAAAGACTCAAACTTCAGTCCCCTGACAGCTTGGCAGTTGAACATCATTTATTACAACCAAAAAAATCCAATAATAAAAATTAAAAAAAACCCCACAGATTCACCTTTTTAATTTTCTGGCCTCTGCTTCCTGGAGTCAATTAAATGCCTGTAGTACTATCAAACTGGCAGTGGACTCCTCTGAGTAAATTAAACACACATGAAAAAAGCAAAAGTTGCACTAACAGTATTTTTTTTTTTAATTCCTTATCTTAACTACTTTGTGGCTGCTGTGAGACTGCCTATAATAATTCTTTTTTTTTTTTAGTCTAAGGTTCGGGCAGATAAGGTTAATTGTTGAATGATAAAAATTGGTGCAGACATGCTGCACTAACCAGGGAATGTCTGGAAACAACTGACAGCCTGAAGACTGATTTCTGTCTCTGCACTAACTGGACACACACACACACACACACCAATGTGTCCATTGATGAAGTGTGTGTTAATAATAAGGTTGTTTTTTGTTTGTTTGTTTTCTGGGGTTTTTTTTCCAAGGTGAGTTTTCAAGCACAGCATGTTTGAATCCTTAATCTTTTTTGACATGTGACCTCCATTTTGACTTAAATACATTTCTGGCGCCCCCAGAGACGTTCTAGCCAGATTAGTGCCAGGGCCAAAAACCTAATGAAAGTAAAGGAACACAGTTGTTTAAGATTGTGTTTTTAATCATACTTTTCCAATAACGTCATTCCAGACCTAAGAAGGACAGCCATAACCAGATCCATCTTCAGATTATATTCATAAAACCAAACATGAAATAAACCAAAAATAAAATCCTTGACTTCACAGACTGTGGACATGGAGTATTGTTGGTGACAGATGGGACTGTGTTTGAAAGTGAGATTTTTAGCGACAGAATCAGAGTGAGTGAAAAGCAAAGGGAAGAAAAAGTGTGATGAAAAAGAAACAAGTATAGAGTATGTGAAAATTAAATAAATAAAAAAACATGACTTGATTTTCTGAGGTAAAAGGAAAAAGAAAATTCAGCTCTTTAATGTTAGTGATGGGCTTTGGCATGATGACGTGGAGCCAACTGGCCTTTAGTCAATCACTGAAGTGAACCTGGCACATTTACTGTAGGGACCTTTTAAAACCAATCAAAAATACAATCCAAAACTATTCCTCATCAAACTACAGGATATTTTCAGGTTCATATTTTCTTTCTTTTTGATTGTGGAGATCTCAGACTTTTCAGATTAAGGTATGGATCAATCAGCAGAGATAAAAATCAGGACTGGGAAACCTTTCTCCTGCGTTCAGTACTTCCAATATTGACAAGGTTCATCTGTCTTACCTAAAAGGTAGTAGTTTCAGCTCCCAGCCATCGTTAGTCATCTCTGTGAGACGGCTGACTGTAGACAGCACAGTGGCCTTGACTTTAAAAAAAAAATCTCACTCAATAAACACAAAAGGCTGCAGAGAAAAAGACTATGCACACATCAAGATTTTTAATGTCGAGAAATCAGTGTTTGACTGCTCCAGTCTGATCAGCAGGAGTGAAAACACCTGTGTGTGTGTGTGTGTGTGTAGCAGCACCTGTGCTGAATTAAAGCCTGCACCAAAAACAAGGTCACACCTAAACACTCCTGCAGCTGGAACAATTACCACAGTTCATGATACAAATGCCCTAAAGCAGGGATTCCTGCTTTAAGTAAGTGCCACTAGGGGGTGCGCGAGATTAAAATACAAATATGATGGCGGTTTAGAGTGTTTGTTTTTTAGTGGGATTTTTCCACACATTATTAATTAACTACATTCATTTAAAAATACAGGATGGTTTCGAATAGGTTAAAGTTTGTGGAACTGTTTTGTGGTCCAGCTTGGTGTATGGAGGGTTCAGTAAGAACGAGGTTGTATTTTCACTGGACCACATCTGTTTCCTTAAGGAGGACAGAATGTGTTTTTCAAGTACCCACTGTAGTACTGACACTTTACGATGTATTACACTGAACTGTACAATACCACTGGGACAGATGTTTGCTGAGCTAAACAACAATATTTGCACAGCGTACAATAGCTGTTGGTAAAATAAATAAATGTATATACTTCAAAGTTCAGGTGAAGTAGAAACTTTTCATGGAGTTTTATTAATCGGTGATTCTGATCCTAATGTGAACTTTGAAAAGATCCTGGTCCTAGACTTGCGTGAGGACTGATTACAGCTGATTGTTCCTGCAATGTTTCCAAACCGTCAGGATTTTTCTGATGTATTAGAAGATAAACGTGTTCTGATGCAACAACCTGATGTTGTAAACACAATGACGTCGATTAGGCCTCAATATTTTGTATATCCTCACTGTATATCCACCTTTACATTTAAACATATTCAGTTAAGATCCCACCAGGCTGTAGTTTTTAAATTTAGTAAACATTAAATTGATCCCTTCTAAAAACATGAGATTTAAACCCAGCATCCATGAGCGCACACACACAGCAGCAATCAAACTGTTTAATGATTTAATACACGTATGAAAAGGTTTGGCATTGTTACACAGCTGTGTTCCTGTGTCAGTGACGGTTGTTATGACCTCATCAATGACGAAGAAGTGGGCGGGGCCACAAAGGTGACGACAGATCACAGGAATAACCAGTGATAGTCTGCGGATATCCTGTATTTTACAAACATAAATGAAAACTTCCCGTTTGTGATCTGTGAAACACTGCCTCTTGTGGTGTAACGTGTGAATTAAATGAGACTGAAATATATGTAACATTATTTTTTAAAACGTTGAAGAAACTTTGTCTGTGCTTTGGTAAGACTGTGGTTTTCTTTTATTTTGAAATGCTAAGGTCTACAGTGAACGTGACGTAATGACAACATCTCAAAAGTTTGACGTGTTTTCTTTTATCTGTAAAACGTCAAACAAATGCGTTTATGCCGACACACACAACTACATCACAGGTTCGGGAGAATTCTTTGCTGTTTGACTTTATACTGTACATTCATGGCCGAGTATGGAGCCAGTCTTTTTTTGTTTTGTTTGTTTTTGCGAATCTACACAAACATTTACATCTTACAGAACGTTATAAAACAGAAGAAAAACAAGGTGTCGCTGAACGCACCACACATCTGGGCACTTAACATGTTTTCAAAAAGGCCGGAAACTGCAGCTAAATAAACCTGAAAGAAAATCCATATATGAACCAACAGTGTCCTCATCATCATCTTCATCAACGCTGGGTCTGTTTTTCTCTTCTTTCTTCTGTTTTTGTTTTGTTTTTACACAATTTCTCCATCCCCAAAAAATCAACTGAAACCAGCTCAAGGTACCAATCCATTCTCCGTTCAAATAAAAAAAAGAAGCTGAGCAGAAAAAAAACAGAATACAAAAAAATTCATCACCGTGAATGTTCCTCATGGTTAAAAGAAAATCATGAGCATTTACTCCGCTCGAAAATGTTCTTCTCAACTTCGCGAATATTTTTCCAACCACATTTTCTCAGTTTGTTCCACAGTTAAACCCTGCTGTAGGATTGAGAGTCTGACAGCAGGGGGCAGCAGTGGTCCATCATCGCTGACGCAGCAGGAGAACCAATGGGAACAGGAGCAGGAGGCTGCAGAGCCGGATCGGAGGTGAAGATGCTGCTCTGACTGGGTTATTATCCGGTGGGTAGGGGTACAATCCCGGTCGGTTCCGACGACACTGTCCACCCACACACGTCCCACTCCCTGAGCCGCTGATGTCATCACCTGGCGACACGGACAAAAAGAATGACTCAGCATTTTTAACTCTAATGAAGAAAATAACATTTATACATTTCACTGGAATAATTTTTTTTTCACTAACAATTTTTCAGTTTATTTATTATCAGTGTCAACAATGTTAAATTATCTTTTTTTTAAACAATGATGAGATTCTCTCCCAGTCACACAGGTATCTCAGATACTGTTAGAGTATATCTATAATAATATGTATTACAATAATATGTCACCTCAAACTTGGAACATGTTATTTTCATTCAAATTAGATTTACAATAGACGTATCGCCTAAAAGGCCCTAGTAAAAAAATTCCAAGGACTCACTGGCATCCTGGAAGTCCACGTCATTCCCCTCCAGGGCGTTCTTCAGCCTGTTGCTCATGATCTTCAGCTGCATGATCTGCTGTCTGATGGTCATGTCTGGCTTGGTGATGTCCAGCTCCACCTCTGGATTGTTGATCTGACTGGCCAGACCGTTGCCCATCACTTCTGGTAGGTACCTGTTGGAGGGGAAATCATGTGGGGTTAGCTTTGGCGATGCTAATTTTATACAGGGATGTCCGATACTGAACTTTTGCCGATATTGTCCAAACACTTAATTTCTGATTCTGATATCAACCGATACCATTACACTACTGAACACTTACAACGATTCTTACAGATATGACATAATTATGTCAATATCGGCCGATATTATGGCACATTCCATATTTTATTTTATCACCTTATCACCACCAGCCTGCAGTATACAGTGTTCCACTAGATGTCGCTGTGGACACACAGGTATTTACGATAACAACATTGATGCATAAACGCACACCTACACACACAGTCAGAGATTCATCAACATTTCACCGTCTCCCTCACACACACACACACGTGCGCGCTCTATCTTTCACACCTTTTGACTGTCGTATATTTCAGTTGTGCTCTACTCAGCATAAATGTCAGCACTTGGCTGTGATCCAGCTGTTTGAGGGTGTGTGTGTGTGTGTGTCTGTGGGAGATGGGGAGTCACGGGGGAGAGGAGGGGAGAGGGGTTAATCACATGTATGCATTATCAACACGGCATCAAATTGTTCTCTAATCCACTAATACATGGATCAAGAGCGAAACAAACAAACCCGGAGTCTGTGTTTGTGTTTGTGTTGATATCAATGATTTCACTGCAGGATTTGAATTTCCATGACGGGAAAAAAATCTCAACTCAACAACTTTGGGATGAAAGAAAATCTCTGCATTTGCAGCTTCTGGTGTGTGTGTATGTGTGTGCGTGCATGTTTGGATAGAACTGACCTTCTCTGAAGTCAGCAAGTACTAAACCTGCACACAACAGGTTTTAAATGATGTGTGATTAATGCAGTATATGCTACATTCAGCATTATGATGGAACGTGCTGCAGGATATACATACATATATATATATATACATATATATTCATGTGTTTTAACACCGGACTCGCCCGTTACCTGTCATTCCTCACAGCTGTGTATAAATTCACACCTCAGCCAGCTGAGATAATTAGGCTCTGGTGTGGGCATCGTTTACTCACTTGGCTTTGGTGATGCCGTTCCAACATTTATCCTGGATGTTGTTTCCTGCGGACATGTTGTTACACAGTGCAACAGGGACCTGGAGGGAGCTGGATCCAGTACTGTCTCATTTCTCTCAGCTTACTGGAAAGGTCTGACACCTGAGAACAACGGAACACAGCCATGATGAGTCATGATCTGTCACTGTGATTACATGGATTTGTTTTGGTATGCCGTTTTAGGTATTACTGTACAGCCTGAAGAATTAGACAAGAATTAGCACATTGTACTTGCTTATCTAAGTAATTGGTCAAAATTGCTGCAAATAATTTATCTTTATTCATCAATGTGAGATTCACAACCAGTGAAAAATAAATATACTCGTCCACTAGATGGTAGCAGATGGCTACAAAAACTTAAAAAAAACTGCCTGTGATCTTTGTGTCTTTCTTCAATTCCTGCAAGAATTAGCCCAGGATAAACGCAGAGTAAGTAAATTGTGAAGAAATTGTAACTAGAAAATGTTGTTAAAAAAAAATCAATGTATCAGTAACAACTACTTCTAAAATTGTTGTCTTTTTACTTCCATTAAGTTGTTATGCAACAAATACAAGCTTCTGATCTAATACAACAAATAGGTTATGCCAACTGGAAATTGTGTTGGTGGCACGTACTTGCATCTCCAGCCTGAGTCCAGCAGTGGGTGAAGGTTTGTAGTCGGACGCTGTCAGGGAGCTGCTCTTCCTCCTGTGTTCATTCAGGACTGGACTTCCTGTCCCTGGTTCACCTGGGTGTCCGCAGGTCTGATACACCTGTACATATGCACAGATGCAGGTCAGCACCGGAAGTTACGAATGTGACCTGTAATCTATGACTTAAACCACTGCAAGAGCTTCTTTCAACCACTAGATGTCACCCGAGATGAACGTTTAAAAGCAAACGACTTTTAGATCCATTAACTATTATGAAAAATAACACGGCCAATGTTTATTTCTAAAATATGCACATAATGTGGACAGGTAGATAAATACGAAGTTTAAACTGCTACATTATTATTTTGCCGTGTCTCACAGAGCAAAGGTGAAACCTCCAGCTGCCAGTTATCCCTTAAGTAAACAATTTTTCAAGAGTTATAATTACATTTCTCGATGAGTTTGCAACAAACACCTTGATCTAAGACCTGTAAGTAAAATTCATCCCATAAAGTGATGGATGTGGACTCAACAGACACATCACCAGGAGACTACAGATTAAAACTAAACTATGTTTATCTTACTTTTGCCGTGAAAGACTCCATGTTTTCCTGCTGGTAGTGAATGGCCTCATAGATCCAGGCAGGGATGGAGGACAGGACCACATCCAGACTGGGCTCCATGCTGAAACTGGCCACCACCTGAATCATGGTGTCTGAAGAGGGGAAATGGAAGAAAGAGAGCAGGTGTGAATTTAAAAACTTTTCTGTTCTTTTGAAAATTATTGTCTGATTTTCTTCATCCCTTGTGAATGGAATTTGACTGACTTTATAAGAAACAAAGTACAGACTAATCAGGAATGTCTGAATTTCTTCATCCCTTGTGAAATTTTGGAATTTGACTGACTTAGAAACTAAGAAACAAAGTACAGACTAATCAGGAAGTAGGGGTACTTAGCACCACTTACAGGCCAGGAAAGAGGAACAAACTTAGCGCTTACAAACAGAAAGTACAAAACAAATATATTAGAAATTCACTGTGATATTTATTTTAAACCAAGTTGGTTTATGTTGGGGTGTTAAAGTACAACTTCGCCTGATCAGTTTTTTTTTTTTACAGTAATAATTCAGTCTTAAATCCATCGAAAATAATTAGATCATCAGACAAACCATACCTGCAATCAATGGCCCAGAAATGCCACAAAGACAAACAAGAAAAGAGCAGATCAATCAGATTTGTTCCTATTTGATTTTTGAGATCTGGCCGAAAAGCAAACAACTGAGTGAATACTGATGAAAATAGTAATATTGATAATAATACCACTGCTGCCACTGGCACTTGAAGTATTGCTACACTGCAATACATCTTCTACAGGAGTTTACGCCCAGCCATGTCAGATGCCAAAGTAAACTCCTAACAAAGCGCAGCAGTCCATGAGTGATGACAGGTGATGTAGCCAGAGACAGTGGATGGATCATGTAACGCTGTTGGATGGAACAGAGGATGTGGAACAGTGAGGTGACCCTGAGGCGGAGATTTTTTTTCTCTCTCTCTCTTTGAAACACATCAGCAGAACGGTTCAACGAAAGCTGTATTTGAAAACCTTCATCATGACACAGCTGAAGGAATTATCGTTTATTCATTTCACTTCAAACACTTACTCCTTCACAAGGTCGCTGCGTTGTTGGGATGAAGGCGGCGTAAATGTAACCCACTATTCACACTCAAACTGCTACGTTAGCCTCGAGAAATCCATGTAAACACCGAAGGAACAAACAAAAAAGGATACAAAAGATACATTTGTACTATATTGATGCCATATCTGACATGTTGTGTTAGCAGCAGATATGCTGTTCACAGGCCGCCCCTAACAAGCCCCAAGGTTGTGGCTCCTCTGGGAATTGAACACAGGGCTCTCCTCTCTCAAGGTAGGTATGCTATCCACTACACTATGGAACTGACCAGACTCTGGACAGAAAGACTGACATCTACCACCGGGGCTCGAACCGATGATCTTCCTGTAAAGCTAAAGCACTAACCACTATGCCCACCGCATGGCTTCAGTTCAAACCGGTTTCACAGATGAGGTGTGACGTCTGTTCCACTGATCAACAGCTACAGAACATCTGGATCTACTCCACGGTTCAGTGACTGATTGGTACCTATGAGGTTCTGCCACTCGGGGTCCAGGTCGGCTTGGTTGGCCAGGCAGCCCTTCATGACGTTGGAGCAGTAGTTGGTACAGGGTTTGACGGAGGACAGGCCTCGGCAGTGGGGGCAGTAAACCAGCTTCATCAGGGCCTTCATACACTCTGGACTCAGAGACACCTGGTGGTGGACAGAGAATGTTGCATTAGCAGAAACACAACTGTTGTCCGTTCTCACAACCAGACCACAGTTAAAGGTCTGTGTGAACTGAAGAGCTTTAACTGAACAACGTCTGAACTCAAACAGGAGTTGATGCAGGAATGAGGGTTAAAATGGTTTTAATGTTCTAGGGCCCAAAAATGGTCCTAGAACCACTAGTTGGGGACATCTGTTCTAGGTTACAGGTATCACAGGTATCTCTTATTTCCGAATTTAACCCAGACTCAGATTCAATTTGTCATCTTTGTTTTCCAAGGGAACGTTATCCTCTTGTTATGCTGTCCTTGAAGTATCTCTGATTTAACTCTGTGACATAACGAGTCATGTGTCGGCTTTATCTGGTCTTTTCAGATGAAGTCTGACTCATTCTACTGTATTTCTTTTCACCTAATATTCAATATCAGATATTTTTTAAATGTTTTAAATGGTTTAAAGCACTTTTAAAAAACACAGTTTGTGATAAACTTACCTAAAACTAGCAGATTCTTCTGAACAGAATTATTTAGTGAAAATACAAGACATTACCTTAAATAATGTTTGCAAATAGCTGCGTAACATTAAAGACGTGTGTACAAAGAAAACCTGAAGCCCAGAGAGCGGGACTGAAGGTTCATCAGAGAAGAAGCCTAAAGGAAAGAACAGTTGGAGCTTCCTTTGACAGGCTTTAAACAGTACCCGGTTCCTGTTACACCTTCGCCTTCTCATCATTTTCACAAGTCCTCAAAGGTGTCACTTTGCACGGGGGAGTTATTTTACCATCACCCCTCACAGATGTGACCTAAGTCCACTCCTAACAAGGACAGACGTTCAAAAATGTTCCGTGAATCATTTATGTCTGGATAAACTAGTTTTTTTTTTACTTTGTCTGCATCGCTCAACAAATTTCTGCAAACCAGTTCAGAGCTGTTTGATCAATTACTGTCAGCATCAAATCTGCATCAATTTGCCGACGTGTCTCGGGGAGAAAATGGTCGCGTTGAAATGTGGTTTAAGTGCTGATCAGTTCAGAAACGTCTGCAGCGATAACAATAATGCAGCACGGACAAAAATTAATGCAGATTAGATGATCGCTGTGATGGATTACTCCATCGGTTGAGAGGCGGGGTGGAGGCTTTATTTTACTGTTAACATACTGATGCATGCTGGGAAGTTTACAAACCACAAGGGCAACATTTGCATTAGTTATTTAAGGTATAGAGACTGCCTGAGCTAAAACAACGGTTGTTTTACTGACACATATAAGAATTTTTCTTTTAGGGTTTGAGCCAGATTAGGCCCGTGTGCCACCAGTTGATGATCACTGACTTAAGTCTTCAATTGTAGCTGTTTAAATTGAGTAAATATGACTGTTTTATGGAAGCATATACGTTACATGTGTTAATTAACTGCTAATATAATGCAGAAAAAAACATCCAGGCCGGTCCTTTTTATCAATAATCATGACCACATGGGCTGAATCTCACCAAGAAATCTAAGGCGGGGTCAGCCGACACACATTGTCAAATATCAGAAAACACACAGACTTATTTTTGTTTTGTTTTTGTTTTTAAATGATTGCACAACTTCAGCACGTCATAGGAATCTGCTCCTGGTTTACAGCTGACGACGGGCGTCACTGAGGAAAGTGCATTCAAATGTCATGTATACAGTGGGATATGGTCCAACATCATTAACACTGACATTACCATATTGTATTGAGGATCTGAGCCAAAGAAAATCATTACGGTGCAATTCAACATTGACATGCTGGAAACAAAGCACAGAGAGTGAAGAAGCACTGACGAATGTTGTCATCAAATAAAGTATAAAGCCTGTTGAACAAAGCCGTGCGGGGAAAATACATCAGGAGCTAAAAAAAGAGTCGTCACGCCCATAAGTTGACAAGTCTGTTGTCACGCTTCCAAAAGACAGATTATTTCTGGTGGTGGATTGTGACACTTATTTTGATGATCCCTGCTTTTCCTTCTTCCAGGGTGGGGACATTTTTCCTGACAGTTAGGGTGTGACGCCAACGCATTCATCAAAAATGTTTTCTCACATCCATGCCAAGCATACACACACACGCCAGACATGTATATACACACACACATGCACAGAGAGGAAAAAAACAACGACGTCTTGATACAAAGGACAAACGGGGTCATGAACTTTCACGTCTGTTTTTCAGCTGACACACACACACACACACACGTGTGCTCACCTGTGACACCTTCCTGACCACTTCCCCGCTGATAACCAACCCCTGGATAAAGGACCGGGCCGTGACAAAGGCTCGGATCACCTTGGTCTTCATGTCACGAGGCACGTCTCCAAACGGCCTCAGTGTCTCCTGCTGCTTAGCAACACATTCCAGGTATTCCTCTGATAGGCTGACCTGATAAACATGACATATGATGTAACACAGAGGTCAGAGGTTAAAACATGGTGTCCTTAAAGTCTAAAAGAGTGCTAAGAGGGTGGCAGCTAGAGGGAGACAGAGACGTCCTCTGCGTCTTCACTTACATCCGCTGAGGCGGAGGATTTGAAGGTGCGCTCCAATAGGCCGGACCAGAACTCGGACAGGGTCTCGTCCAGGTTTAGGGCGGAGCCTCTGTAGTACTGTCGCAGGTCAACGTAGAGGTCGGTGTACAGACGGGTGTTCTGGGAGTACAGCGGGCCGAGAGGAGACAGGATCTCCTGGAGGGAGCGCTCGGAGTGGCTGTGCAGGTCGGTGAAGTAGGCTGGAGGAGGAGGAGGAGGAAAGAGGAAGGAGGAAACACAATTTATTCATCTCTTATCTCTTTATCTCTTCTTTTTTGTTGTCATGTATGGGATCATCATCACACCCACGATTCACACCTACGGACTGGGAGAGGAACACACAGGGAGAACATACAACCTGATGACCTTTTCGCTGTAAGGCAAGAACACTTACCACTGTTCCACTGTGTGGTCCATCATTATCTTTAATTGACGTTTATTAGTCTCCAATACTAAATTTGTCGGAGGGCCAGAATTTTCTGGACACCTCTGGGCCTGGACACTCAAATAAAATGAAACATAAATCACAATTTTTTGTCTAAGATTTTTGGACAGATTGGCGGGCCAGATTTGGTCCACGGGCTGCGAGTTTATGACCATAATCTTTTTTACTTCCTCGGAGAAAAACCTGGGCCTGTTAAGCTGAATATAAAGCTGATGAACTCACAGGAATTGAAGAAAGCCACACATGAAGATCATCTTCAGTAGCTCTTTCTTTTTTTATGTTTTATAACCATCTGGGGCCACCTAGTGGAAGGCTGTTTAATAGTTCAATCGAGTGATTGACAGGTTTCACGTGTCGAGAATATTGGACCAGTCATGTGTCTCAGCAGTTCTGGTCCAGGATTTTCCCTCATTGTGGACGTTTGCCAGCCTGTCCTAATGACGAGCAGATGGACGGCCACATTATTGCTACTGAGGTGGCCTTCAGCCCTCAGACTAATAATGCTGTCCTCCTCCTCCTCCTCTTCCTCCTTTCACTCACACCCCACAGTATTTCTCTTCTTCTTTTACATCATCTCCTCTGTGCTAACAACACGTTTCTCACTCGGTGTATTTTGGTTTTATCGGTGACACTTCTCACTCTTTTTATGCCTTTTCTTCACCCTCCCCACCTCCTTCTCCACCTCCTCAGATGTGCCCTGATCTGCAGACTTGACTCCTCTGTGGGTCAACAGCTCATTAGCTGGAACAGCCACAGCCCCGGGGGGGGGGGGGGGGGGCACCCCTCCTCTGTTCGGATGTTTGTGTGTGTGTGCGTGAGAGAGCGAGAGAGCGAGTCCATCAGGGAGACCACTAACTGTGTGTTGTAATGAGAATGGAGTGAGCCAGACACAATGAAACGTGATAAGCCGATCCCCTGATCACGAAGGGGTGTGTGCACAAAAAACACACACACACAGACACACACACACACTCACCACAGAAGCCCCTGTTCTGAGCTGTGGGCACCGGCGAGGACTGCACAAAACACTAACTCTCAAACACAAAACACATAAATGTCAGACTCCCCTTGGCTTTTCCACCCAGAGCTCTGCCAGTAATGAGTCTCAAACACACACACACTATCTCTCTCTCACACACACACACATATCCATAAACATGAAGTCTGCTTACTGTCAAAGCTCCTGTAGAGAGCGTTGAAGGCAGCCTGTAACGACCTGCCGGCCTCTCTGATCAGTCCTTCTGTCTCTTTGGTGGCCAGGACGGACAGGTTCTCCTCCATGGTGCTGGTACAGCAGGTCGGACCCTGAGGACACATCCTCAGATGTTCACCTGGTGGAACGGAGAACAGGTGTCAGGCCATACCTTGAGTTAGACTCCATGTTCTCTGCAGGTTGTTATCAGGCCAACGACTTGATAACGATGCCGGCGTTTTGGAAAATGTGAAAACTGTTTATTCTGAGGCTGTGATTCACCGTCTTCCAGTGACAACACATCCAGAAATGGTGATGGTGTTATATTCCACACGGGTGAACTCAAATTATTCTGAAAGCCCTGAGGTCAGCTGGTCCTTACAAGATGCTTATGTAATTTTTATGAGTTCACGAGTTCCATTTTAATGCAGACAAATCCAGTATACTCAAAGGGAATGGTAAAATAACTTGGGCAGCAGCCGCGGCAATACCACATGTGCAAATGTTTTTTTGTTTTTTTTCTATTTGTATTGGAAAAAATGTTGCACAACACATTCCCATCTTTTCTATGTTAAAACAAAGTACTTTGAATGTGCAGAACTACACACTCAATGTAAACAAAAGAGAAGAAAAAACATCTGGTTTTGCTACTTTTTTTTTTGGTCAACAAACCACAGACACACTGTACGGGTCAAACATTGTATGTGTTATATAATATTTAAAATAATTTAATTTGAGAACTAACACCATTCTGTCAACAATGCATGTTAATGAGGGCATTAGAATTCATTTTGATCGTGTAGATCGTCTGAAAAATCAATCCTTGAAAGCAATTTATGCATCATCAGTGTCCCAGCAGACAGAAGGTGCCTCAAGGCATGTGTGTGTGTGTTAGTGTGTGTGTGTGTGTTTGGGAGGATGGGGGAGGATGGCTGTGTGCACTCTTTATTCACCATCACCATCAAGTGAAGCTAAAAAGCGAAAGTCCTTATCATCACTGGTCCATGAAGCTTTCATTTGTGTTACTGTGTGTCAGTGATGATAAACTGGTGGGCTGCGGGCTGAATGCAGCCCATAGAATAGAAAAGTATTTCAGTACACTTCTGAAATCTGATTCCAAGTGACTCTGTGTCAGTACACTGCAAAACCCTGAAATGTCTGCAGTACTTGGACACGTACTGCAAACGTTGCCCCGCTCCAAAGCATCAAAACATCATAACACATCATCTGCTGCAGCTAACATTAGCACCGACTGGTTGGTTACTTTACCAAACCGGACACAGGGCGTCTACCACAGACACGTGCTCCGCTGCATTCCTGTGTGGCTGGGTAACGGAACAGCTGGTATCCTGCTGCTGTAAACTTTAATTTACTTGAAAAAACAGAAATGAACACGGAGGCCACTCAGCAGCACGTGTACGGAAAGTTGCCAAGTCGCAGACATGCAAATTGGTAAGTTTTATCGAGAGCGAAGGAAGGACTTAGTGTCCCTTCAACTCTCAGTACTGCACCCCCGTCATGACTCTGAGGGTGTCTGGGTCGGGGCGGCGCGATAAGAAATGGAGCATTTTGAAGAAGAAAATAAAGAGGAGAGGGAGATAAGGGTCAAATAAATTCACTATCTGCGGTTGGCCTGCTGCTAACACAGCTGCTTTTTTTTTACCCTGAGGCTTCGCTATCTATTTAGTCCACAGCCTGCAGGGAAGAAAGTTCTAGTGATTCACTCCCTGATGCCTTCAGCCTCACAGACCTAACGGAAACCAGGAGATACCAGGAGTGGAAAAAGGAAAGAAATACAATGAATATATGTTTCAATCAATCCCAGTAATCTCAGTGGACTACCCTGGAGCTTTGCTGCTACTCTGTACTTTATGTTCGGGTGTCACTGAAGGCTACACGCCACAGAGTGTGAATCAGTGGTGTCCATGTAGATCAGGAACTACCAGTGGATAGGAAAGAGAGTACTGGTTGATCATGAGGCATTAAAAAAATTAAATAACAATAATAAAAAAAAAATATATATATACAGGTATATATATATATGCATACTGTAGGCAGCCTTTAGCTCACTTTAGCCTTCAGCTCCCAAGCTGAAAAAGTGTGGGCACCACGGTGTAAATGGTTCGTGGTCTTGCCTTACAGTGTAGAGGTCACCTGTTCGATTCCCATTTGGTCCAGTCATTTGTACAATGGTTTCTACACAATAAAAAAAATCTACAGACTTAGTTTGAATGGACACTTTTACTGACTATAAATATGAGGTTTAATGCTAACAGTTGTTAATCTGCCGCTGACTGGTTAACTGCCCAGGGTGTAATCCAACATGACTGCCAGGATCGACTCCAGCCCCTCCTCCTTCCACAATCCTGATGTTAATTAAGGCGTAAAAGATAAACACTGAAGGCTACAGACGGATGAGTCCATTTTTTTATATAAAATCTGTAATACATTTGAAGAGTTATATAACCGGCAGATTGGAGATTCAACCCAACAACCCTTTTCAGTCTGTAATCCAATAATCGTAGATGAAGCTGAGGCAAAAGCCAGACACGGATTATGCATCATGGAGCACATTCACCTGGTAGGACGGCCAGGAACGTCCACCAGGCTCGTTCGGTGGTATTGATTAGAAAGGAAACATCTGATGTGAATGTCCCAGGAATAAACTGATTTAACGGTGGATTCTGTGCCAAGCCCAGCTAGGTTCACGTCCCGTCCTCAGCCCAATGCTGCATTTGAGGTTCTGCAGACATTTTGGTCTTAATTATTAGTGAATCCATTTAATTTGAAACTTGTTTTTTGTTCTTGCCTGCAGATGCACAACAGCTGACAAGATGTGAGCTGGAGACCACATCAAGACCACACGGCTCAGCCATTCATTTCCTTTTCCTGTCGACAGCATCTGGCTCTCACTTTCCTCCGCTTGACACACACACACACACAAATACACACACACACACCCTCCCTCTTTTTGACACAGGCTTTTATCTTCCCATTGCATTCCTTGCGGAGGACGTGGCATACCTGTGCCCGTCCAAACAAGTGAGGAAACCTCAGACTGGCATCAAAGAGCGGGTCCAAACCGCTCATTGATGTCAAATGTTGATGGAGAAGTAAGACTGAACAGAACTCAACCCAAATCAAACTCCCATCAAAACCCAAGGCTCACGAAGCCAAACCAAATGTTCTGGTTTTCGGTAACACCCACAATCAATCAAAGTTTTAAACAGCACTGTTTAAATGCCTTCACACTGGAGACACTCTCGCCCCATTTGTCACCTGTAATTAATTACTGATAACATTTTCAGTGCTGTTGGCCCACAGTGGTCTGGTCTGTGGCCAGGAACATATTCATTTCAGTGGGAATATTTTTTTATCAGTGAATGACATGGGAATCTTATTATTGATTTTTATTTACCTTCATGTGGAATTATTAAATATCAACTGAACTGAATTGGAAAATTACCAGCAGTAAAGATTATTAATAATAATTAATGTGAAGCATTTAATCATAGTCTTAATTCTAATCAAACTCAATTACTACTCGACACGTTGAACTATGGAAATTGCCATCAGGTCGTTTGATTAGTTACCCAGCGCTCTGAGTAAGATCCTTAAAGTAATTGCAGTGAAGGTTCACGAGTATCAACAAGAACGTTCATTTGGTTGAAAATTCAACACGGTGACTAAAGCTGGATGAATCCAGCTTTAGTCACCGTGCCGCAAATGGTAATTCATTTTATTTCTGGCCTGTATTATAAAAATAAGTACTTGAAGAATGGCGCCACCTATTGTTCTCATAAACCCAGAATATCTTTGAAAAGATAACTATTGACTTTAGACTTAATTGAATGAATGGAAAGTGAATCAACTTGTGTCCTAGTAATAAAGCAGTACATGTCCAGGATTACGACAGTGGTGATGGATTTTGAAGAAGCGCACACACACACACACACACGCCACCATGTGGCCATGATTCGACCAGGGTCAGCAGATGCGCGGTTATGAAAAACAGGTCACAACATTTTACAACAAACAACACACTCGCATGTTTCTGTCTGTCACGTAGACAGTTGTTGACATAATGCATTCCCGCGGCCCGTCGCTTAAATGTAACGTTTACCCATAATCCTCAAAAATGTCTTTGAAGTGAACAGAAGCTGTCAAAACGTCCTCACACCCGTACGAGACGTGTTCCTACATCGACCGCACAGAAGTGTAGGTGAACGACAGTCAGTCTGACGTAGAATAAAAATAACCTCAGGCCGAAGGTTAGTCCAAAGCAGGGGTGTCAAACATAGGGGCCGAGGGCCAAAACTGGCCCACTAGGGGGTTCTATCTGGCCCGCTTGATGAATTTCAAAACAATGCACATGCTGGTGAGGTTTTGTCAAATTATTTTATCAAATATGAATGTTTTTGAATACATTTTTACAAAACGGGGAAAACATGGAATTATTTTTATTTAGGCAATTGTGATATGATTGGACTGGTCCGGCCCACTTCACATCTAATCAGGCCGTATGTGGCCCCTGAACTAAAATTAGTTTCACACATCTGGTCTAATGAATCACTACATACAGGGATTTCTATATACTGTATATGTATGTAAAAGCAAATCACACACACACAAACACACACAACTTCACAAAATCCATGTGTGGGAAAAACTGCAGCGGAAACAATTGCACATCTCTGACGTTGGAGCCAGGACTAAATCCCAAACCTGCCAGACTAGGTAATTACAGCTTTAATCATAACTAAGTATCTCACCGACTGGTGCGGGTGCACTTTGTTCAACGATAGGTAATTACAGGAAATTTGTGTAGCATGAAAAATACAAGATCAATTTGGTTTTACTCGAGAAACTGCAGCGACATTCCCAATATCTGAGATTAGCGAGGCTTCCAGCCGGTTAAATGAGACGTGTAAATCCACTCTCAGTCACAGCCACAGGAGCAGAGCTCCATCACGTGTGTGACCCGCACCGACGCTGCCGACTAATCTTTGCCTGTCGACCAGTGTACCCTGTGGCTGAGTCAGCGCGCTGCAGAGCACAACTTAAGGCTCTCAAATGACTAGTTTCCAGATGTTCAACCATTGCTCAACTTATTTTAGTTGCTGACACAGGAATAAAATTGGACGTTGACAAACAGCTCCACGGCACAGAGCGGCGCCACTGTTGTCCATTAAAAAGAATGAAACAATTACCCTGAAAGTAGAGAAAGTGTCTACTCTCAAGTTATTTTACGGTCGGTTTATTGGTGCGTAGGACGATTATCTGATGCTCCCGCATTTTCAGGGTCTCAGCCATCACTATGGAGAGCAGACATGACTACAGATACAACCAAAGCAGAAGCAACGATGTAATAGGCAATAAATGTGTCAAAACCTCATGAGTTCGGAGCCAACGTTTAATGACTATGTTCCTGATTTGCAATGCCAGGAGTGAATCCGACTTGTTTTAAGTGATAGTTGGACTCTGCCAAGGCTGTCGTTCGTCAGGGATTTGTTCCTATAAAATACAGACAGATTTCCTCGGTGCATCCAAATGGCAGAGTGCGTTGAGTTCAGTCCTGACATGGTTTTTTTGTTAGGATGAGTTCAAACTTTGACCTTAAGCCACAAGTAAGGTGCAAGTATTTAAATGGTCAGAGATTTGGTTTAGTTGGGAGTTAAGTTTGGTGCCAGTGGTAACGCACCAAACGATCGGCCAATGATGGGAATCGCCAGTTTTCAGAATGACCGTCCCTAACAACCGTGGTCGGACAATCATGTTGCACATGAGTTATGTTTCCTAGAACAGGAGAAGAACATTCGACATCAAGGTAACAATACCGCCACCCACCTGAAGGTGTCCAGTTTAAAGAGGCCAACAGCAGCATGTTTTCTCAGACCTAGCTTTACCGGCGCTGTTAGCTTTAAGTTGTGTCATGCTACGCCAGTGACTAATACATATTTGGTGCCTCTTTATGCCGATGATACACTGTAATACCTGTGTTTCTGTCCCATGACAGCGACGTCACCAGTGCATTATTTAATGAGGCAGGGCTGCGTTATTAAGACACAATTATCACAACTACCAGAGCGCAGCCATCATTGAGTCAGATTAATGAAGGTTGTGATTACAACATAATTATTGGACATTAATTCACACCACGTTTGATTAAAACCTGTTTTGACACTCGTTCATTTGATTGGCTCCTCCATTGGTGAAAACATAATTATATATAATGGTTGACTGTTTGGACCAATTAGAAGAAAATTGTCTATATTTATGATTAAGATGCATAAACAAGTGGTTTGGTGTTTAAAACAGGCATCATGCTCAAAGCCCGTTAGTATCATTAGATAACAATAATATGTTATATAGATGTAATGACACTAACGATGACAGATTATCAATCAAGACAGGTGTTGTGAACAACAACAATGACTTCGTACACATAGAGGACGCCAGCGTACCATCTGACATGAACCAGGAATTTTCCTTGTCTTTTTTTTTTAGTAGGAAACTTTCAGCTTTTATAGAGACCTGACCCACAGTTTGTCTGTAAATAAAAATGATTCCTCTCCTTGTCTCTTCAGCTTATTGTTCCAGGAGATGAAGAAGAAGCGTTGAGTCTTCCTCTGTAGTTATTATCCCCCTCTGCCCTCCCCCTGCCCCTCCTGAAATAAAAATCTACTGTAGGAAACGACCCCCTGACAGTGTCGCCACCGGTGACTATCTCTCTCGGCGTAACCAATTTGACCTTTGACCCGGGAAGCTTCACATTACGATTCTGCGCGGCGTGACGCATCCAGAGCGAAAATAATGCTGTACTCTAATCAAATTACACGATAAATGTACAAGCGGTATAATAAGACGCACACTCACACACTCACACACACACACACACATGCCCCGAGTCTGCCCCAGCTCTGCTGTAACACACCACATCAAAGCAGCTTATTGCTGAGCAGTAAAAGTGGTTCAGTGGTTTGAATTTATTCCCTTCACTGAGACGTTTATTCGCCGCTTCCCTTTCTTAATGAGCGTCTTACAATAACCCTGTCACTTACTTCCGCAAATTACTGCCACCTAAATGAAGGGTTTATAGTGTGTGTCTGTGTGTGTGTTTGTGTGAGTGAGTGTCTTTCTAGGGCACCTGTGTGTGATTTAATGTTCCACAGGGCCTTCGGAACAAAGTACACTTTTACCTTTTTTACTATCCGCTGAAAGGTCCGAGAGCCACAGAGCAGTGATGGTGAAAGAGGAGGAAAAATGTCGGGATGAGAAGGTGATAAAACGGATATGAAATGAGGAGGAGAGAAAAAAAAAGAAGAAAAATCAGTAGCGGAGAAAGAGAGCATAAAAAAAATGATGTCAAATGAGGAATCAGGAGGCCGTAATCTACTTCAATACGTATCCTGTCTTCATCACTTTTTCCCTTATTTGCAATTAAGTTTATCTCTGCTCTTTTTACCGTTTCATGCAAATGGAGAAAAAAAGGCCTGCACTGCAGTTTGGAGAAAGCGCTCGACCTCATTCTGTGCATTAAATGGAGCATTAATGCTGTGGTCCACATACAAAAGAACTTTGAGAAAAATCTCAATATTCCTACTGTTTACTGTAAACAATCTTAAAAGTAGAAACTCCTTCGAATTACTTAATTACTTCATTGCATTTTTACCACTTTCCTGTAGGGGGCAGGGGATGGCTGATGCTGTGTATATTTTATCTTTTTAAGGACTTCCCGGTTTTTAGAGCCTCGTCAGAGGCCTTGAACAGCTCTGTTAAATTCCTTTATATTTTACAGGCATTTCTCAAGAGGAACTCAAACGACACATCATCAAGAATTATTAGTGAGGAACATGTCTTTTTTTTACCTCGACGTCATTCAAGGCACAAAGGAAGGAAATGGAGGTTTAATCCAGGTCCAAAATATTTTTATTTAATGTCATGATGGCAATGTGTTTGTTTACACAGGAGGAAAACATGATGTGGAATTCTCTGGTTAATCTTGGCTGTGGCTCAGAATGTGAGATGATGTTCTGAGCCACAAAAACTGTAGAAACGAGAATAAAAACCATCAGTCGCTTCGCATCCACCGCAAACCAGGGACCGTGGTCAGAGGCGTGCGAAAAAAGAAAACAAAAATTCCTTAATGAGGACAGAATCACAAAAAAAAAAACCCATGTATTTTATTTTATTATTAAACACGAATAAAAATAACTGACGTGACTCGTACTGTGTACTGTGTATAAACACCGCAGGTTAGGGAGTGTGTGTAAAGTTACAGACTTTTACTCGTACGTTCTGTTTCAACAACATCACTTCGACATCAAACTGCAACTGTTTACACTCGCTCCCCTCTCATAATGTTAAACATAGCCGTGACAAATAAGGACCCGTGAGAAGCTCTTCAGTCATGTTAAAAATAATAGAAATCGAATGAATGTGGCACAAGGACAACGTAGAAAAAGATAGGGGGCGTTGTAGGAACACAGCGTTCCACTAAACCTCTCCCTATTTTATACCATTACCAGACTTAAAATAATCCACCACCCCACAGTCCAGCCCTGTCTGCTGCCCAGTGAGTGTGTGTGTGTGTGTGTGTGTGTGTGTGTGTGTGTTCTCATGGCACCAACTACGCTCTATAATGCCATAATTCTATGTCATTTCAGGCAGTAGTTAAAGCCTCTTAAACTAACGACTACTCTGTAAAGGAATCCTAACACGTGCCAACTGTGAGTGTGTGTGTTTGTACCAGTGTGTGTCCCATGTCACCAGCTCTCGTTTCTGCTAAGACAGTCAAGATAGTCTCAAGAGGGCAAAGGTCACATCAGCTTTTTACGACTACCAGGATTAACCCTTGTTTACAGGTGATGGTTGACCATTGATGGTCGGTTTTCTCGTCTTCTGACAAAAATAGAATGGAAAAAAAAGACCGAAGTAACCTGAGAAATTAGCAATTTAATATGCAAATTAGCCTGATCTTAGATGCTAAAGGAGGGCCAGAGTCCAAAAGAATAAAGACATGTGGGTTTTTTTTTTCTCTTCTTGGATCAGTTAGTGCGCGAGTGCGGGCGCTCACTGTTAAGTACTGCTAACATAAAGTAGATTACCCTGACAGGATAAGTTGGAGATTAGTCACGAGCTTCCAATCCAACCGTTTGGTTAGCGGGGGTGTTAGTGGAGGCGATGGACAGTGAGAGGTGAAAATATGCGGAAGGCAAAGCAGGGAGACCTTGGTCACAGGACCATCAGGTCACAGTTGGAGGTCAGGTATTTGGAGGTCAACTTTTCAGAGTCACCGCAGTGAAAGGACTGAATGAAAGCGGCATGGGGGTGGGGTGGGGTGGGAGTGGGTGGCAGTCATGTGGTCCCGGGCTGACATGTTTCATTAAGAAACCTAGCAGCTAAAAAAACATCTTCTCCTCCAGCTTTATAGTTTCACATAAAGCCAACGCTGCACCAGCTCACCAGATAACTGCAGCTCATACGCAGGTGTTGAAGTGATGAATGATCTGCTCGCTCCCATTATGACAACAACATAAAGTGTTTTTTCACACTCATTCACACTCACAACTGTTCTCTTTCTACTTTCCAGTCGCCGCATTTGTATTCTTTTTTTCTTTTTTGCTACACGTTTTACATCACACTCTGCCAGCCTGGGTGACAGGAGCCACATGGGGTAAACATGGGGTAAACTGTCTTGACAACAGACAGACTGACAGTCAGGCTGTAGTGTAGCCTTCAATTATAACTGCCCTAACCTCAGTACATGTGAAGCTCCGTACACCACAGCCAGTCAGCAGGGTGGAGCAGGGATAATTAGTACTCTCTGCTCGATACCAGGCTGCTCTGCTCTGCTTTAACCTTGCACCCAACCTAAGGCCCACTGCTCAACTTTGTAGTCTCCTGATTCACTGATATAAGCTAGTCTAGGGATCTCAAAAGTGTGGTGCGTGCCCCTTCAGTGGTGGCCAACAACTGATGAACAAGAAAAAAACTGTGATGGTAGTTTTTTGAAGTGGGATTTTTTCACATAATAAACATACTGGCATTCAGAAGAAAGTTGCATTTTCCGATGTGTAGTAATGTGCAGTTATAACTAGCAGACTGTGAGATCGCTCTGATCTGAGAGATGGAGTGACTGTGCTTGAAGCGGCACGATTGCATCTTCAGAAAAGTATTTCATCCTACTACCTGGTCTGACCACTATTACAAAATTAATGAAGTCAGATTGGAAAAAGCAGGCAGATGCAACATTAGACACTCAGAGAAGTACAGCCCTCATAACTTTATATAGTGTCCTCCCACTTTTTAGTGGCAGGATAATAAAAAAAGTCGGTAAGCCTTTTATCCTAAGTGCAGTTTTTCAAAACTGCATCCGAGGATGTGTTTTTAATTTATTTAAAAAAAAATTCTAAAAATAATTTATTGAGCAAAGCTGCTGTTTGTTGTACTCTGAAACCCATTGTTATGTTTCCTGCAGTGGCTCTGGGCATCGTTTGGTATGAGTACTGCAGTACAGTTCAAACTGGTACGGACCCCGTGGAGTATTATCATGACAGAACGCACACTGTGTTGTGGAAATGTTATGAGCCAAGAAGTGGATTTCCCACAGTTCACAGCCTCGTTCAAATAAACCTCCCATCTCCTCCCGACGGCAAACCATCTAATAAAGCAGAAATGTCATAAAAATAACAATAAAAATAACAGGAAGTAGCCTTTGAGGCGACACTCGGGAGGTTAGAGTGACAAAAGCTGTGAGGAGGACGAGCTGTGAAGAGCAAAGTAAGATCCGTGGAAACACCGACTCCGCAGGCACCCGTGCATTTGGATGTTCACAGTGGATACTGTAATTAAACGCCTGAATCTGATCCTGGCTCACGGAGAAGTCAGTGAGGAGGCAGACAGACGTCACATGGTTATCTGATGATACAACGGAGAACATCTACATGTTTTCTCTCCTTCTGTTATATAAAAATGCAGGATTTTTATTCCTTGTTTTCTCGACCGCTCCGAATCGAACGTTTCCACTAATCACTCTCCAAACTTGTCAAGTTCCAAAAGTGATGACCTAAGCCACGGCCGGAGCTGGAGCCAAGACTGTTGGCTTTACCTGCAACGAGTCATAACATCCACAGAAGTCATGAATACACAGTCAGACGTGAGAGAGATCTGTGTGTGATAATCCTCCACTGTGATCTGATCAGTGCTACTGATGTGGTGCGTGTCTGTGGTTGTGACCCCCAGGTTGGGACACGCCAGCTTGACGATCCACAATAACATCCGCTGCCAGACAAAAGCATTGACTAGAGATTTCTCCTCGGAGGAGGAGACCACGCTAGACATGAAAGGGGGACGAGAACCCTGCTGGGGTTTTTAGTAAAATCCTTACACCTCACAACGCTGTGATTAGCTGTAATCATGTGATCACAGCGGGTCCTTCAACACTCACTGAAACTTGAAACCACCTCCAGAACAATGACTTCACAGGCAGAACTGTGACTTAGAACCCACAGAGTGAGACCTTTGTTATCTCTGGTCTTCAGCCATTAGTGGGTAAAACCCAACACTGAGATGTTGTTTACAAACAGGAAGTACTTTTTCCATCCACTTCCTGAACGTTTGGGTTATGTTGTCCTCTGAAATGGTTGCATCAAATACATCAGTCAAATTAAGGTCCTCTAAAAATTATGATTTTTTTTACTATGCAGTTATAAAGACAGGTGTACCTCAGGGTACTACAACGGGAACACAACTGGGAATGAAGAACTGGTACTGTATTAGTCGACATGTTCCATGTCCTTATTCTCATGACCCCTACGGCACAACACAAACAAGATCAACTAGGTTGATTTACATGTCAGGACCACCTGGTGGAGGGAGTTAGTACTGCACTCAACAGTGCACTGGTTTGATAACCGGTCCAGGTGTGTAGATGTTTATGGGTCTAAAAACTTGAGGATTAGTCGGATTTTTCACTCTAAATTGACTATGAATGTGAATGTGGTGTGAATGGTTGTCTTGTTGTCTTGATATGGGTCCTTGTGATGAACTGGTAAACTCACCAGGGTGTTCGTTGGTTGGTTGACACCTCCTGACACTGGAAATGACTGAGCAGTAGAAACTGAATAAATGGATGGACATCATGGAATTAATCCAATTAAAATATAAGTTCTAAAGAAGAATATAAGAAGAAGTGAAAAGCGTTTAAATATGGTGGTATGTTTGGGCCGCACCTTTATTCCCATCTTCCTGCCAACGTTGTTGGTGCAGTGCATTGTTGTCTTTCGTTTCATCTTCCTGAAGGATTATTATCTTAAATTACACAAAGCAGAAAAAAGCATTAAGGAAACCACTGTGTTTGATCGTCAGAGTAATTATCTGTTTATTCTTCAGATAATAGCTGGCGGCAGAAGAAACGTATCGGCTGTGCAGTCGTGTTTGTTTAGCTCCGTCATGTTCTAAAAAAAAACATCGCTAGATGCTGTTCAACGGCCAATTAATGAAAGTCAAACACTGTAAACCTGCACTCTGTGAAGAACCTGCTGAATCAGTACACGGCCTTCCCTGAAACTACAGTACATTACAGTACACGGCAGCTGATGTACACCTCTGGGAGTCGATGATGTGAGTCTGATCACATGTCATCCAGTCCCGTCTCCTCTAATTCATTTATACATGACTTCATTTACAGCTTGTCGATACATGCTGCGTTTATTTCACTGGTGTAATCTCACTGAGGGAACTGAGTTCATTATCCACCTTTGGAGAAATTAACCGTATCCGTTTAATTAAACTGAGGAAATGACACATTCCACCGTGTTACTAACGCTCTGACAATGTTCAATTTATAATTCTTATAAGCAAAAATGAACAGAAATTGGTTGATAACGAGCTAGAATTTAGCATTTAAAATAAGTTTTTCTCATGTTTTATTATTTAAAAACACTTCAGGAGACACATAGATAACTGATTTTTTTTTTAAATATAGCATTGCCATATGCATCCCTCCCTCCCAGGATACTGACAAGTATACAGCTGAATTATAAAGTACTTCCACGCGTTGTGTTTTGCCACAAACACATGGAATTCAAGAGGGTTTTTATGTTTTTTCTACATTTTTTGCATTGGAATGCATGGAAAGAGATTAAAATTGTTTTGTATCAATATGTGTATTTGTGCATTTTATTGCTTGGTATTTTATGTTTTTTTTATATGAGCATTACTTTAAAGCAATATCTTTGTGTGATTTAGAATAGCTGTTGTTGCTGTGTTTATTTCTTATTTTTAATAACCCTATCACCTAGACCAACTGGAATGATGTACACTTTAATCAGTGGATTTACACCATGTTCTTTCATCAACAACAAAAATAAAAATAAAATAAAAAAAAAAAACACACTGCTGGTTTCCTGCAGGAAGTGCAACAACTCAACAACACAAAGGCAGCGACCATGTCCACCACATGAGACAAACATCATCTTTTCATCTGGAGAGCAGATGGACACCTTATTACCGCAGTGGAGGAAAACACGAGAGGAAGGAGTGGGAAAATGTAAAAATAGCAACTTATAACGAAAATGGAAAATGTTAAGGAGGTGGAGGGAGGAGGAGGAGGATGGAGGGAGATGAAAAAGAGGCGGAGGTGTGAACAGCAGCTCTGCTTTGTCAAAGATGAGATGAAAAGCACTGTTTGCACAGCATTGATTTTGGAGATTGACATTAAGGCGTGAAATGCTCTTTGCTCCATCTGCGCCTCCACCTTTCTCCTCACAGCTCTAGACAAAGACCACAGAGGTGGAGAAGGCTGCGTGGCTCTGACCCCAGGTTCATTAGTCCTGCTCGATTACATGTTGGCCATAGAGGAGGTTTAATTTTCTTCTTCGTTTACAGCATGCATCGTTTAGCCACAGAGAGTCAGTGACAGCTTTTAATGTTCGTTTTAAAGTTGTAGCTGAATCGTTTGTATAGTGAAACACATCGCCCAAAGACATAACGGCCTCTGTGGACATTCAATTAGTTGGAAACAAGGCGACTTCCTGCTCATTAATGTGATATAATGTAAATTTACTGTTGGGAACTGCACTCTGCAGCATTAGTAGGGAAACAAACAGCAGGCGCTACAATAAAAAAACAAAATATTAGTGTTGTAAAAATGTAAAAACAGAAACGATGGATCACAGAATATACAGAAAGCTTTTTAATACCTCCACTGTAACAACAAGAACATCCGGCTTGGAAACATCCGTCCTAGAAAGCAGCTAGAAATAGCATGTCAAAGCCTAGTATAGCTTTAAGGGGATTCAACCTCAGGTCAGATGGTTTGTCAGAGTGAAACCAACCGACATCAGCCTGGAGTGCAGGCAGGAAGTGAGTCTACGAGTGGCAAATTTATCAAAATCACGAGAGACTGTGCGGAGGACTAAAATATTTGAGGAAAACAAAGTTTTTCCAGTTAAATGTATTTATATAATAATTTTGGACTAATCACTAAAATCTGCCTGCTGTTGTTTTAACTTCACCTCTGTTCTACCGGCATGTTGGTTGGTTTCAATTAATCATGAATAATGGTGATTCATTTTGCTACCCTGTGATTAATCAGATGGCGTTTGACAGCCCTGCATAGTCAACATTCGATTCCTTCAGAACTCTTTGTTAGCTGTCAAGTCAACATTCTTCACTTCCCTATCACATTCCACCCTCGGGCTTCAGGATTAAACGGAGCACAGACCAGATCACAGAATCCACAGCTTCGACTTGATCTCTTCTCACTGTGACATATTGGAGAGATTTCCATCTACAGATAACCAACATCTCCTCCTCCGGCACTTAAATAACTTCTTTGACAGGTCGATTGGTCAGTCAATACACTCAGGTCCTTTACCGTCTTCTCATTGGTCAGAACGCCGCAGCTAGACTTAGATAACACAGAACAATGACATCAGAGCCAATAAGACATTGAAACAAGTCATACATTTTACCAATACATGACTAATCCGAGGGTTTAACTGCGGTAATAAGGAGAACGTTTTCGCATATTTCATGTAAGGTAATCTAACTCAGGCCGACTTCCACGATCGATGAAGCCCTTGATGAGCTTTTGATTTTTCTCTGACTCAGAAGATACTTAAAGTGCAGCGTCTCCCTCTTTAATGACCTAAGTTCATTCACAAATCAAAATTTAAATATGTAATTACTCAATGACACTTCTGGAACAAGAACTTAGTGAAGTGGGGAGTCTGTTTTAATCGCCATGCTGTCAAATCTTCACCAGACCTGAGCTCTGAACCCTGGACCAAAACTGCAGGCTGCTTGATGAGTTGTAATTATTGGTCAAATATAAAACACTGTTTATAAAGTAGAGGTGTTCATATTGACGACTGCTGAGAAATCAGAAATATGACAGATCTGCCACACACTGCTGTCAAGAGACAAACACCCAGGATTGGGTGGTATTTAAAGAAAAGGTCATCAGACAACGATCAGAGAAGGTGATACACAGCCGACAGTATCAGTATTTGACCAGCTGCACCACCACTCATATCACTGTCCATGAAGGAGACATGAGAGGAAAGGACGAATCATCCTCCCTTATCTCTCTCTCTGTCTCTCTTTCTCTCTCTCTCTGTCTCTGTTTCCCCCTTGCTCGTTTTCTCCTTCCTGTCATCGCATCAGACATCATGAAAGATTCACAGCTCAGCTTTTAACACATCGTGCCAAGCAACCCTCCTCTTACAGACACAGACAACGCTGCACCCACAGATCTAAGTCTGACAGGCTAGAGACTGGCAACAGGGAAAATAAAGAGAGGGGGGGGGGGGGGGC
>NC_024308.1:7643429-7648429 GCF_000523025.1 Cynoglossus semilaevis
CGGTGTGAGTTGCGAGTGATAGATTACGTGTGTTTGGAATCAGAATTTGGTCATTTTCACTTGGTGGCAGTGGCTGCAGGCGGCGGCGTAAACGTGTGATCTCTGACAGATGATGGACAGTCTCCATTTCCTCTGTCCCTCACACACAAGCACAGACGTTATGGATGGACACGCACCAATCTGAACAAACCTACTGATGTTTACAATAATTTGTTTGGTCAAATAAGATTTCTCACATTGTCAGAGGTTTTGTTTTTTACAAAAAAAGGTTTTCGATGTTCTCCACCTGTTTCGTGGTTACTACGTTATCTCCTACTAATGTATTAAGAAAGTCTGCTATATTCACTTTCTTACATTTGTGTATTTTTTTTTTTTTGGAAATAATTGTTGCAAATAATCCTTCATTAGGCCATTTTCAAAAAGTTGTGAAAATAAAATTCAATACAGTTCTATCAGTTGTTATTGAAACTCATCGTTACCAGGAGCAGAGAAGATGTATTTACTGCAGAGGCGTGCGTAGGTTAGTGCAGGATTTTACTCTATAGGGGAGGCTCACATTCACCCAATTTGAAAACCCCTGTCGTAGATTACGAGGTTACTTCTGTGTTAGCATAGCCGAGTCACAAAAATCGGGTTACTTCGCACCTCAGGAACAGACGTCTGATGTGAGTCGCGGACCGTCTGTGTTGACTAAATCAGTCAATTTGTGATGAAACATGTTTCACTAACAAAGATGTATTGATGATAGATTTTTGGAATCTGTCAATAATCTGCCTTCAATACTGCACCAACACTACGGTACAGTACAGTAACCCCACTGAACTACTGCAGTATCTGAACATACACACCAGCTTATAAATCACACACCACAAATATCAAACATTAAGTCAACTTAATAAGCAGATATACATACTGTATAGTATAATTACAGGCTATGCCTCTGGAAATAAGAGCGTTAAGTAATTACATGTTAAGACTACAACTTCAGTCCTTCAGGCACTTCAGATCCCCCTCTCTTTCCTGTGTTAGCGCTCGTCAAACTGACGTCTTCACAATGCAAGGGAAAAATATAAATAAGAGACGGCTGCCTTTTTTTATGCTAAAGCCGCGGTCGGTGATGTCACTTTTGGATTATTTCCAGCCCTGTGCTGCTGTTGGCACCTCCCTCCATCACCCCGTGAACCCGTTTGATAGAAAGATTTTATTTACAGAAAACAACCTTGACACATTAGCATACTGGATTCTTTGTGGAGATCTAGCTCTTCTTAGTGTGAAAAAGATGAGATGAGATGATGAGAAATATTTAAAAAGTTCCTACTTTCATCCACTAGGACTGAAGATCAACATCGACTACAGAGGAATTCTGAAAGCATTTTCTGTTTTTGAAGTCAGTCCCAGGATAGTAGCCGGACTAGCAGTAGACCGAGGAAACTTAATGTAGTTTAAAACTTTCTCTTTGAACAAAAGACAATAGAAAACCATTTTAGTCCATGATGTCATCCCAGTGGAATCTTCATCACATTCTAATGTGAAACTTTAAAGATAAATACGAAATGAATGGAGTTGCATTGTTGCTAACTATGGTTGTAGAGAGAATCTTTAGATAATATTTTTATACCACCATTTGACGTGTACTAAAACAGGCGCCAGTGAAGGGAGATGCTACTCATTATCTTCTCTTCAGTTCCTGTAAGACCTGGAAAATTGCATGGAAATACTCTCTGTGTTTGAGTTCCTGTTAGGCCAGATAAGCTCACAGGTGGCGATGGTACTAAGGTCAACTTGTCCCCACTCACACCCACACAGGGTTGGCTAAACATTAATGCCTCTATTCTGTTGTACTCATATAAACACACTGCTAACGTAAACACCGACACAGGAGACGACAATCCTGTCGATAAACGTTCCTTTAACTGTTCTAAGGTACATGATATACAAAATTTGAAAACACTTTAAAAACCTTAGTACCGAAGAGGAGTGATAGTAAACAAGCGAAGGCGCCCTTCATTGACTTCATGGTCTCGGGCTGCTAACCAGAGCACTGTCTGACCATCTGTAGCCAGTCTGATCTAAAACACTGTATCAGGTTATCGCTGTAGTTACAGTACGCATCCTTTCTATATCTGTTCACTGTTAATTCAAACCAGCACATGATAATCAATACTCCACAACACACACAGACCAGGTATCAAGACCCAAAATCCTACGATGTAGAAATAAGAAATGGCTCAGTTTCTGAGTGTCATTCGATCACATGGGTGTGTGCTGCTCTGCACAGACAATGCACATGTGAATGAAAACTAAGTGTCATCCCAGGAGAAGGTGTTGGCTTTCACTGACTCTTAAACACAAGAACCACATGGACACACACACACACACACACACACACATAACACAGAGGACAGCTAGCCTTAACCTAGTAACCAGGTACAATGTGTGTGTTTTAAAAAATGCCCCCAGGCACAAAGACAGACAGGCAGACAGATGGAAAGATGACTTCCATTCACATGGTGTTAAACCTATGGAACAATAGGTGTGAGCAGGGACGGAGAAGAAAAGGAGCTTTTGTCGAGCTCTGGACAGGAATTCAGAGCATCTCCTGTTATATTTCAAACTGTTGACTTTGAAATAGTAGGACTGATCTGTCCAGTGAAGAAGACAGGGTCAGAAAATGGCACCGTTGTCCACAAAACCTTTGGCAATGGACGAGATTTACAAAGAAACCTTTTTCTCTGAAAGCTTTCTCTGAAAATGTATAATGTTATAAAGATAACTTTACAAGGTGCAATAAAGTATATTTGTCAGTAGCAAAATAAATACCAAATTTTCTGGACTATAAGTCGCACTTTTTTTTCATCCTTTGGCTGGGTTTGCGACATACTCAGGTGCGACTTATATATTAAAATATATAATTTCACATGTTTGTTTATTTTCACACTGACAGCAGCTAGAGGGCACTCTAGCTAGATGGTGCGACTTATACTCCGGAGCGACTTATAAAATATGAAAATATGGTAAGCAGAATCTCAAAATCTCCGGAAAATATGGTAAGCAGAATCTCAAAATATTGTAAAATAACGATTATATAAGACAGCGTAACATTTATATATTACCGCCTGTATTCACAGCAGTATTGAGAACATGGTAACCCAATCATAAACATGGAAGAAAACAAGCATGAATACATTAATAAAGAATATATAAGATACATTAATAAAGAATATTCTACCAGTGAAACTGACAGCTGTGTTCTGTACATTGTGCAATGGACTGTAATAAATCTTCCACTCCAAGGTTATGGATGACCTTAAGGTGGAGAGGATCTGATAAGGACGAAGCCTGGTAAACATCATTATGTTTCTCTCTGACTTTCACTGTGAGACAATGCCTGAAGCGACACATAAAGTTGTTTTGTTTTATGTTATTGATATGCTTCTACGTTTTTTAATTTAAAATCAATTTGTCTGCCAAGTTATTATAATATCCAATTCTTCTTGGGTAACTTGTTATCCTGAGTTATCACAGGAGATTGAAAAAAATTGATTCATGGTAGAGCTTCAGTTTTTGGCTGAAAATGATTACTTATAATTATATAAGTAAAAAGTTAAGATAAGAAGTTCTTCATTTGTCCTACAGTGTGTGTCATCAGCATATAGTGTAATTGTGAAAAATGGTGATGTGGATGGTAGAAAGGCAGTGGTCCTAATGTGGTGCCGTGGGGGACATCATGTCTTTTACTTTTAATTTAATTTTTTAATGGCAAAGATTTAGTGTTACAACTAATGCAATGCTAGTGAAGACTCCGCAGTCGTAGTAACATTAATCAATGAGCCAACTTGTTGGCAAACGTAACATCTAGGTTCATGTGATGACATTATTACCTGATTGTTTATGTCACATTAATTACAGTTCGTGTTCCTGTTTGTCTCATGGTGGTTTGTGCGTTTGCCAAACTGTCAAAAGATGTGAAATGTGTCACCTTTTGGTTGCATAATTAAATTGAAACCTAATTAAACCCTAATGACAAATTGTCCGTTCTGAGTCAGTGTGAGAAAAGCAACGACTTGCTGTTCCCTTGTCAGTTTTTTTTTCATAAGTACTAAGGAAGAAATGAATGTGAGCATCACCTAGTGTTTCACAATGGTACAAAGGTGCACGTTGGACAAAATATGCAAAAAAAAAAGCCTTCCGACTGAGGCGCTTCATGGGGTCGGTGGAGCCCAAAGCTTTGGTCAAAATATTTTCCTCATAAATCCTCCTGAAGGCAAAGCACTTGTTAAGTTATAGTTTCTTTCTTATCATTTAAACCAGATGTGTCAAACATATGGCCCGTGGCCATAACTGGCCCGTTACGGTGTTGAATCCGGCCCGCTTGATGAATTCTGAAAGTGAAAACACTTCATGTTCGTGATGTTTTGTCAAATTATATTTCATGATGTAGTATTTCCTAGTGTACTTGTACTTATTTGTACTGGTCCGGCCCACCTCACAAAACAATTAGGTCGTATGTGGCCCCTGAACCAAACTAAGTTTGACAGCCCCGATTTTAACATTTCACTGTGGATATGGTGACAAATTACTATCGTTAAAAATGTATTAATTCAACTGAGGAATTCAGTTCATGTGTATTCAGTGAAACTTTTCTGTGCCGGTGAATCATTTTAGATTATTCTTTTGAAAAGGCAATTAAGATGTAGAACAGATGGAAAGGAAGAATAAATCATAAATTCCAGCAGAGAAACACGGTCTAATGAAAGTTTGAAATCTTCTTCAGTGACACTGAGACTGAAACACAAACAAGTCTTCACTAAATTGGGGACAAACTCTGAAAAATGTGCAGTCTCCATTTATGGTTCCTGCTCTTTTTTTTTGTCGGGTGTGAAAAGAACATTTGCTCAAACAAATGGAGCAATTTATGGTTCCGGAGATTCAAGGATCAGAGTTTTTATTCGTCTATAAAGTTTTGGGTTTTAAAAGCAAAGCGTCAATGAATCCTGTCG
>NC_024308.1:7653429-7679468 GCF_000523025.1 Cynoglossus semilaevis
TGTTGTTGTTGGTGTGACTGTACTGAGACAGTGTTGCTGTTGTTGGTGTGACTGTACTGAGACAGTGTTGCTGTTGTTGGTGTGACTGTACTGAGACAGTGTTGTTGTTGGTAGTGTGACTGTACTGAGACGGTGTTGTTGTTGTTGGTGTGACTGTACTGAGACAGTGTTGCTGTTTTTGGTGTGACTGTACTGAGACAGTGTTGTTGTTCACTCCCCTCTGCACCTCCACTCTCTCCTCCGCTGCTGCAGCTGCTGTTTCTCCCTTTGTGGAGACAGACAGTGGAGCAGAGTCTGGATCTGATGGAGGTTTTTTTTTTCTCCCCACTGAGGCCGAGGTGTTGAATCAGTCTTTGAGCTAATATTTAATAATGGTAAATCCAGTTGACTTTACTTTGTCTAGTTAATTTAATTTTAATATAATATTGATTATATGTACATCCCCATATTTCTCCCAGTTGCATGGCTTTTTAAGTGCAGGAATTTGAATTGAATTTTTATTAAAACGAGGCAAAATGTGTTTTGATAAAATTGGCGACAGCAGTGATTTTCAAAGTGAGGGGTGTGGCACTTTTGGAGCATCATTAGTCAAAAGGAATGGAGGAAGAGTTTTTGTAAGAATAACAGCAGTTAGAGGAAATGATGTAGATGTGGGTGAATGAGTCAACGGTCCTGTCTGGGGGCCAGGGGCCACAACAAGTTCAAGGTTTTACGGAAAGGACGGAAGGAACAAAAAAAAGTGATAAGAAACTAAACCTTTGTCTGAAAAGTAAACAACATCATAGAATAATCTTGTCACGTTGTAACTTGTAACGTTGTAATCTAACTTCATCTGCGTCATGGTGAACAATCCACATTTATAACCCCTACTTGACTCCACACTGGTGAGTTCAGCTAGGATTCAAACTCCAGGTTTGGACAAACCTTTTTCTTTGTGAAGTTTTAATGAGCCCCCAGTACACTGCAGCAGAGACGCAGCAGTTCCACGTCCTGGGTGTACTTCAACTAACTGGGATCTGTAACGCCCAGCGTGAAATTCTATTAACAGAGAAGAGGAATGGCTGAGGTTACAGGTGCATAAAAATAGCTCAAACCAGAGCAGTGACCCAATTCAGGGCTCACCTTGGGTCCAAATCCTCCAGATACCCAGTCTATAGAGAAGACAAAGGCATTAGAGAAGATAAACCCAGACACTGCTCTTGCTCTTGTTCATCTTGATCAGGATGCTCTCAACCATTTGAAATTAAAAAAAAAAAAATTAGGCTTAAGGACCACTAAAAGGACATGGAGTTGATTCAAAGCATGAGACAACATCTCTCACCGAGCTTAGGGATGATGTAGAATCCCTTAGGCAAAAAAAAAAAAAAGGAAAACTGTTGTGGAAGACAGATACGGGGATTAGCCTGGATGGATGGATGGATGGAGCGATAAGTCAGGACACTTCTTTGTACCTCAAATCCAGACAGAGAGCCCGTCTTCATCTCAGATTTGATAGAGGTGGTCGCGGAAAAGGATCATTTGCTTTCTTGGCTCAACATGTCTGGACATGCTGGATCACAGACTGTTGCAAGAAATAAAATAAAAATCCCAGGCTACAACACTCAGAACCAGAAGCCTACCTGAAAAATTAACCATTTTTATGTCGACACATGTGCACCTAGTGCAGGGGTGACAAACTTATTTTGGTTCAGGGTCCGCATCACTACATAAAAGTTTTCATGCAAAAAAGTACATTAGATAAATCTTCATCTTTATAAAAAATAATTGTAGAAAACATTTCCTGATCATTATGTGTTTTTATATATATTTTTTATTTTCAAAATTCATCAAGTGGACCGGATTGAAACCCCAAGTGGGCTGCTTTTGGCCTACGGGCCGTATGTTTGACACCCATGACCTAGTGTAAAAAATGTACAAGTGTAAATCTAAGCAGTGAATTATTACCTCGGCAGGTGTTGGCAGGGTGGATGTGTTGATTAGAACATACCAGCTATTTTAGCTGTCAGAATGAAATAGATATTTTCTCGCAGGTAACGAAAACAAAAAATGTCAAAAGCCCTGGTGCAGAAACAGGTGGAACATTATATTCAGACAGTGGTTAAAAACAGATGACATGATTAATAACAGGTCAAGGTCTTTGTTTGCTGGTTTACACAACAATGACCTCACTGTCTGGGTTGGAGAATGAGAGTCATCCCCGGCAGTTTTTCTGGCACACGTATCGTATTTCTAATTTCATTGTTGGCTCAGCCCACTGAATAACGCCTGAATCTTGCCAATTAAGTAATACAAAAAGTTTATTCAGACCTTGCCATAACAGAGATAATCATGCTCGCAGGAAAATTCCCTGAAAACTGAGTTACGTTCCCTAAATCCTGTCAAGCCCTTTCAGATCTGACCCATTTGACGCAAGACTGAACCAGTTTCCTGGGATTAGCTCACTTGCTGAACTCATTTAAACTCACCTTGTCAGTGTTCCTTCATTCTACTCAATTTAAGTGTCAGGCCCAATTCTTAAACATACAAAAGGTCAAATTTACGAATCACAGATTAGCCCGTTGTCTGGCACGAATCACGCCTTCAACCCGCACATGGAGTGTGTGGGTTGAAAAGGCCTTGTGGTTTTCGTCAACTTTACATTCGTAAAGAATTTGCAATACTTCTGTGATATCGCACATCAGACTTTTTTTTATCCTTTGGCTGGATTTGCGACTTATACTCAGGTGTGACTTATGTATAGGCTTGTGTACCACTATCTGCTACTCCTGTACCACTGAAAATCTACGTTTGTTATTTTCACACTGACAGCCGCTAGAGGGCACTAGTGCGACTTATACTCTGGAGCGACTTAAATAGTCCGGAAAATGTGGTATAAATTTTATGGTATAAAATATGGTATGGACATTGATTTTAGCGCAGATGTCGGGCAGCAGTGCTGACACACTGACAACAGTAGCCGACTACTGCATTCTATCGAGATGAGCCCATACGTTATCTCTATTAACAAGCGGCTCTCCACATGTTCGGGCAAACTAGAACTCTAAGTATCATTCATCAGTTTTTATTTCCCAACCCATTCCCATATGCATGTGATGCCTGAGTGAAGGACGACGTCAGGAGGAAAAATGATGTAAAAGTAAAATTACCTGGAGCAAAGTGTGTGTTTGACTGTGTGTGTGTATGTGTTTGCAAGTGCACACGATGAGTCTGTCTCCTTTCAAGTGTGTGACTCAGAACGTCAGAAACCTCATAATCAGCAGGTTTTTACAGCGGTGGCGTTCCTCACACCCGTCAGTCTCTCAGCCGCACTAACAAGACTCCGACTGCACCAACAAACCATTAATAAAAGTGGACAGAGTCGGCAGACGACGTTCCCCTCCTGTCCATCACATCGCAGAAAGCCGTTTACACAGCGAAAACACACTCATCTACAGAGGAATAAATCAAAAAGATAATGCAGCGTTAATAAGCTAACTGCCGGCCTCCGTCCAAACCATCCGTCATTCGGGATAAGATCTGTTCACTTCAGCCAATAAACAGTCAGAGAAGAGCATGTGAGTGAACGGCTGGATGGCTTCCAGGTCGATGTGAAGTGCGTCAACCTACAGACTGACACTGTGATGACTCAGTTGAAAAGGAAGAGTTGGATTTTTTGCCGTATTAGGCTCCAGCAAATCAAAGCTGGCAGTTTAGGTAAGAACTAAATTAGTGTTTTTAATGCAGGTAAAGTTCACAAAAGTTGCCCATGTCAGTCAACTGTGTTGCAATCACAATGCTCTGCAAAGAGCAGGGATCATCATGTACAACTTTTACGTCATGTTTCATTGCAGAGAATCTTAAAATTAATAATAGAGAACATAAAACCACCAGGAAGAACTTTATTGACGTTATAAATCAAGTAAATAAATAAAAAACAGCTTCTATTCAGATGGAGTTTTTCCTGCAGCTGCCACTGCTGCCCTCAGTGATTCACAACATTCACCATTTCTTTTAAACAATCTACAACAAAATGAAGAGCTTTAGTTAGTCTTCTAGTTGATTTATAATGGAAATATACAAAAAATAAATACAAATAAAACAGGTTATTTTTTTACAGTTCTACAATCGTAAGAAAAAGAACGTATTCTGTTGGATTCTGCGTCACTAAATTTTCTGCATTGTAGTCGAGAATCCCACGACCTCAACATTCCAACGCAGTTAAATCAGTTAAAAGTTATCCAAATTTGTATCCAATTCTACAAAAGCATCAAGATGAGACTGGCTCCACCCTCCCTCCTCCCCTCCCCAGGCTGTTACTTTGATCTCAGCTCGTACACACAGATCCATACTGCAGTAACTTCAAGCTGTACAAACGATACTGGCCAACGTGCATACAACAGCATAAATACAATGAACAAACATGGAGCTTTATTAATGGAACGCAGCGCGGGCTTCACACTGCACGACAAAGGCCTGATATCAGCCGGCTGTGCCCACACACTGTGGAGCGAGGAGCAGATTGGATTACAGTTACCAGGAACAGTTTGAAGTTAAATTCACTGCAAGGACGACTGTGACGGCGTGGATGTGGAAGAGAGTGTGTGTGAGATGATTCAGTAGTCTCTGTTTTCACACAGAAACCGATGCTACAGCGCCCTTCAGCCAGACATTTAATCCTCAAAAGCTTCGCCAGCGCACCTCTATCTTGGCATTATAATGTGTGGAGAGCAGAGCGCTGCCAGCCACTGTGAAGTTGATCAGCTTTCAGGTTTAAATGACTCTTCATCGCCTCATCCGAATTTGGAAAAGAGCCACAGCTGGGCCATTTACAAAGATGCCATCGGCATTTATAAATATTCGAGGATCATTTACACTCTGCAAAACGTTAGCGAAGAATGGACTTTTTCATATTATCAGATCTGATGAGAGTGAGTGAAAAATATACACACCTGAGGGAGAGATCGGGCCAAAGATCCAGTGTCTGAGCGTTTGTTCTTTTTTTCTAAAGATAAACTTTTTCTCTAAAGAATATTATCCTGCCCAAATTTTAGAACCAAACATCACATTTGGAAACAAAACATATGGTTCACGGAAGAAATAGAGTTCACACAATTAAAACAAATACAATAGAAAACGACCTTATCTGCCCCCTTGAGGCACCCCTTACATTTACCATCGCATGACTCTGTAATGTTCATAAACTCATCATAAAAGAACGTAGTGTGTACAGTAGCGCTAGCTAGCAGTATAGAGATGATGGTCATCAATCATCAGTGAGAAAAGAAATGGATTTGACCTTCAGAGAAATAAATTGAGGCTGAGAACATCAGAAAAATCAAATGTCAAAAAAGTTCCAAAAAAAATCCACATAGTGTAGAATGAAAAAGAGAAAGAAAGAAACTGCTAAATGTGTTTCTTAAGACACATTTCAATTTCTGTTGAGACACTAGTTAACAACACACGTGAGCTTGACTCAAGAATGCTAACAGAAACTGAAGATGTAATAACGCATTACCACGATAGATCATGTGATCAACATCCCAAAAGTGAATGGGAATCTTGTCAGAGTGAACGACACTGTAACAAATGATGATGTGACAGAATCATTTATCATTTATTCCTCCAATAACAGAAACCCCATAACACAATGCCTGGATTTTGCCGTATATTCTGGAATCATTTGTCGGATCCTGAGATGTTTACTACAGTTTTGGGGCAAACGGCTGCATGTATCGGTATTTATTGATATAGGAATTGGAAATGGAAGTGTTTGGACAATATCGGCATATCGGACATTGGCAAAAAGTTAATGCAGACACTATGAGCACTGAAACCTTAACCAGGTACATTTTGCATCATCCTTTGAATTCTATTAAAAAACCTAGTTATGAAACGAGGACCAGGATCCCTGGCTCAAATCTAAAGGTACTGAAGACCGGTCGTTCATCCTCCACTGTGAATGATGTGCTTACATTTATCACTTTGAATACGGAGCTTACATTTACAGGCTTTACAGCAGGCACACTTCCAATATGCAGGAGCTTTGAATGGAAGACACTCTCGGCTGCCGTTTTATACAGTAGCTATAAAATCTGTAAAACGCTTGGACAGGACTCAGATATTCACAGCTAAGATCACATCAGTAGAGCTGGCAGAGCGAAAAAAACAACCAAAAAAAAAAAAAAACCAAAGGCTTTATCTTTCCATCATGAACTCGTTCCAACTCCCTCTGCTTTCTCCTCCTTTGTCTCTCAGCCTCCTCTTCACGTATTGACAAAGTAGCTGCTTGGCTGAGCTGCAGCACAGGATCCCACCCTGTCACTATGAAGAATTTACTCTAAATCAATATGACTTTTTAAAACAGTCAGTGTATTTGGGAAGCTCTCCAAGAAATAATACCATATTCCTAAGTTATACCATGTAGGGATAACAACGGTGGGCCGATATTATTGACCTGATGTTAGCATAATTATGTAATATCTGTGAGAATCATTATCGGGTTTTTTTTTTCCGATAATGAAAACTTGATAACGCAGTCTCTGGGTTTTGCCAAATTTAGTGGAATCGCTTGTAGGATCTTGAGAAGTTTAGGGGGCAAACGGCTGCATATATTGGTATCGGTTGACATTGGAATCGGAGTGTTTGGACAAAGAAAAAAATCTGTGTGTGGAGATGTTTCCTACCCTCACTTGAGGAAGGGGCAGATGATGGATGGAAACACTTCCTTCCTCTTGTTTTGTCATTGTCTCTGTGTCAATTTGCATTCAATGATGTCTCCATTTCCCATCATCCCCTGGCAGCTTCCTGTGCCAACAGGACCACCCGTGCCAACTTCCTGACCATGTCAATCCAATTACTGTAAACTGTGACAAAATGCCAGCGGCCTGAGAGCCGCAGCTGCAGCTCCATAGAGCACACACTGAACTGTTTCTGGGTGTTGTTTTAGGCCTTTGTGCTGAACTGCAGATGTGATGAATGCAGCGGTGAAAGCACAAACAAACCAACATGTTAGCAACACCGCGGTGAGTTCACTGAACCATGTTTGCTGCAAACCATGAGAAAGGAGAGGTTTAATGAATCCAAGTCTGCCGGTCGGCTTTGTGTTATTAATAAAACCACAGGTTTATCACCATCAATAACAGGCGGAACACGGTTGTCATCACCACTGTTTGTCAACAATTTGGTTGATTACACCTATCTATGGTTACAGAGTTGTGCAATGGCAGACTGTGAACATGGCAACTGGACCGACTCCAAAAATATTTAATAATGAAATAAGCAACAAAAAAATGACATAAGACACTGATCATTTCCAGCTTCCCATAAAAGGTGTAATAAAAAAAAACTGCCCTTACAACATTAAATGCTGGGATTTAGCGGTAAAAAAGAAAGAATAATTTAAGCGTTTGAATGAGTTTTGACTTTAATTAATTAAAAGTGTGTTTTAACCAACAAACTCAAATTCCTTTTGCAGCATTAGTTAAATCACAAAATGCGGTTACAGGCACAGACCAAGTTCAAGTTGAGGGTCATGTCTCGTTACAAGGACACAACCTCTCTCTCTCTGGTCTTCTAAGAAACGTGGAGTGAAACTAAGAGAATCCCAAAAAAAAGCCTAGCAACATGCAACCCACAATGCATCACCTGTGTGTCTTACAGACGTAGATGTTCTGACGTGTTCACGATACAATAACGTGTCCCAAAATAGAAAAATCTTAGTGAAAGTCACAGGGTTAGAGTCCATGTCCAGTGTGTCAGGACTGAAGACTGTGTTCAATCTGTTTTTGGTTCATTTAACTTCCGTGTTCCTGTTTCCGGTTGAAATCCTTGGGTTGAAAATCTGAATTTATGATTAAACAGCGCTGTAATAAAGAACCCACTTTAACGGCACATGTTCTGGCAGTGAGAGGATCTTAACAACCTGACGATTGGAGATGACTCGTTAATCATCTCATTAACTGTAGCCAAAGATCCGCGTTACGTTTCTTCTACTTCTGACTTTAACCACGTGTATACATGAGTTTAACTGTACGTTCAGCTAATACAGGCATTAGTGTGCGCTCTAGAATGACAAAATATAAAAGGCGCAGATAAAATGATTTTGACCACGTACACACTTTATTACTGAGGATATTATGTCAATAATTATTGATAACAAAGGCGGAGGACACAGACTTTTACAACGGGTCGTAAATCAGAGTCGCAGACACCGCGAAGAGAAGCCGAACTGCTGCCGAGTTGTTTATTGCATCCCGGTGGCCCTGCGCGGTGTTACAACAAAGAAATAAATCACACTTAAGTATGGGAGCTGTTGCACCAGGATACAGTATATACACTTCTTTTCAGCAGTGACACAGCACAGCGGGCGCCTTCCCCGGCCCACCACTGTGGCCCAACATGTGGGGTAGAAAAAAAACAACAACTAAATAATAGCAGCATAGGATCAAAAACAAAGAGGTTAAAAAAACCACATCCATCTCGTTCACAAAAAAGACTGAGTTTACACAGAGGGTATAAAAGGAGCATCCAACAGAGGATGACGATGGACCTGAGGTGGTGGTCCGAGAAAAACTAAATTATTTAGGAAAATAAATTCATTTTCTTATTTAATTTGAATGCTACTGACAACAAATATATATTTTTATATTTCACGTTGTAAAAACTCCTGCAAATACAACAAGTCAATAGAAAACTGCATATGTAAATATATCCATTGTTAGAGTTTGTTCACTGTGTAACATGGCAGCCTCACATAGAAACCATGTTTAAACTGAAGGCACGTTTGTTTGACAGATCATGTCGTCAAACGATCCTAATACCCAAACATGTGCCCCCCCCACCCCACCCAGTTACCCTCACCCTGCAGCCATCAGGGTTACCTCCACTTTATATTAAATCATCTCTCAGGTGTCAGTCATTATTGTTTCTCTTTAGCTTAGAAATCTATGTTAAGAATAATATGGAAAAAAAGTGAAAGACAATCTGGTTTGAACCCTCAGGCGTGCGAAGGTCTTGTGTGTGTGTGTGTATGTGTGTGTAGCTAATCCTTATGTGCAACACAGTATGTGTGTGTGTGTGATTCACAGCCGGTGTCCCGCTGACGGGTGGTGCACACGGTGTCCTTCAGCTGCTCCGTTTGCTTTGTTTTGAATGTGTTTCATCAGTATTCAAGCAGAGGATCAGAGGAGTTGGGTGGTGCTGGAGGATGAGGGGGGGATGGTGATAGGAGAGGGATGGGGTCGGGGGTCGGAGGGGGCGAAACTCAACAGAGACGCGATGATCCTTATTAACATGAATTACATCTGATTGGCCTGTTAGAATCTGGGCTCAGATCAACACTGGTGTGTGATGATGTCACTGGGGACAGAGTGACGCTGCTGAGACACAAAGGTTCACGGTGACACGGTGATGAACAGTCAGTCTGGTCTTCACGTTTCTTTGAATTAGGTGTGAAACTCTGAACCCTAAATCTTTATTTACCGTTCACTGAATGATAAATGTAAATGATAAAAATGTTCGACTTCAACAACTGAAAAGATTACTGCTAATATGGTAGAAATGCTGTTCAGGCCAGGAAGTTACACTGCTGGGAGATTAAAATAATAACATAAAATACTTGTATGAAAAAAAATCTCGGGAAATGTTAATTTTAACATTTAGTTTATGGGCCAATTAGCCTGTAGCTATTTCTTAACTTTTAGCCAATTTTACTTTAGCTATACATATCACTTTTCTTTTTGCATTTTGAGTCTGATATTTTGCTGAAACTGTATTTTATTCATTTCATTCATTTGCAATTTACAGGTTCTTATTTCACTTTCAGCCTCTTGGTGTTTAAACTCGTTACAAACCCAGGTGTTTCCTGTTTGCTTTGTCCTGCATTTTCATTGTGTGTGTGATTGGTTGCAGGTGTTGTGTGTGTGTGTGTGAGGTGTTTTATATGGAGCCAGCTGATTGGCTGTGGGGGCAACTGGGTGTAGCAGAAGAACCTGGCTTCTCTCAGCTGCCGCCAATCATTGTGTTGTTTTCAAATGAACGTTTGTCATTTCACTTGTTTGTCATGAATTCACGGTGTTGTTTTCTGGTGGGTGTTTATGGGAAGACTTTATATCTAGTATATATAATAATAAAACGTGATACTTCTTTGTAGAAAAGTGACCTTTGTTGACTTTGATTGAAAGTTAATTAACAAATAAACACCAGATGTTAGTGATGCACTAATTAAACTTGTTTAATTTTGTTTGACACTAAACCTTGCCTCGTATTTTCACACAAAGAGTGTTTGGTTTGGTTTTGTTATTTTAACAGGTGGGAATTCTTTTTTTGTCTCTCAGTATTGGGTATTTCTGTGATAAACTTAGTTACTTTCTCTGCACAACCATTGAAAGTTTGAAGCGCTGCACTTGTAGCCATTAGGAGTCGTCATAAAATGTAAAGGTCAAGCCAAACACCTCTTGTGTGAAGTGATCTCTCCGTATGGACGCGCAGGTCGAGCCGCTGGTATTTATGGCTCTGTGAAACACATGCTTTACATTTATCTACAATAAAAATTAAGTGGTGTTAGAAAATCCATCATGTTAGAAATAAATACAAGATCAAAATGAATACTGCGCCAAGGCAACGGCGACACTTCCGTAATATGTTCGCATCTGGTTCGGCTGCACCCCAAAAAAAAACCAACCCAAATTACCAACACCGCCAACAGTTTGTGTTTATGTTTGTCTCCTTGTTTTCACTACCTCTCAGCATCTCCCTCCTGTTGGTCAGTGTGGTTCCCACGCACACAGCAGCAGCAGTAGCAAGGTCACAAGGGTCGTAGACACAGGTCCGGTCGTCGTGGTGTGAGCTGAACCCCGAACAGTCACCTGACAGAAAACAGGGTTGAAGAAAGAAAGACATCAAGAAGGGAAGAAAACACGAGAGAGAAGCAGAGAAAGTTAGCCATGTTTCAGAAACCGTCGTTATTCCAAAGTGTTTCTTTTTCATCAGAAAGACGTGACATCATCAGAAGTCAACAATTACGAGCCCGTGTGACAAACCTGTGTCGGAGAAATCTGAGGGGGAGGAACTGGGTGATGAGGAAGAGGAGGAGGACGGACCACAGTCTTTGTGTCCGGACGACGGCCGCTGGATGATTCAACAATCTCTTCACCTGAGCAGATGGAAATATGATGATGGTTATTAAATGTTATTAAACATAAAATGTTTTTTTTCCATTTCCACTCTCATTCACAATTACGGTTCATCTCTATTCAGGAGCCTTGCTTTTCTATAGAGAAGCAAATAATTTAAATCTTGATATTTATCAACGTTCACTTCAATGTAATTCACACTTGAATGTGATGCAATGTGAGGTATGGGTTTGGCCCCAGGTTCTCATTATCTCCTCATGCTGAACTGTCATGATCATGCTAAATATAAATTGCATTTTTATTAGGACCTTCAGGCAAAGTTTTGTAATACCTAAATGGTGGCTTAAACCAAATACTAATTTTTATATCATCCACAGAGGTGAGGAAAAAATAGAAGAAAAAAATCTTGCAGTTTCTCTGGTTGTTAAATCTTTGCGCTAAATAAAGTAGTGTGTCGTCTGCATATAAAGAGAGTCGATAGATACTTAGATAGTTAGACAGATGCATCGTGTAAGCTTATATATATGCTGGTATATAAAACAGAAATATATTGGTATATTGAAATATACTAGTCTGCGTTTGTTCTGTTAGTCTCTGGTTCTGGTTTGTGTTTCATGTTTGCACAAATGCTTGGATTATTTACGGCTGTTTTGTTGTTGTTGTTGTTGTTGTTTGGACCGGCAGGATTTATGGATTCACCCGTCGAACCCCACCTACCTACAGCATCCCAAAGTGATGTAGTGTGTGTGTGTGTGTGTGTTCACACCCACATATGAACAGATGTGTGAAACATTGCTTCATTTAACTGACATATGGCTGGACTTCAGCAGCTGCTTTCTCACTCCTGCACACGTGTACGTGTGTGTGTGTGTGTGTGTGAGTGTGTGTGTGTGTGAACTGTATATGTGTGTGCTGGCAGAATTCCAGGTCCCTCCTGGCAGAATCCCAGGTAAATGAGTAGATCAGGACAGAATGGAGACAAACTGTGCCTCTGGCTTAATAACACGTGCATACACACACACACACACACTGCCTCGCAGCGACTCTCTCTCACACACTCACACACACACACTCACACATACGCAGCCACATTCTTGTCACCACAGTGACTTCAAAGGACATTACTTTCACAAACAGTACATTTTTTGCCCAGATTTAGTCTCACCATAATGACTACTTACACACTAAAACCTGTCATAATCCTAAAATACTGATCCTTGTAACAAGTTATTTCTTGTACAGATGCAGAAGTGTGTGTTGTCGGCCGGTGGCCTGAGATTTGTCTCCAGGAACAGGTTTATGTCTCCAGAACATGAGTAATAACTGGACGCCGGCCAGAGACATTGTCATTACTGACCTGTGCTGTCACCAAAAACGCTCAGTCATAACTCGCTCTCGACACTGACACACACAAGCACACACATGCACACACAAGCACACACATGCACACCTGCAGGAGGAGAAATCTGATTCGCTATTCTACAATACACATTGTCCTGCAGTACAATAAACAAAGAGTCCCTTTCAGCTGCTGGGGGAAGTGGCACAGAAATACACACACACACACAGGGACACACACACACACACACATACAAATGTCATTTTTGAAAATACAGCGGCGAAAGCTGAAACATAGCTGCAGTGTTTTTTTTCGGCGGCGCTGCTGATGCTGGTGTTTCAGTATTTTTTTTTACCAACACAACAGGAGTAACGTTACTACACCGCTGCGTGTTTTCTTCAGAATCTGAAATCCAGTGTTGAAACGTTTTAAGACACATTCCAAAAGATGTCTAACTTTACTGCGTGAAACGCTAAGACACGTCCTTCAGGCGTCTCTCTGACAACTTTGAAAAGTTTTACCACGATAACTCTGTCTTTTGGTGAGGTTTTTCGACGTCAAACACGGCGGCGCCAACACACCATTTCCACCAAATTGCAGTGGAGAGATGCTAGTTTTTTTAACGCTGCAAAAAGGATTTTAGTTGTGGGACGTTGCAAAGATGCCCTGGAAAAATGAAAAAATCCTCCGATGAAAACAGTGCTTATAAAAATTTTATTATGATAAATTATTATTATTTCTAGTTTGTCTAAGAACTGTTATTTACAGTAATATTTCATAATTATTTATATACCATATATGGTTTAAGTGCATAAAGTACTCATCACAGCTGTGAAAACTAGGACACTGTAATTTAATGTACTGAAACAAAAATGTAGGACAGTGTTCTTTTTTTCTTTCTTTTTTTTACTGTTCATGACCTGATTTAAAGAAGAAACCGCAGTTTTTTTTTTATTTAGGCCAACAGAAACATCAGCGATGCCAACACGTCAAATACCTGAGATATGCATTTATATTAAATGAACTGAATTAAATACAACATAACATGTGATAACTGCTAATAAATGATAATAATAATATTGCCATATACTTTAGAGTAGAGTACGTTTATTTTAACATCCTGTATTTGGAGGAAGTAGCCACAGCTAAATTCTCTGATTCTATTTCGAGTCTTAATAACTTGATTTTTGACAACACAAATCTAGCTCGATGTGTGGCGTTCAGCTGGTGAACGTAAACGAGGCGTTCTCCCATGTATAGCACCACGTGATGATGTATTAGCCCACTCTGTTTGCCAACTATTTCCCCTGTGAAATTTGTTTCAACGTTGTACGTCACAATGATGAAACAAGACTTTCTCAATAAATTTATGGGAGATGGTGATGTAACCACAAAGAGTCGTAGGTTGAGGACGTCGTAAACCAAGGACCGTCTATATATGGCTACGGAGCAGGCAATATTTTTCCAAGAAGAAATACATGTTACCTGGTTAAAGCAGACTGCCCCGGAATCTGTATAGCATGTAGAGGAAAATGCAACCCAACAAATCTTATGTTTAGTTCTTCTGCCTACATTTGATCACAAGTGAGATGAATACTCACTTGATTATTATTTAATATATTTCTTTGATATAATAGAATTTTTAAACATATCTGATACATATGTCAGTAGTAGTAGTAGTAGTAGTAGTAATATGTGATTTAGTAAGACACACAAAAACATAATACTTCTTTTGTTCGTGTTGTAGCAACATCTCCATGCCCTTCAGCAAGTTTGTCTCCTGGCAACAACTCAGAACATATGACACACACACACCCACGGTGACACTAATTCATTTTGTGGGAAACTTTTCCAGCACTTTCAAGGCCAACTGCAGGCTCTTTTTTTTGTGATTTTTGTGATGTGTGCGATTGTGATTTCTGACAAATCTCGTTCTCTTACTTTGAATTACTGTACTGCATTTTTGCAGTAAAAAATACCAAAAATAATTTATAAACATTTTGGGCACTCAGGTCAATCCCATCAGTCCCTGAGGGTGGGGTTCATCCACACTTTACATTTTATATCCACATGATACAGCCCATGAAAAAAGGAAATGGACAGTTTACACTCACCAACATGATACAGCCCATGAAAAAAGGAAACCCAATATATAAACACAGACCTTCAATTCCCACTGGCAATCAATCCAGTGATCTATCAGCCACTAACCACTTCTCCACCACGTGGCCCACTGACAGATATCTACTTCACAGTGTTCGTCGCTCAACGAGCAGACATTGAAACTGTTACGTGTTGTCATGGCAGGCAGCAGCCAAATCTCCTTAAGTGTCGGTAGTTTATGTCCAAAGATCAAAAGTAACACTCACTGAGTTAAAGACCTCCATACACAGAATGGAATACAGCATAAGGACAGCACAAAACAAACTGACCAATGTTCCAACCAAGACAGAGTGAGAGAGAGGTATATAAACACCCACGCCACCAGGCGACACCACTGAGACTAATCACAGACACAGGTGAGTGTGATCACACTGATTAACCCTACAGAGGAAACACACAGACCTAACAGGAACCAGAGTGTGAATCAGATGGTAAAACCAACACAGACATTAATTCATTATTGAATCCTTCGAGCCTGTGATGTGGACACTTTGGTAATGAGATAAAAATAGAACCACGTTCAGGTGAAGTAGTACCACAGGTGTGACAGAAAGGGTCTAAAGCAGGTGCAGAGGGGCCATAAATCTGAGCAGCCTGTCGTTCCCTTTCACCGCACAACCCAACAACCCCCACCCACACACACAGATAATATTTCACACAGCATATACACATACCGTATACATATATAAATTGATTCAAGCGCATCTGTGACACACTCATAAAGATGATTGAATTGCATTTATTTGGGACATTTTTAATAATGTTTGGTCAAAAACCTTTTAGACATTTTTGGACATGATCTCAAAAACAAACTGATTGCTGATCAGTGAAGGGATAGTGATGTGATAGTGGTGATTCCACTCTTTGGATCAGTCATGATTAATCGTGATTAAATGATCTACGGCAGGGTTGCCCAAACTGTTCCACAAAGGGCCGCTGTGGCTGCAGGTTTTTGTTCCAACCAAGCAGTAGCACACCTGAGTCGACAGGTTTAATCAACTGGTCTGAGTCTTCAGACAGCTGATTGGTTGGCTGGAACAAAAACATGCAGCCACACAAATAGTTTGGACATGCCTGGTCTACGGCGTCTGGTGAATCTGATTCTGTATATTTAAATATCATGCTCCTCTGTTGTGTACAAAGTACACAACAGAGGAGCATTATATTTACCAAAACTAAAAAAATGTAAAGGTGTATTTACACCTGAGCCTGTTTCATATTTTGGGATGTTCAGTTTTGGCCTTAGCATTCCTGTCTGATCTGAAACAAGTATCCATTCACACTCAGCCGTGACTGATGGCCAAACCTCAGCATATCTGGGTATAATTTCCCTGCCTATATTCTTTCGGTGTGGTCCCTGAAACAAAACTCCGCTGACAACACAGTATCACCCTATTATTAGCAGAGCGTGCTGAACTGAACGTGTTGCAGCAGCAAGTCATTCAAGCTTCAATCACACTCGGCTCTGAGGACAGAAAGGCTGAATGAACGCAATTTTGGATCCTGATCAAAAATGCTCCGGTTGGAATGTGTGTGCGGCTCTGAGAGGATGTGTGGGCGCCGGTGATTTGCAGGAGTGTGGGCTGACTCTGAGTCAGCCGACAGGGTTGACCTTGAACAGGTCATCGGCCCATCACAGGGTCAACGTAGACACAAAGACACATTAACGCCAGCATTCACACCTACAGGCAGTTCAAGAGACTCCTATTAACTTGATCTGTGTGTCTGTGGACTGGAGGAGGATGACGGAGTACCTGGAGAAAACCCACTCACAAAGGAAAGAAAGAAAAGCCTCCACACTGTGAGACCTTGATAAACCATCAGGTTTAATTGCACTGAACTGCTGTGTAAAGCTGACATTAGAAAGAAACAGCGACAGTGTTTCACCTGTAGGTGTCCGTGAAAACACCTTTTCTGTAAATCTTTACTTTAAACCTTTGTCTTTGTCAAAATATTCAGGCTGTTGTTTTTTTCTAAATTTCTATCATAAAAACAAAACAAAACAAAGAGTACGGTTCCTCAAAAATGACAGTTTTGAAATCAAAGAAAACATCTCTTTTTTTTTAACCAAACTTCAATAAAAACAAATCTCAAGGTTTGCTGAAGCTGGTTTTTTTTGTATTTACTGAATGTGAACTGAATATACTTTATATACACAGGATAGGCTGAGTGACTGTATGGCAAAACATATTGCCAACTTAAAATTGTACAACACAGCTTTAAAGGAATATGTTTTCAACCTAAGACAAGGCAAAGAAAAAGACCCCCCAACCACCACCACAAAGAAGAAACTCTCTGCTGCAAGCCCCAATGTTCAGAAGGCTTTTGCAATTATCTTCAAACTTTTTGACTAAGTGTCCCCACACTCATTATTTGTCTGTACGTGGGTGTCTGCAGTACACAACGCAAAAGACCGAGTGTGTTATTGATTGTGTCTGATGTGTGTGGGATTTCACATTTAATGCTCCGGGCAGCAAATGATGTAGAATGAGGTTCATGCACACAGTGGTCAGTCTCTCTCTCTCACACACACACACACACACACAAGCTCACAGATGACATGAGGTGACCTTGAAAAGCATCTGAGAGGCTAGCAAGTGTAAGTGTAGGTGTGTAAATGTATCCTTAGCATTTCCAGCTGAATCAGTAATGAGAATTTCATTACTTCAGCCTCAGTTCCCCAGGGAGGAAACACACACACGCACACGCACACACACACACACACACACACACACACACATAGCCGAAAGAGCGTGAAAAACAATCGACAAAGGTATAAAATATAAACTGAATAATGAAAATAATCAAAAAAATATTGCTGTTTAACTTTTGACCCGTGCAGAAAAATGTTGATGTTTTGATGAAGGTTTTTGTACCTAATGTACCTTTTAGAAAAATTTTGATATTTTGATGGGTGGTTTGATGGGTTGAAGGTTTTTGTACCTAATGTACCTTTAAAAAATAAATTCACCACATAGTTAAGAAAATTGTAGAAACAACACCGAACAGACAATGATCAAATCTTTAATCTTGTTTTCATAATCCAAAAGCAGCTGATGACATTTGAAAGGGGAATGTTTTTATTTAGCAGAATCCTCAGAACCGTCTGATTTAAACTGCAGCATTGTTAGGTTAACCAGTAAATCCACATTTAACGGAGTATTTTAACTACTTCGAACTAACAAACCCATGCACATGATGAAGCCAGCAGAGTAAATAAAGAGAGTAAATAAAAGTTTAATCGGGAAAGAAATTCAATTTACTGCTTTTTGTCTTTCCAATTCGCAACCAGAACAAACTCGTGGAGCCGCTCAGTGACGCTGCGGGCTAAATCCAAATGTCAAGGAGTTATTATATTTTTACTTCTAACCTCTTTATTTAAGCATTGGCTGAAAAAATTAATAGCGAGTTTAATGCCTTCAATAGCTGGAGGTGCCTTGGCGGTGATTGTCGTAACAGTTGTTGGTGAGACTCACTGTAAAGCATCATCTCCTCAAGGTCACACTCACAGAGGTTGGGCAGAGCCTCCGGTGGAATCATAAAACGTTTGGAGGGAAGAAGACGTCCGCAGACTGATTACAGATGAACGCAGCCGGGGGACGTCCGCGAGTGGAGGCGGATTAACAGGATGAACGCAGCATAGTGATTGGATGGTGGTTATAAATGAGTGTGGTTTGTTATGCATGTGTGACATGTGAATACTGATGGAGTTACGTGTGAAATGGAGGTGTGGGCACAGAAAACAGAGAAAAGAGATTTGCGAGGAGGGCTGTTACATTTTACAGCTTTATCTGTAGATTGGTGAGAGCAAAAGTGCTGACAGTGATACACTGATAAACTTAACAAACACCTAATATTTAATTAGTTTAGTTTACAGCACACTCAGACCTAACATCTTTAAAAAACATTGAAAAGTAGCTTTTAGATTCTTAAAAAACTTTCAAGGCATTGAATTTGTCTGTGAAGGTTCTTAAGTTGTTTAGCTGTTTAGTTAGCTAGAGGGTTGCAGCTTTTCAGCCATTTTGTTCATTTGAAGTAACTAATATAATAATGTTTTTGGACCAAATACTGTGACTATTATACTAAGAAACGCAGCTCTACAGATACATCAATAAGACTGTTGTAATTCACTGCATCCCTGTAGTTGGATCTTGTAAAAATAATGGCATAAATGAATATTTAAAAAAAAAAAATCAAAGATCTAATTCTAAAAAAAAGCCCCACTTTAAATTGCAGCAATTTAATCTGCATCACCCAAATAAAAAAAAACAGATTGGTTTGCGATACTGTACCAACTTCGTCGAAATTAAAAACCTGAAGCCTTCAAAGATTCTGGATGAATGAATTATACACTGACTGCAGCCGAGAGAGAGCTATATATTACAGTGTCATCAGCATAATGATGAAATATGCATGGGAGTCATTCCTGTTAGTGGCACAGTGTATCCAAGGTAAAACAAAAAACAAAACAAAAAAAGGTTTGTCTATTCTGACTGAAAATGCAGAGGATTGAGGCTGAAGGCAGTTTCAACAGAAGACCCTCGGTTAGCCGGCATTTTTTTTCACTTTCTGACTTGGTCTCTAGTCTTGAAGATAAATAAATAATTAGGCAAATACAAAAGAAACTATCTGTAGCTTCCAAGTTATGAAGGCTACAATAGACTTACTGATTTTTGTTGCGAGAACATGATTGATTTCTCATAAACTCTGTTCTTTTAAAGGTTTTCTTTTTTTTCCCCTGCTTTGTCTGGAATAATCGTTTTCATCTTTGTTTCACTAATGGACACTTTTACTCCACTTGTGTTCAAAGACGTATTAATTGCAAGCTATTTTTCAAATGTAATGTTTTTCCTGTTTTTTTTATCATTATCACGGTACAAAATAAAACAAATGCCTGGATTCAAACAACTACAAGTGGAAGACATTCTGAGCCAAATTACTAAAATTTAAACAAATATTCTGCTTTTAGAAAATAGACATTTAATTGAATAATTAGGGATAATTTCAATGGTAACAAACGCAGTTTGGACTCAGTGTTTCTTGGACTTTCCAAATAACTATGGACATAATGTGAAAAATCGAACCAAGATGTTTCAGCCTAGAGTTCTAGACTCAAGCTGCCGTGTCCGTGGCATGTGTTCCACTCTAATGTTCTCCAGTAAACATGTATAAAGAAAGCGGTTTTGTTTTATTGCACTGATCAATCCTATCCAAGGGCTCACTCTGGGAACCTTTATGGCTACCAGTGCAGATTAGGAGGCTCACCAGACTCCTTTATTGTTCTTTCTGGCTCCCTTTACAGAGCGAAGGATGCTTACGAATGCAGATCAAACTGTCCTCGGGCACGGGGGCAACATGTTAAAGCACTGAAACACAGGCCTTTCACTTTAAGATGGAACAGCTTCTAAAGGCTCTGAGAATGTGGCCCCAGGGAGGGGGCGGGCGGGGGGTGCGGTGGAGCAGCGTAAAGATGATGGAAGAAAGATATAGATGTATAGGAGCAGGGCAATAAATGGAAATATGCTTCAGCAGTGCACGGATAATATTATATTGTCTATATGGCGGTTAGTGCAGCCTAGGAAGCTAAAGTGAAGCTGCTGCCTGATAGAGTTCATTTTCTGAAGACGTTTGGACCGTTTGGTGTCCATGAGAAGAACATGATTTATTTTACCAGGCGAAATTCAATTCCGAGGCAGCGTGGAATAACTCCCTAACCATCTAACTAAAATAACAAATAGCAACTTCAGTGAAACAGCACGGCGGTCTATGGGAAGTAAACGTCTGCAGTCTCTCAAAGCCGTCGATGTTACAAAAGTAATAAAAAAGTGCATGCAGAAATCCCATTGATGAAAACAACGTCCTGCACAGAGAACAGGAGCCATTACCACTGGACCAGTTTAAAGGCAGCAAATACAGAAGCAGACGCTTTAGACTCTCAGCACCATTAGGACTCGAGGAGAAACCCTTATATGAAAATGCATTTATGTTCTTTCAGATCATTTTGTTTGATATTTTATATCCTCATCACATGTTTTTTTCTTCTTTACAAAACTCTTGATGATAAAACAAGTTACAGTGCTATCTTATCTTATCTTATCTCATCTGTTCAATCTTGTCTCTTAACTCATCCAATTTCATTGTGATTCGTGTCCTCTCACACACTACAGTAATCTTGTTTCATCTCATATCTAATCTTATCACTCATTTAATTTGTCTCATCTCATATAATCTCATTTTATGCTTAATCTTAATTCCACTAATCTCGTCTCATGTGTCATTTCTGATCTCATACTGTATCTGATCTTATTCCATCTGACTCGACCCCCCGTCTCACCTCCTTCTCTCTAACTTTGAATAATATATTCAAATATGTGTGGAGCTTCTTGAAGGGAGCCACAGAACAGAGCGCCATGTTCAAATATAATTGGCCAAAAAATGTAGCTCAAAGTACAACACAACCCTGCAGCTCCTATCACCCTCTTCCTCAACCTCCATTGTCATCATTAGATACCCATGGGAGGGCAGACCACCTGGTAACCATGGTTACAGGGATGAAGTGCCCCCCCGGAGTCCATATGTACTCTCTCTCTCTTTTATACACACACACACGCCTACACAAATATACATTTGTCAACAATTTCAAATATACTTAGTGAAGAGAATTAAAAACAAAAACTAAAATGATTGTCTGAGAGTTCACAGACAAGGATCGTCACGTTATTATTTTCTAGCTTAATATTAATGGTCGTACAATGACTCATCGGACACTTTATGTAACAGCATTTTCAACTCTGCATCCTCCACATCTCAGTATATAACAGGGCAATTATCAGAAGAGGAGAGGAGAGGAGAGGAGAGGGGACAGGAGAGGAGAGGAGAGGAGAGGAGCGGAGAGGAGAGGAGAGGAGAGGAGATGAGAGGAGAGGAGAGGAGAGGAGAGGGGACAGGAGAGGAGAGGAGAGGAGAGGAGAAGAGAGGAGAGGAGAGGAGAGGAGAGGAGAAGAGAGGAGAGGAGAGGAGAGGAGAGAAGAGGAGATGAGAGGAGAGGAGAGGAGAGGAGAGGAGAAGAGAGGAGAGGAGAGGAGAGGAGAGAAGAGGAGATGAGAGGAGAGGAGAGGAGAGGAGAAGAGAGAATATGTGATTACATTTACATTATTGACGCTGCAGGACCCAGATACGTCTGGGGAGACAGAGATCGAGGGAAGGGCAGCTGAAGAAGGGACCGCTCTGGGTTGAGGGGGAGAAAATCAATCAGTATAATCTCGGTGAAAACCGGAGTAACAGGGAGTGAGAATGAGCAAATGACAAAAGACGAGGTAAGAAGAGAAAATCCTCCACAGTGTTTAACACTATCTCCGACCCACGAGTGTCAATTCATAATAATGATAAAAGTGAAAACCCATAAAATTAAAACAGATAATGTGACCCTATAGGACAGATTCTGGTGAATTGTTATATTTTAATGCCTTGTTTGTTTAACAAATTGGCACAGACTTTTAACTGTAGTAAAATGTTTGGCTTTTGTCTTTGTTTTCAAGCTGTGAAGCTGTGGCGTTTGCCAAGTGATTCTGTTTTCTCTCTGAAGTGGGATCAACTCGCTTTCATAACCAAAATAGTTCTAAATCATATTGACTATTATTCTGTGTACTGGATCCACCCTGCTAAGTAAAGAGGCTCAAACTAAATAACAAACCTCCTGTAGATAGACACAGATGTCTGGAGAACTAATTCAAACACACACTGTCAGAACATTGGTGGATTAGACTAATGTAGAAGGCATATGTCAACCTGGAGTGAACAGGAATAGAGCGGGGGGAGTTGGAAAATTTGCTACATACTAGAAAAAGAATTAAATCTAAAAAACAAAAACAACAAAGCATTAATATGAACAATTCAATTTCAGTTTGAAAGGAGAGTCCAAAAAACCAAGAAATCCAAGGTTTTCTTTATCTTTTGTGATTTCAACATACAGACTCTGGATTAAACTGCATGTTTACGAGGTCTAACAACTTTTCTGAAAACAAAGTTTCAAGTTTAGAGCAATTAAGTGCCTGCAGACAAAAACGCTCAGTCTGCAAACAATTAATCTTATACCTAAAGCACTTGTCAGAACCAAACACACACACACACACACACACACACCATCCATTTGTGCATACATGTACACAAAGGAATTCAGGCTCTTAGCTTGTCCATCCTATAAAATAATAAGTTTTACGTCTCAGCCAATCATATTTAAAATCCTGAGCTGAATTTTAAAAACACAGGGTCAGAGAGCATGGATGACGGCTCCAGAGCCAGATTTACAACATCTGCTCATAGTATGGTGTTGATTGGTGTAATACACACATTAGTGGCAGATTTACAGAGCTCAATATAACCTACAGACACTGTGATAATGAATGTTAAATGAACTGTACTGTGTATCGTTGTGATTTCTGGTTGATAATCAGCCTCCTACACATGAGCCTTGTTTATATGCACAACGATGCCGTAGAGGAGATAGATGTGCAGAACCTGCCCCCCCCCCGCCCTCTTGACACTCGTTATTGTGGATTTCTATCTTCAGGAATCCTCTGATCGGATCCCAAAGCGACGCCACCAGCTCGCTAAATCATAACCAGCAATTCTCTCCGCAAATAGCCAACGTACCAGTTTCAGGCTCAGTGGGAGGTGTGACTCTCCACAGATATGACACATCAAGGTTAGTGGAGGAGTGTGACAAATGTACCAACACAGATGTTACCTCTGGAACAGTTAAATAAGGCTGTGATGAAGGACAAGACAACAGATAATATGACAGATAAACAGTGTTGTCATGTCGGGAGCCGTCAGCGTCACAGACGTACAGTCACTGGAGGTTTACAACAGTTAATGAATGAAGACAATCTGACGGGAAGTGAAACAACCTCAGCGTGTCTGTGTATCAGCTGTACTGATTCCAGTAGCAGTACTTGGATCCGGCCTGGTACTTCTAAGGCAGAGATTCCCAACCGTTTTCTTACCAGGCACTGGTCGGCCTGTACCAGTCTTTACTGCGGATCATTATGTACTGAACAGTGAACGTAAAGGACAGATGAAAAATGTCCATCAGCTTTTGTAGAAAAGGAGTCAGTTATCAGGCAAAATTGATTCAAATAGAAAAAAAGGCTTTAATGACAAATTTTGCATTATTCAAAAAAATATGATAAATTTGAAATGTTTAATCCAAATGTGGTTGTTGGTCTAAACTTGGTCAGTTCTGTATATTATACAGAATTCAGTATATATTAATGTACATTAGGATGTGTGCATGCATTTATATTTATGGTGTGTGCACTGTTTAGCCTAACTATAATGAGGAAGGTTTTCTTATAAACTTATAATCTTTTTTTACCAAATTTCTAATTCAATTTCCCTGCGTCCCGACCTCTGGGTCCGTCTGACGTCTCTGTGACATCGCACATGTTTTATGTATCAGTGTAGGCACCGCGAATAAGTCAGGAGGCAAATGAATAACTATAGATTTGTCTTCCTTCATTTCTGTTTTGGAGTGACCTGGTTATTAGTACATCATTTATCCTGGAAGAAGGGAAAAAATAAAAACTGCTGAGAGGAGCAGAAAAGGGAGAGAGAGAAAGAGAGAGGGAGAGGGAGAGAGAGAGAGAGTGTGTGTGTATGTGAGTGTGTGTGTGTGTGATCCACCTCTGCCTCTGGGCATTTCCTGTTGGCACAAGATATGTGAATACTGCAAAACCTAATAACCTTCACTGCCTCCACTGTCCCAGTGAACATGTATATGTGTTGTCCTTTATCCATTATGCATGTGACGGTCACATACACACAGTACACAGTACACACTAATACTCAGGCACAGCACAGGATCCCACTCTGGTTAACATAAGAGAAAACCTTAGGACAGCACATCACTCCTTTCTGAACGGGATTTAACACTTTTTCCCCCTCATTTGTCACTGGGACTGTGTGTGTGTGTGTGTGTGTGTGTGTGATCCACCTTTCTCTTCACCAGATGCTTCACAGCCATCTTCATCGTCACACTCGTTTCCACTGCCTCTGTCTGTGTGTGTGCTCCCTCCCTCCTCTTCCTCCTCCTCCTCATCCTTCTCAGTCTTCTCCTCTTCCTCCTCTTCCACTCTTCCTTTCCGCGCCCAGCCAAGCTCCACTAACAGCTCCTGAATAAAATGCAAACACACACAAACATGCGCAGGCATAAATTTACATGCACATTACAAACACACACGCACACACACATTTCCTGCTGTTGTGCCGTCAACTGGCAGTCGCCTTAGAAAGAAACGAAAACCAAAGATTAGATTCTATTTCTTTTTACCTTTTTCTTCTTTCCCCCCTTTATTTTAAACATTTTCTTCTAGAACTGAGTTTTATGATTTGCCAAAATGACTCATCAAATATATGTTACAGTATGTTATCAGTAGTCGCTAACCTATGAGGCTAGCTACTTTCAAAACCTGCCATTTGTCCGCAGTGAAGCGGCGATATGACAACTTAACATCAGCATTTGCGGGGCTAATATAACATATCATTGGATAAATGTCCTCAAAGGTTTTTATTTATCGTGGTACAAACTGAGAAAGCGCAGTGTGCAATGGGGTACGGTAAAATCCAACATGGCAGTCACCATTAGGACCTAGCAGGGCAAATAAAACGGGCCATTTTAAGAAAAATAATGTGAGCTAAATATATACAGTGGGATTTCAACTGACATAAGCCAAAAAAAAAAGTCCTATTGGTCAAAGGGCAAACTAAGGGTTAATTGAAGTCATGCTGTCTCTGTGTCGATAGAGTTGATCCATAATGTGATGTGTTCAATTTTGGTCATTATTGTCATATAGTAAATACATTGTCATAGCAACACAGGAGCTGCCACATCACGGCCAATAAAAGACAAATATATATTCTGTTATAAAGCAGAGTTGTTGTTTTTTTACTGAAGCTCTAAAAACAAAAATAACATTTTGTCTAAACTCATTAAAAAACAAATATTTCCTCCACAGCGTATCTACTGTGTGGTAAGGTGAGCTACTGTAAAGTACATGAGAACAACAGCTGCAGTTCTCCTGGAGGCACAGGATGAATTACAGTGACATTTCCTATATCAGCCTCACTGTTTTATTTGGCCGGGAGATAACATTTCTCTGGGTGGAGAACGGGACACGTCAGAAAGATGGTTTCACTTTTTCACTTCATCTGAAGGAGAGGTCTGTCTCACAATCACGACTACTTTTTAGCTACTGTTTGTGCACTGAGAACACAGGACACTGGAAGGTTCAAATGTGTCAATCAATGTACTGTATGTGTAGAAAATAAAATAGATTAAAAAAAGGAAGTCTTTGTGTAAACTGATGTCTGCTGTATGAGTGGGCGGTGGACGGTTGGCTAAGGAGGGACATCTGGTCGGCAGCCCC
>NC_024308.1:7679985-7743387 GCF_000523025.1 Cynoglossus semilaevis
GATGGGGGTGGGGTTACAACGGGATAGGGGGAGGGAGGGAGGCTGTAAGGGGCCAAAGAAGGCGTTGAATCAGGGGTAAGGGTAAATGTCCCAGAGAGAGGGGGGCGGGGGGGGCTCGGAGCATCTTGTCTGCATAAACATCCAGGAGAGTAGAGAGATAACCGTCCTTGAGAAGGCCGGTTATGTCTGGGAGCCAATGAAGATAGTAGATTGTTTTGGGACAGGGCGACGCTGGACCAAGGTTATTATACGACAGCATGTCTGAGGGGACACAGAGACAGACGACACTGTTTGTGGTGATTCACTGCTGTGTCAATGGACTGCAAATGAGGGCCGGGGGGAGGACAAAAAAACATTACAGCAAAGACTCTGACTGCAGCAAAGTTGACTTAATCATCTGAAAAGGTTAGAATCTGAACTCGGACCATGTGGGATTAACATTCCTTAATGGGCCGACATGAAATTAGTTTAGTGTAGATGTGACAGCCATGTTTGTCCCATCTATTTTCTGGACATTTGAGAAATGTGTCCTTTGCACCAGCAGTACCAGGGACCACTGATGGTTAAAGGATTACTACATTTTCAAAATAAAAGCATATTTTTTAAACTTTTTTCTTATTATTAGCATACTGCTTATTATTTTTAAATATTACCAGATTATATAGAAATGAAGAAAATAAATGGATATGTCTGGATTTCCCTAGGACCATGAAGGCACCACTGCTTATATTCTCCCTCAGATTAACAGTCTATTTATACAAATCTTTAGAGTTATAAAAAACCCCAAACATATTTATATCATGTTTTCACAATGCTTACAACTTGCTACTACCACAGCAGGAGTTAAAACATCATCAGTGGTTATACTGAAGGGCTGATGAGCTGTATGTAACTCTGAAGAGTACAATGTTATTTTAGTTTTCAGCCTAAGTCATTTCTGCCACAATGTCGTTCACTGCCACTTCCGAAAAGAGGTGGATGAAGAAGACCGGGTCCACGACCCTTTCTTCAGAAGGGCAGCCCTTACACTTGATTACCTTCCTCCTGATTGGCTGAGCATCTCCATACAAATTATAATCGCTCTGTTAGAGGGCAGAGCCTGTATGAATCATATCCCACTGCTGCAGAGATCTAATTAACATGTAATACTAACCGGGAGGGGGAAAGATAAAAGCAGGCGCGTGGGAAGAGGAGAGAGGAAGAAAAAAACCCCAACATTTTGTTTGACGTGAGATTATTAAAATTTCAAGGATGTTACCTTGCTCACTATGATTTTCTTTTTTTCTTCCTTCTCATTCATGCTGTATGAGTGTGGCACACATAAGGCATGAAAAGTAATTAGCAAATGGAGAGTAATAACGTTTGTGCCTCAGATGAATTGCTGTCCCTTTGAGAATGTGCTGCAAAAGCTGCTGAGAAAAAGGAAGAAGAACAGCCAAGGCCTTGGCTCAGAGGTGACGGGTTACTACCAGAGAGAGTGTCACACAGTATGATAAATATCTCACACCCGTTATAACTAGATCAATTCAAAGAGACCGGTTTTTCAAAATAATTCCATAAAGTCTGTAGATTTAAAATATTGAGGGGAAAAAAAACAAAAATATTTTTTTTTTTTTCAGATCATACTCAGGAAAACTGCTGGAGTTTTATACAGACTAGATAGTTAGATATGTGGAAAGATAACAGCATTTAAATGTCTCTAAAAAAAAGAAATCATCCTGCCAAGATGCCTGTTCAAATCCTGCAAAATATCCAGAATAGCTTCTATGACTAAGCCAAGTTAGTGATCTGCCAATCACCACCTCTCACCTTAATTTCTTGTGAACACTGAAAATGTGCCGTCCAGAAAAATCTCCTGATTTATTTTCTTAGAAAAGAACTGTAAACTCCAGAAATACGTCTGGGTTCAGTTTTGTAGAGTTGATGTCAAAAAACGGTCCTACTCAGCCCGTGATTGGCTGACAGCCTGTCCAGGTTTCACCGTGCCACTCAACCAATAGTCAGCTAAAATTGGTTCTACTTCTCAAAGAGCGAGCACAATAGATGTGGGCTGGATGGACAGGACCCAATTTAAAGAGAGTGGGAATGTGTCTGCACTCTGTACCTGTGTTAGCTGCTCCAGTCTGTGTTTCATCCTTTTTAGGTCAAGGTCTGTATGACGAACCGTCATCTCTGGATTTTCCCTTTGGGCCTTTAAAGTGCTGCCAACTACACGTCCAGGATAACTACACACAGACAGGAGAAAAGAGAAGGAGGCACACAGTTCAGACACAAACACTCATGTCTGAAAAAAAGAAGAAAAATCACCACAGATGTGGAGTTTTAGATTTGTTTTTTTTTTTTAGTTTAGCCTAATCACTGAGTACGAATGATGCTTCTCTCACACGGATCCTCTTTTTCTTTCAGTTCTGTCCTTCATGGCGCATCACATCATTTTTTTTAATCGATGTGGGTGCGTGTCAGTGTGTTTGCGTGTGTGTGCAGCGGTGGGTGGATCACAGGAAAAAAGAAGTGGGAGAGAAGCATAACAAAAAAGAAACACTCCATGAGTCATATTTCTCCATGCCTCGAAGTTCTAAACCAGCTTTGTCTGCTAATACAACCAGCCATCAAGTCAATTACCACACCCTCAAAACACACAAACAAACCCAGGCTGTGTCAACCAGGGACAGGGATTATGGGAACCAGAAATCAGAGATGCGACTGTTTCAAAGCTTGACTTCACTCATATGAAGAGTTGCTGAGCCGGAGAAGAGTCTGGAACACAGAACCACGTGTTTTTACCCCACTGCCCTGAAATGTTTTTGTTTGATGCCTGCGTTCTCTTTGTACGTGTGTTTTTGACTTTTGCACAAATAAAACATCTTTTAAAACAGAAAAAGCAGGTGTGTGATTCATTAATTGCATATTTTTCAACATTTTCCACATTAATAATTTCATCATTTAGACCAATAACCAAAAAAACAGGTGTTTTTCATGTTGATTAGTCATGAATAATTAAAACAGTGATTAATTATTATCATTATTAACCAATCAATTATGATCATGATTAATTATGAATAGATATACCCAGGATTAATTACGATTAGTTAATTAACCATGATTATTCACAATTATAGTCAAGATCAGATTAAAAACTTGAAATGTCTGACTGCTCTAGTGGATGAAACATCAAATATGTTAGAAAAAGTTAGTGACCACTGCTTCACAGGTCATACACCCTGGCATCACTGTGTGTTTTCTGTTTTGAGGTCATTTCTATACTATTCTCTTAATGTTGACTCTTACGTTTGTATTGAATTTGTTGTTTCAGTCTGATTTGAGACCATGATGTGACCCATCGCTCGCATGAATTGACGGCACGTGGCTGTGTCCCTTCTGTTAGCCAGATTTGGCCAGTGAGCCACCCACAGTACTGTCACACGTCCTAAATATTGACTCATATTTGACCCAAATCTGCATGTTCTTCAGGTTTCAGGCTGGATAATATCCTTCTGACTGTGAGTTGGGCTAACAGGCATTTATTTATGTCCGTCTGCTCAGGTTGACCTTCAGAATCAAATGAAAAACCAGAATCTCATCACATCTCATCACAACATCTTCAAGTCAGCGGCTGCTAAATATATATATATAAATACATATATATATATATATATATATATATATATATATATATATATATATATATATATATATATTGTTTTTAGTATTGCAGTCACATAATGCCTCCTCCTATATCTAACAGTTTAAAGAAGTCAACTTCAGTATGAAGTGCCTTTGACTACAGCGTTAATCAGAACCACACCATGGATCAGCCTCTTCTGACAGAAGCCAGATAATTAATTAAATCAGTGAATGCTACTTGAGACGTGATTAAATTAATTCCATGAATTGCAGCAAGAAATTGCTGTTCGTAGTCATCGACTTTTTCAGTGCTGGACTCCGGAACCAACTGTCCTCCAACTAGTTAACTTTTTCACTTGGTTTATTCCAAAGGGTTCATATACAACTACACTATCATCTAAGGTCAAGATCAAAATTCATGTTCTCCCATGTACAATGTAGTATTTTGAAGTTGTTTAGTCATAACTGTCGACTCCATGTTACCCTACGGTTTAGGGTCGGCCTGTAACATCACCATCACTGCACCTAAAACAGGTTTCTGACTGTCCTGATTGGCACTGTGAGCAACCTTTGCACTTGAGAGGATTATCTAATCACTTAATGTCTTCAAGTGCCGGACAGGCCTTTTACTGGGCTGCACTGAACCAGGCAATCATGAAACTAATGCACTTTGAAAAAGGGGCTGCAGCCCTTTCTCCCATCTGCTGCTGCATCTGAGTGTTTGTTGGACCGTGTCAGTTTAGAGAAGCCTGGACGTTAGCCACGCCGCAGACAACCAGGTGACCACACCTTATAAATCCAGTCTGAGAGTTAAGTCAAAAGCCAGCAAAGACTAATCCACCCGCTTGTCTCTGTGAGACATGAGGTAATATCTTCTAGATCTTGTTAGTCTTTCCACAACAAAAAAGGAAACATTTCAAACACCATCTTCCCTGGAAGCTACTTTTATTGATTCTATAGACGTGTCATTAAATGTCACATGTAAACAGAGTTTTTAATATTGTTCTCGGTCTGCGCCTGGGAACTGAGAGTGGGGCCAATAAAAACAGCACATGCTTGTAAAGGCACGAACACACACACAAGAAGACTGAAGAAGATTGAACTGGATGAACGTGGGGGAAAAAGTGATTCTTAGTGAAACCAGTTTGAATGTCTCTGTGGTGAAATTTGGTCTTTTAACGTATTTATCTGATCTGATATCTATGATATTTGATCTTAATTTCTTCTTCATCTGGACTAAGTTATACAATTTTGTATACCTTTGTATAAGGAAAAGTTAACAATTTATAAAACATCTTTAAAAAAGGCAAGGGGAAAAAAAAGGGAAAACCAATAAAAGGTAATTAAAAAACCACAGAATGCTGCCTGCAGGTGAAAATCTCAAGATCTCACAGAGTTCAGAGTTGCAGCAAAGAGTTCTTGTTTATATCAGCATCAAGATCATACTTTCAAGGAATCTCAGAAACCAAAAACCTGTCAACGAGTAATATATTTACACTGATTCATATTGTGTTTTCTTATCAGTGTTAAAGCCGAGAATATGCTCTCTGCTTTATTAGAAATCATATCAGGAGGTTGGCTGGGTGTCAACCAAACACACACGCACACACACACACACACAGAGACATCTATTGTTTTTGTTATTCTAGTTGACAGCAATGATTCTTCACTTTTTTTTCTTTTTTTTTGATAACGTCTATCACCCTGGTGTTAGTCTGTTTTCCTGTTGTGTCTACTCTGCTGCTGTGAGGTTAATAAGGTCTCAGTTGTATTGTATTGTATTGTATTGTATTGTATTGTATTGTATTGTATTGTATTGTATTGTATTGTATCCTCTTCATCTTGTCTTTTGGTAATATTTCGTGTCCAATAATAATAATAATAATAATAAAAATAATTCTAACATGCATTTCTATAGTATTGTATTGTATTGTTTTTTCCTATTTTATCATGTGTTACTTTTGTATTGTATATATCGTATTGTATTGGCATTATACTGTAATTTATATTGTATGACAGAATGATGGAGAATTAATGTATTCACTCATTTATTTTGGTCAAGTTCAATCAATGGCTATAATCATATAAAATATAATTTGTTATGTTTGTTTTTATAATAAGTAACCTAGTGCTAACTTAGAATTCTGAGCTGAAAGATGATGACAGGATGTCAGAGGAAAAGCCTCCAAAGTGGGATTAATTCACACCCAATAAATATGTTTGAAAGTATGGTGGAAAGTGGAAAGCGCTTTAGCCTTACAGCAAACAGATGAACAGTTTGACACCCAGTGGCCCTGTGGTCCCCCCCCCCCAACCCCCTCCACATCACAGGCCCTGTTGATTTTTGGAATTATTTGGATTGCTGATTAAAAGTTTTAATTTTGCAGATCCCCACGTTACCAAGTAAAACTTTGATATATAACACTGTGAACTTCGGAGTACTGAAGACTAGTACTTGCTGTAATAAAGAGTAATTTCTGCGATTATTTGTTTTGTTTGACTGATAATGACACGGGATTGAACTCTGTCCCTCATTTAAGCTCAAATTCTACGTTACCACACATTTATACGAGATGATTAGTGGGGAAAAAACATTAATGGGTGTGTTGACACAGGCAGGTGTGAATTTCCCTCAGGGGACGCAGGGTTAATAGAGGTAGATATTATCTTAACCGTCACATCTGTTGAATTAGTTTGGTATAAAATAAACATGACACAGAATCAGCTTTAGGTTGAATACATGACAAAATGAATGGAAAGTTTGTGATGAGTCAAGAGTTTGGTGTCGAATTAAAAAAACAACTTGATAAGTTCAGTTGAAGGCTGGGTTTTAAACCCTGACTGATTTGTGGTTTTGTGAGACGTTTGGCTTCAGTGTTTATTGATTGACGGTTCAAGGATGAGGCAAACGGATCATATGAACCCATTTAAATGAGTTGGCAGGATGCAAGATCGATTCTTTCTGTGAGTTTCTTGATTAGCAATGATTAGCATCGCAGATAGAATCTTTATGACCAGCTTAAAAATAATTGCTAAATATGCTAAAAATTCTATGATCATTTTCCTGGGACTGTCTGTTTAACTTGTGAAGCAGGGAAGCAACAGTTTTTTTAATTGCTTAAAAATGTTCTCTTTGATAAAACAGTAATAAAAATAATGAAAAAATTATAAAAAACATTGTTATTTTTCTCTTGTTTTATTGACTACTAGTTGTTAAGTTTGAGTTTGTAGACATATTAATCTTTAGAGAACTTTCTCACTTTATTAGAATTTATTTTCCACCAACTGGTTGAATAAAAACGCTCACATTAATCCAAATTAAGTCAAACTTTACTCCCTGAGTAAGCAGTTTAAATATCTCAACTCCAGTTTGGTCCAAATGTGTTCATTTAAATCTTTAATTGCTGTGAATCTGATTTATGAATGATGAAATTTAAACAGAATCAGCACAAAAGTTTGAGTTCAGCAAAAATCTAATGACCAGGCTGAGAAAGCAGCAGGGCTCCAGTGGAGAACGCCTGCAACCACACTTTAATTACCACGTGGAAAATGCACAACATTTCAGGTTTGACTAAAAGATGCAAATGTGTGGATGAGCTGTGAGAGCAGCAGCTGGAGGTTTGAAGTATCCCTCCCTGTTGTATATACAGTATATATATATATATATGAACCTGTCAGTGCTATAAAGGACTGTCAGACTGATCCACTCTGTTGTAGGACAAGGAACCTAGAACTCACAGAAATCCGTGAATGATGTTTGACAAAAAAAAAGTGTAGAACAACAGTCTGGCAGTAGATGACATATATATGTATATATATATGTATGTATATGTATATCACTGCACTTTACACTTTAGCACCATGACACTCCCTTACATTACATTCTGTTGTAATGTGCTCCGGTTTATTGTGCACTTTAATCTCCTTCTGCTGCTATTTGTGTTATTGCTTTATAGTTTCACGCTGTTTTCCGTGCATTAGCCCGAGGATAGAAACCAGCTACGGCTATAACTCTGCGCATTTGTTTGTAAAATATCCATTAAAATGCATCGTCCCTTTTGCATGAGGATAAAATATATGGAATTAAAAAGGCTTTCTCTCTAGTTACATTGTTTGGGTTCATCCGTTCATCAGAGACAAACTCCACCGTTAGTGGAAGATATCAATTTATCATCTAAAAAAAATTAAATAATGAGTAGTTTTTCTCCCGACTTTGTGATGTGGTGATGGTAGGTGATTAAGAGATAATAAAATGATCTGTTAACAAAACATTAAAAAAAAATGGGTGTGGCAAGTTTTCAGTGCTTTGGAGCAGTTGATGGGATTATTTGCGGTGGCTAGATGTCTCCCCCTTTTGGATAAACTTAGATATTGCTGCTATTAAACGTGAAACAACAAACTACTAAACTGAATTGAAATATCTTAACACCATAAGACGGCTCTGTTTTTATTTTATTTTTTTAATATTTAAAAATTATGAGTAGAGGTATGTATGTGACCTCTATGTCTTACAATATAGCGTAAAAATATATTGTACACATATAAATACATTTGACCAAGTGATGGAAGGTCCTCACTCTCACACCAAGACAGGCATTTTTAAGTGAAGTGGGTCAGAAGGAGGAGGAGATGAATGGGGGGGGGGGGGGGGGGGGGTAGAAAGAAAGGATGGAGAGATGAATGGTGAGGCTGAAATAATGACTGAATGAGAAGAGGGAAGGCTGCGAGTGAGAAGATGTTAAGGAGCTCAGAGGAGCAGCAGAAGGGCCACATTCCAACCAGGCCAACATCTCTGTTAAAAAGACTCCTTCGACTTCCTCTGTCCAAACCAGGCGACAGAACTGACCCTGAGGGTTTGTAAATATTTCGCTTAGAGGTTTCGCTGTTACATTAGGTTCATCTGACACAGACTCACTGATGTGAGGAGTTCAGGTGACGCTCACACTGCAGCGCATGATGAAAGCATAAAAAAACATAAAAGTTTCATTTTATTTAATGGTGATATTTCAAACCTAGTCTTATTTTTGTTCAGAAACTTTATAAATGTTTGTAGAGAATATAAATACTGAGCTAAACTTTATGATGTCAACGTAAAAGACAGCGTACAAATCGTTGTTACAAACTGATGATTTCTTCATTAACAATAATAATAATAAATTATTATTATTATTAATAAAAAATAAATATAATAATATATATGTATTATTGCTAATTATTTTTAATTTAAATTGGAATCATTTAAATTTTATATTTGTTTATATATTATTATCCATGTTATAGATGATTCTCTCTGATATGGTTAGTGATCATTTTGACACTCCAACAAAAAAAAAACATTTTGCCTCACTGTAGCAGCAATTGTTATGTGCACTGTATGTGTATGGGTGTGTGTGTGGGTGTGGGTGTGTGTGTCTGTGTGTGTGTGTGTCTGTGTGTGTGTGTTCATGTAGGATGTCCTTGTTCTTGGCCTGTTTCATATGGCTTCCAGACCATTTATAAAAACCTTATCCATCACTGCTACTGCCACACTGTGATGGATGAACGTCCGTTGTCCGTGTGTGTGTGTGTCAGTGCCTCTATGTGTGCACATGTGTGTGTTTGCCCATTTATCTTGTCACCACTTTAAGCTGCTAATGCAATCACCATGTGAAAAGAGCCGGGAAACGGAATCTCTAGCTTTTCTTCTTGTCAGCTCCCTGTTCTTGGCTATTACTGGTGCACGCACACTCAAACACACCCATCCACACACATATGGAAATGTGCGTGTTTTTAATAATGAAATAATGTAAATGACACTTTTCTCCAAAGCATCTCTGCTTCATTGTGTGTTTTAAATACCTCTCTGCGATGTCCTGGCCGCTCCAGCACGCCTGATGTTCAGCCTCCATCTCACTCTCACACAGCATCTCCGGCAGTTCAGAGAAAAACCACTGGTACCGTTGGATGGAGCCCTCAAAATCTCTGAAGAGTGAAAAAAATTATAAAAAAAATGACCTTTGACAGTGACCTTTGTAAAGTGTAAAAACAGACCACAACCCAAAATTAAATCTGATAAAAAATTAAACATGTTGTTTAATGTAATGTATGTATACATATTATCTTGCTTAAATAATTCAATATTTTTTGTAACAACCATTTTTTCTAGACTACAATATTACACATAATATAAGTAATTTACCTTGAAAGTTTTTTCAAGTTTCGACTTTTGTCACTTTTGGAATCTTTTAATGGGAACAACCTACGTACAGGAAATAAAACACAAAGTAACAAATGCAAATTGTCATTCTCAATGTGACTTCTAACTCAAGTTTGACTCGCCTCCTAGACTGCAGCTGTTGCTGCTGATGAGTAGCAGAGCTCTTCACAGTTGACCTCTCTGACGTTTTTGATGTAGCAGATGATGAAGTTGCATCATGGGAAGTGGTGGGCTTAGGTCTTGTTATTACAGGACCAGCTTCCAGGGGGCCACACACTTTTTCCACCTGAGGAGGAAACACTTTGACTATTACAATACCGTTGAAATTTAATAATAATATACTAATGTTATACTTTTATTTACTCACAATCCATTAATTTGTTTAGTTGAACACAACATTGACGTTTTAATATCTATCTGCTGCCACCTGGTGGACAAGTTTTTTAATAATTCCTGCTACCACTGTGGTAGGGAATTGTGGATTGTGGTTGGGAATCACTGATATAGACAACTATTTTTATTATCCATGTTCTAACTGACACATCTGTTGACTTAAACCAGTCAATGCAGTAACTATCTGGAGAAGGTTTTCAGTTTGATTGGCCTTTAATGATGAGTGTAATGAATGAGAATCTTAATTAAATATTCAGTGAAGTGGATTTTGTGTGTTTATTTACCTCTTAGGAATCTACCCTATTAGGTCCACAGTGTTCTTGGACGGCTTCTCTGCTGTTTCCTCCAATGATGTGTGTATGGGTGTCTATGTGTGTGTGTGTGTATGTGTGTGTGTCATCTATTTGTTCTGAGATTAGCCATAGAAACTTTCTCATCCCTAAAAACTAAGCTGCATTCTGGGTATGGGTTGTCCTGCCAACCGCAGTCTTTGTCTGCTTCTAGATCTGTATTCACACACACAGACACACACGCAGCAGCTGAGGGGGAAACCCAGGACGTTCTGAGGAACGGGGCTGTTTTTAGCCCATTTTGGTTAAAAGCTTTTGTAAGAAAATCCAAATACCAGGCTGAATGGAACCCATCGCCTTCCTCCCTCTGTGTCTACAATTCAAATGACTTTATTATTGAGAAAGAATGTTTCAGGGAAATGTTGGTGGCGCCGCTTTGGTTTTGAGCATTGTGGGGATTTTCAAGCCTTATCTGCCTTTAGTGTTGTCCCTAATTAACAGACGTCAAATAAATAAGAGGGTAGCAAACAAAGTCAATCAGTTAACACGACTGACTGACCTAATATATGTAGGCGTACACACTCCATCTCATGTTGTGTCGGCTCTGTAGCTCAGAACTGCTACATGCATCAATCCTTGCTGCCCTGCTTCAGATTTGTAATGTGGGAACTAATGTAGAACTAATTGGTACTGCTGTTGTACTACTGCCAGTCTGTGTAACTCGGGGTCCAGTTTGTGGCCCTACCAGAAATGCAGGAAAAGGTTTTGTTGCTAACTGCAAAAACATGTGTAACTCCATAAAGTGGACAATGACTACAGACAAAGATATTACTTTTAAAAAAGCCCAAGAAAGATCACCATAATAATATAAATGATTATGAAAGAATAGGTAGCTCAACATTTTAACCCACAGTTACCGTCTTGTTAGACTTTTGCCTGAACCCTCTTCAAAGTTCCTTCTGCTTACTGTGGCTGTGATGCGCGTCCCGTGAAGCTGAGCGTGCAGTATGGCATCATTCACTTGGTTTCGGATCGCTAACAGAGCCAACTCCATGCTGTTGTGGTTGCTGCTTGTTGCTAAAGTGGCGGCTAACTGTTGTAGCATGACCACCAAACGCCTCCAGGGAACATCGAGTTCTGATACCCCGACCTGAATCGGAAAAAGACAGGAAAATTAGCTGGGTTAAGTTTCCAGAGGTAAAATTCATAGAGCAGAGTTGGCAAAACAGTGTCCTGTGGGTCACATGTGGTCCGCAAAATCAATTTAATGTGGTCTTCTGATTTAATCAGGTTACAGCACAATCAGCCTGACAGCTCTTTGTTTGTTACATCACTCTTCATGACTGGGCTAGAAAGGATGGAAACACAGGAGGCAACTGTCTGTAGACTGTATTGAATTGGTTTCATCAGGATTGTTGAATTTACACACAAGAGGCTAAATATAGCCAGTGATGCCTTCACTGTCCTAGGAAAGAGTTAAACTGGGGAATGCTATTTCCCAACTAAGTTTGTCACTAGTTGCGTGAATGCAAATTAGTTACACAGTACACTTTGAGGGACTTGGGCAACTAAATTTTTTTAAAAGTTAAGCTAACTTTAGTTTCAGTTAGCTTTCCCATTTTACTTTGACATCCCAGAATAATAAGAGCACAAACAACTTACCAGACATCCTCTCATCACATTAATACAAAGTCCATTACAGGGCCGTATCAATGTCAGCCCCCTGCAGTGAGAACAGTACTGCATCCTGACCAGTCCTCGTCCACACTCTCTTGATATCGCTGCCTTTTGGGTTACATTCACAACCTCGCTGGCCAATTGAAGCAGTCGGCTCAGTGCTCGCCCTACTCCAAGTGCACGGGACAAGCTGCTGACCAGAAGGCGAGGATGGGGTCCAAATGGACTGACATCCTGTCGTGTCATTTGCAGGCAATCGTCATGTCCATTAGAAATAGGGGAGTGAGAGTGGAGGGCCACGGGGCCGAAACCCGGGTTGAGGAGCCTTCGATAAACTAAAGGGAAGAGGCTGTCGTAGAACTGACGCACAGTGTTTTCCAGTGAGGAATGTGGGTCTCCAGAAAGATGTCGTTTGATGTCACTGAACAGCTGGAACACCAGGGGGCGACAGTCAGAAGCCAACGCAGAGTAAGCGCTGTCGAACAGGGAGCTGGTCAGGTTGGATGTGAAAAATATGAGTGAGTCAAATGTCTCTGAAACAAAGATGACAAAACAAAGAGATTTTGTCACCAATTAGTTTTAAACAGTCTACAAATATGCTAGGATTCATGCAAAGATTGTAGCGCATTCATTGCACAGTGAATACACTACAGATTGTAAAATTCTTCTGCATAATCGGAACTCATCCTGTAGTCGACAACATTTAAAGAGCGAAAATAACTCACAACACAATTTACTGCTGTGCTTCTTCCCTGTTATCTTTATCCAGGTGATAACGAGGGGCCCAATCCCATGATGCACTGGGTTTCCTCTGAGTGACTAACAAAGTATGTTGGCAACAAAGTCGGCAGTGTAAGTTCAAGTCCCTTGATGAAGGCAGTGAGGATCTGAGTTCAAACTTCAGCAAAAAAAAACCAGTGATGTCAATTCACTGGCATCCAAACATACACAAGGACACAGACCTTGTGTATGTGTGTGTGCGTGTGTGTGTGTTCAAATCAACTCTGTATTTCATCGTCACAGCTGCAGCCACTTGACTTTCCACCTAAGAGCTATTTATTAGGCAAGTGATTAAACAGCTCACATGTGCCTCCCTGTACCTAATGAGGAAATCTTTATCTGAGCAAAGAGCAAAAAAACAGACACAAAAATTCCATGTCTGAGCTGATTTATGCCATTGTGAGTGTGTGTGTTTAAGTCTGGATGTTTGAGGAGTGTGGTTTTCAGTGGAGCTCTATTGGGTCTCTTCAAACTAATGTGTTGAGTGACTTTTATGTGTTTGCATACCCATGTCCTGGCAATGGCAACTCAAACAGCATCAAGTGACAAGGCAAAGTCCACCTTGGGGTCATGTGATTGGTGCGTCACCACTATGTGATGGGGCAACAGCTGCAACGTGAAGAAGAGTGCACCCCAGGGTCTCACAGCGCCAAGAGAAACACAAGATCACACACACATACACACACACACACATATATAAACACAGCACAAAGCACAAACTGTGAAATGAGTCTGACTACAAGCGCTCTGGGCATGTTAGGTTTATTTAGTAAATAATAATCACTGCTCTGATGTTAGTGTCAGCTGTTGAGGAACAGATTTGTGTCATGAAAAAGTTAATTCTTCTTTGTAACAGAGGGTATTTTCTCTCTTTGTACTACATATACTGCACATGTTGTATCTGTTATAAAAAATACTGCCAGTTCAAATCCCAGCCACCGGGATGGCCAAAAACAACCCTGTTTTCTAGGCTGAAAACGTTCTGCCAGTATTACCAGTATGCCCGGTGTCAGCCCCACATCTAACAGAATCGGGCTTGTAATTGGAGGATTGCAGGTTCAAATCCCTTCTGGCTGGAAGTTGTCCTGGAGGTCCTGGAAGAGCCAACTGCTCCCAAAGGATCACAAATTCAGTTGTAAATTTAGGTGTATGTTTCCATGCTATTATCAGTAATGTCAATAATGTTAGTTATCTACTTTAAATGCAGTCCTGCATGTCGTGTGTTTGTACAATGACAAATAAGCATTGGCTTCTAAAGATCTAAAATACACTGGAGATTCTTTTTCCTGTATAAGAGGGACTAATAGAATTGTTTTTACCCCGGACGTTGCACCACAAACCACTCAAATTTAACAAGCTAAAAATACAGCAAAAAAGAACCACTAGCATTGTTCAAACAAAACAAAAGAAATGAAACAATAAAGAAGCCACAATTTCACCAAAATCACTGGGAAGCAGTGATTATATATACATAACATTAGCAAAAGAGCTAAAACAGCTAAGGCTAGTGCTAAGGTGGCTACAAGAGCTTGTAAATATGCTCAGAAGAAGATGTCCTCAAAATATCATAACATCTGTACAGTAAAAGCAACATTAGGAGCATTCAGCACAGACCATCAGTGAACGACTAACTTTATATTGTAGGTTGATGCAGATATATATATATATATGTCTCTTTACTCTCAAACGACTAACTTTATATTATATAGATATATATATATATGTCTCTTTACTCTCTCTGTTGTCCGCCCTAAACAGTCTCTCTTTGTATATAAATGTGCATTAATTTCACCCATGACTGGTCAAACCATAGTCTGAGCATAAATAACGGACGATCAGAGTCTGGGAGCATGGGGATGGAGAAGACCCTGGGAGGCAGAAGAGGAAGAGTGAGGGGCAAATGTTTGCTTTGTCTGTCCGCTGGGTCTCATCAGCTCTATCCATTTTTCTCATCTCCAGTCAACATGAGAACACACACACAGACACACAATGTCTCCATGTCTGTGTAACACACACATGCTCCCACAGACCACTGAATAGCGTGGAGAGACAAGTGGACAAGCAGAGTATTCTTCATCCTATTCACAGCAGGCCATTAGAGGCCGGCTGTTGCCCACGGCAACAACACTTTTCTGCGGATACGAAGTGAATGTAAACATTCCCCGTCCCTCTCGCTCTCATCGGTCAAGAACAAAACCTGATTATTGTGGTGACAGAGACGGACGGACGGAGAAAGAGAGCAGAGAGATGTAACAAAGTTTTCTGCTGCGCCCTCTGAGAGTTTGCTCTCACACTCAAATCGAACATCACTTGTTTGTTTGGCCAGCCACCACGGCGCCTCACAAAATAAAACGGCCTCACACAATTTGACTGACACAAATGAGACATTTGCTGATAAACACACAGAGTGAGAGTGACACTGCACTTAACAGAACAGTTAAATCATCAACACCGCTATTAAAGTCACTGGGATTTTGACCCCAGCACGACCCCGGGAAATCAGCCTCTTGTAGTAACACACAAAAGTGAAAACTGTTGTTTTAAAGCAATTTACGTACAGATCATAAAAGAGGGGATCTGACCAGCATTCAAGCAAAACTTATATTTGTCATTCTTGTCATATGGATACCATTCAGGGAAATCAATTGTGATAATGTTAGACTTTGTCAAAAGTGTTTTACTCCTGGTGAAATAAGGGCTTACTAAGCTCAAAAAACACAGGGAACTGTCACATCAGAATCTCTCATGTGTTCTGACCTGTAAAGTTGGGTTTTAACACAAAACATGTGGTGATGATCAAAACAGAGATGCATCAGTGCGATTCCTGAGAGTTTCCATTCTACATTCACCACATAGGCCTGGCACTTGGTGCTGATTTTGTATATCCTATCACAATGTATTTGGTGCACGTTAAGTTTAAAAAAATGTTATGTTATGCTAAAGTAACCACAGCATGGATTTATATGAATATGAATTTTTATATTTCTGTGTTTATCAGGTAGTTCAGTATAAAGTGTCATGAGAAGGACCCACACATGTCAAGCTCTCCTTCCTACCTTGATAGGCCTTGATGTGTCCAGCGATCAGGTACTTGAGCTCAAAGCTGTAAGACTGTATCTTCTGCTGCGTCTCACCGCGAACAGCCGCCATGTAGCTCTCCTCCATTTTACTGGTGCAGCAAGTGGGCCCCGGGTGCAAACACACTCGGAGAGACTCATCTGAAAAGGCAGACAAAAATAAAACTTCATTTCTGTTCATTCTGTTCATCTTCCTCGTAATCCCTCTAACCCGAGAGTCATAATGTCAATGGAACCATATTCAAACATGACCTGATCAAAATTGATTTAATGAATGGTTTGAGATGCTTTCTGTTAGTCTGTACGTTTTTTTTTGTAAGTTTTGAACTTGATTATTTTTTATCAATTCATTTCACAATCTCAAATTTAAAAAGCATCAGAACTATTGGACAATAGAGAAATATTTTTCCAGACAGTCTGGTTCGACCTGATATGAAATCAACCAGACATTTACGAGGTGAAACCTCACTATTCACACCTCCCGTTGGTGTGTGTGTGTGTGTGTGTGTGTGCACGTTAGGCTATCTTTGGACAAACGTTGTAAGCCAACCTACAAAACAGCTGTCTCAGATAAAGGGAGAGCATGAGAAGGATGAGAGAAAAGGACTGACACCTATGTCAGAGCTGGAACACACACACACTGACACACACACCTGTGTTAAACCTCCAGCTATTTTTATGACCACTGACTGACCATGGACAACATAACTGACATTGCTGACATCGTCACTCTGTGTGTGTGACTGATTGTCATGATGTCAAACCCAGGACAGGAAATAAAACATTGAGTATCATTGTCCTTGAGAGCAATATTTGAAGATAACTCCTTGTTAAACCTGTCAACTTAACTTTAACAGCAGGTTACACTCATGGAAGAGGAAAATCGAATAGTCCTATAACATCTGTACGTAACGTGTGCTGCAAGATACAATCGTGTATCTATTGAAAAGAAGAGATATAACCGTTGACTTTCATTTCTCGAAGCTTAGTATATCATGTATTATGTTGTAGAATTTTTACACATTTTTTTCACTTTTCGTGTTGGCATTAGATATGTATTATTTGTCTCTTTTCTGAATATTTATATAATCTAAAATCAAGTTGTTATTGGTTTAACCTGTTTTTATGATTGTTTTGAATTGGTTTTCTTTTCAACGTAATATTCAGTGCTTTATCGATGAAAAAAGTCGACTTCCAAACATTCTCCATTGCATTGTGATAAATACATTTAAGACACTTATTTTAGAATAATTCATCGATCTGTCGGGCAATATTTCAGGTATAAATTGATTGTAAGAATTTCGAGGAAAAAAATGTTACTAAACTTTACCAAATACTTGTACCTAATACATTTATCTCCCAGTTACCGGTTGTAAAGCCAGTCACTGACCTGTTCTTGGTTTGTCCGGCACCAGCTCCACTGGACCTATCTGGCGCATCATGTACGCAGTCTTCACCTCATGACAGCTGCCCCCGTCGGCCGATGCATAGCCGTTATCCGGTGCAACAAGCAGGTGCAGTAAAATCAGCCAAAACAAATCCACGTGTCGTGAGGCTGTACGGAACATCGCAACATGTCAAAGGTGAGTGATAAAGTTATAAAGAGTGTGAGACTGTACGGAGCACAGAGACCGAGAACTCCATCTGAGGTGGCTCCCTCTCTCTCTCTCTCTCTCTCTCTCTCTCTCTCTCTCGTTGGGGTATCCAATAAGGTATGTAGAGCCCAATCAGGGGATTTTAACAACTTTAATTACACTTCTGAAACTGTTGAGCTACCTTTTAGTGCCGTTTCTTTATTTGTTGTGGTTAGCTAGCGCTTGTTTTTAATTGATGGTAAGATGTAAAGAAATGTCGCTCAATATGTAAATTACATCAAATGAATCCGTTCAATCAACACTAATTGGCAACAGGATGGCGATGTGTTTCATCAACAGAATCTACAGGGGCTGCATTCTCTGTCTGTTTTTGTGATTCTTTTGTGCAAGTATGGATGCTTCTAATGAGATTTAAGATTAAGATTTGGAGAGGAGAACGTTTGTGAACAGTTTCAACGGTTGCTGATTTTTTTATATGTTAACATATTGCACAAACATTGTATAAACCGTCTGACAGTAATTAATCAGAAATAAGTGAGCAAGAAACAAAAATCAAACGCATTTAAAAGGAATTTTAAACAAAAAGGACGGAATTGGAAAACGCAACTATGAAATGAGTCTGTTCTCCACAGTTAAACATTGGCGCCATCCGTTGGATTAGTTGGGTATTGGTAGATACTTTTTTCACTCCGTGCCCTCACGCACAGTTTTGTATTATTTATTAATATAAATTGAGGCCATTGATTAATATAGTGAGAATAATTCCATTGTGTGCGTAAAAGTGACTGCAATTATTGTCTCTATGCTTGCACTATAATTTAATTTTATCATGTATTTCAGCTGCGGAATACCTAAGTGTATTATAACATACTAATCAGTTAAAGCTGCTAATGCTTTTGTATATTTTATAAACAGTGTAATGTAATAATTATTTTATAATGTAAGTATGCTGGAATTACTGCTTTTATTTTGTCAATGGCATGTTGGATTCCACTCTCATCTGTCACCTAGATATGAGAATCGATGAAGGCCATGTGATCTAATATTATTCAAACCAAAATGAACTTTTTTTTAATGTATAATCGGATTTTCAACTGTAGAAAGATGATATAACAAAATACTGCCCCGTGTGAGGCTCGAACTCACGACCTTCAGATTATGAGACTGACGCGCTGCCTACTGCGCCAACGAGGCCTGACATCATCTGTTATTTTGCCAGTTTTGAATGGATTTCGATGACATATATTCGTTCATTGATTTCTTTGTTTCTTATATTCACATGGTTGACGGTTGGTACAATTTTGACATAACACGTTTCCTGTTTACAGCTTTACCTGGTGGGGGTTTTTTTTGCTCTTTTTCGACGTTACATGCGTCTGCTCTTATTCAGTGCTGTGGGCCCTTTAAATCCAATCTCCCGCGTTCACGATGAGGCGGAAACAGTAACCCCTCTTTTCTCTATTTAAGCGCGCCAACAAAGACGCGTTGTAGGCTGGTTCATTTAAGAAACAACACAAAGACTATTCCCCGTCTTTCCAGTGGCTATATCCGTCTGTCTTCCAGTCAGTATGCCGGAGGAAACGTCCACCTCCACTTCTGAGAGGTAAAGAGTCTGCCCTATGTTTTACCGCTGTCAATCCTAAAGCGAACGGAAACACAGCGAATTAGCCCTTAGCTTTGCTGCTAGCGTAGACGACAGGCCAAACACAGCGAATTAGCCATTAGCTTTGCTGCTAGCGTAGACGACAGTGTGTATTTTGTATGCTAGTAATTTGATATTTTTGTTGTGAAGAAGGTTCCGTTGGTCAGAGTGGCTTTCTGGTGCAGCTGTGTTAACGCCGCTTGAAAAGTAACGAAAATGTAAACATTGGGTAGAGCCATGCTAACAACCACAGTGAGCTAATAACAAAGCGATGAGGCTAACGTCGCTCTTAAAACTCAATCAGCCGAGCAATCAGTAACTCAAGTGTATGTTTGCTGTACTTGTGCTTACGTTTGATTTGGCTATTCATTGACGTGTCAGTGGTTTATTTTTAAATTTGACTTAGTTCTCGAACTTTTCCAGTGTGGAGGAGAAGCCGTGCTCATCAACCGCAGCTGCTGCAGCAGCCTCGGACGGGTGAGTGATCAGAGGCAACACTATTCGTCATTGTACGTGCCTCATTGAGCCAAAGTTTTGCTTTTTTTTGTTTTGTTTTTTTTTTTGTTTTTTTTTGTTTGTTTTTTTTTTTGTTTTTTTTTGTTTGTTTTTTTTTTTGTTTTTTTTTGTTTGTTTTTTTTTTTGTTTTTTTTTGTTTGTTTTTTTTTTTGTTTTTTTGTGTGCCATGCTATTTCCATTCCTATTTCCATTCAATTGAAATTCAAAACATTGCCAATGAGAAATGCGCACATGTCAAGCGTAAAACAAACCTACATGACTTGAAACTATAGTTTGCTGTTGGCAAATTCCTGAACTTTGTTCTTTGGACAACCTTTCTTTGTTCTCTCCTCAGTTCTACATTTATTGACGACTTGTTGATTTTATTCTTCTAGTGCTGACGTTATGGAAGAGGCAAAAAAACTGATTGGCACTGGGAAAAGACATCTGGTGATGGGAGATGTTGTGTCTGCTGTCAATGTTTTCCAAGAAGCCTGTGGCATGCTGTGAGTATTTAAGTGCTACGACAGAAAATTACGACAAAAAACAAAAAGTTAATGGTAAATGTTAATTTGTTTTATTTTACTTTTTTCAGGGCTGCAGCGTATGGAGACACTGCAGACGAGTGTGGTGAGGCATTTTTTCTCTGTGGGAAAGCCCTACTGGAGCTGGCCAGGTCAGTGACCTCAAATGGTCTCCAGGCTATTATTGTTTTATATAAAAATAATACCGTGTCCCCATTGGAACTTCTACATTAATTTTTTTTTTTAAAGCCACCAATGCTGTTTAAACAAAACTTTTCTCTCTTGCTGTGTTACTTTAGGATGGAAAACAGTGTCCTTGGTAATGCACTAGATGGAGTTCCTGAAGAATCAGAAGAGGAAGAACAACCCCCCAACTCGAATATTGAGAGTGCCTCCAACCTTGATGGTAATGATTTCTGAAAGGGTCCCCAACTTTAAAACTTCATTATAACTCCAGTAGTTTGATATCATGCCCCTGATATCTCAGTCACTCTCGTCAGTCTGCACACCACAACTCCCATTATTTATACTGGACAAATGTAACAATTGCAAACATTTTTTTTCCTGCCACTAATGTGCAGAAAAGACTAGAGATGAGCTACGACAGCAAGTGTATGACGCAATGGCAGAGCAGGAAAAGCCTAAATCAGCTGATGCAAAAATGGAGTCAGCAGATCCAAAGTCCACAGAAAACACTGTGGCCAAGTCACCGATGAAAGGCATGAATGGATCGGAGAAGGTCTCTGAATCCCCTGTGAAAGGCGAAACTGAAGCTGCTGAGAAACCAGCTGCCTCTGTGAATAATGGGATGTCTGCTGCTAGTGGGTCACCTGCTAAAGTAACTGTGGCTGAAAAAGAGCAGAATGGAGAGGCAGAAAAGGAGGAGAAATCCAAGGAAGACGGTGAACAGGAAGAACCAGAGGGCAGTACTTGTGTGAATACAGAGAACAGTGGTGTTGATGGGTGAACCACAGGGTTGGTGTGAGTGTAACCAGATTCAAAAGGTTTTTAGAAGGTGATGGGAGCACAGTGGTGAAAAAACATCACTTTGTTTCATCTTTGTTTCCTTTGGTTCACAGGTTCAAAGTTTCTGTCACCCAGTGTTAATAAGATTAACATGATCCACTGTTAAATTTGCAACTATATTTAGGTTAATCAGCACAAACTAACTAAAAGTTAACTTCTGATGTTGGTTTCTTTTGGAAATGGCTCTATGCTGCTCTGTGAAATTATTTTTAAAACATTTTTAATAGATGATGATGATGATGATGAGGATGACGACGACGATGAGGATGAAGATGGCGAGAAAAATGGGCAAGAGAAAGTGAGTTCCTCTATCTGCACATTCATTGTAACTGAGCTGTTCAGTTTGTAACCTGTACTTTTTTTTTTTTTTTTTTTTTTGGTCCTCTCAGGAAGAGGAAGTTGGCAATTTGCAGTTGGCTTGGGAGATGCTGGAAGTGGCTAAAGTCATCTATAAAAGGTAAACATGATGACAAGTTCAATGTTGGCTGATTGACAGTGGTAACAATGAGGATTTTACAGTTGTATTTTGTTACTTCCTTTAGGAGAGAAGACAAAGATGAACAGCTAATGGCAGCCCAAGCATATCTCAAACTGGGAGAAGTCAGTGCTGAGTCAGGTAGGTGATGAGGCATGGATTTCAGCATGAAAGACTGTGACCAGTTACACGTCAAAGTAAAATCCAAACTAGGGCTGTGGAAATTAGGCCTTAATTTTGTTTATTGTTAAAGATTATTTTAACGCATGGGTAGAATGACTAACACTGTACCTCTGTCCAGGTAACTACCCACAGGCCCTGGAAGACTTCCAGGAGTGTCTTGCCCTGCAGCTGAAGCACTTGCCCCCCCACAGTCGCCTGCTGGCGGAGACTCACTACCACGTGGCCACCACGCTGTGCTACATGGACCAGTACAACCAGGCCATTCAGCACTACAACAGCTCCATCAAAGTCATCGAGACTCGTCTGGGTGAGACCTTTGAGGATGTTGTCTGAGCAGGCCTCCTCCAAACTTTTTTTTTTTTTTTTTTTTCCTCCCCCCTTCTGAATGTTACATTTGTTGACACATTTATTTGTACTGCTTGCTAACTTATTTCAGCTGTATTTGCTAAGTGGAACCTACAACGTCAATTCCTTTTATAACAATTATTATTGAAACCTAAAGCCTGGTGTAAGGAAGCAGAAGTGAAGTATTAGTTTGTGTCCAGCCATGTTGCAGGAGGTGATAGATGCAGCGGAGGGAGCAGATGGAGCGGCAGAAGACAAATGTGAGATGGAGGAGTTGAACCAGCTTTTGCCCGAAATCAAGGAGAAAGTAGAAGATGCTAAGGAGAGTCAGAGGACGGCCAGCACGGCCTCCCAGGCCATTCTGCAGACACTAGTGAGTCCAGTCCAGCTGGGCTGTTCAGATATGACCTGTGTTCTGGTCACTTTCAGCGGGAACATTTTAATTTTGGATTTGTTTAAGTAAATTTGTCTTTTTGACATTATTAGGGTGGCGGTGCCTCCACCTCATCAGCATTCCAGTGTGAAAATGGAGGGGCGTCGTCTTCATCAGCGTTTCCTGCACCCAGTCTGGTGAGACCCCACTACCACTGAGTTTTGCTCACAACATAACTCCCATCACTCACAATTTAATGTGATTTCTGTTGATTCAGATCCCAGTAAAATCCTCTGACATCACGTCACCGCCCAAAGCAGTCTCTGATATTTCACACCTCGTCAGGAAAAAGGTAAGACCCTGCCTCGACTGAAGACGAAGTCCTGACCAATATCGATGATTTGGAGCTTGAGTTTCTATCCCCCCCCCCCCCTTTTTTTTTTTTTTTTTTTTTTTTTTTTTTTTTGATGAAACGGCAATAACATGATGATCTCTGGGGTCTAATCTGTAGAGGTTGTGGTGGCTGTTGTATCGTGGCTGTAGTGTAGCTGTGATGTGTGTTTTGTGGTTGAGCTCCATGTCTGTGCAGAGGCTTTTTTATTCTGGGCTAATTGTTGTTCTGCATGACCTGTTTGATTACTTGAATTTGATGGCGGCGGGCGGTCAAATACGCTTCTGAAAAAATATCCTCAGTCATCTTTTTTTACCTCTTCCACCCTACCCCCCTTGTCCTGCTCTTGTGTTTCTACGCAGAGGAAACCAGAAGAGGAGCAGAGCCCAGTAAAGGAAACTGATGCTAAACAGGCCAAACAGGAAGCCACACTTAATGGCAGCGGTGACTCCACTGCCCGCAACGGCAATGGAGTTCAAGAGGGAGAGTCACAGGAGGCGAGTGATAGGGTTTATTCGACATGATCTTGTCCAGAGGGGGTGACATTTGTTAGCTTTTTCTGGTCTGCTTTAGGGAGAAGTTGGAATGAATCCCGTGGTCCTTTGATCAAACATGATTCTCTCCTGACGGTTGTAGTTTGGTTTTTTACACTGCATTTAGGCTGGTGATGTAGCATCAGCTGCTACTGTGGTTGACCTTATGTGAACTGTAAGGTCTCTAAGGTAAACCTTGGGAAAAATGCAAAAAACGAGGAGTTTTTCAGGTTCCACTCCGTTGCATCCACATCTGGCAACCTGCGTTCCAAAGATGCAGTAGCTGAACCCACTCCCTCAAATTGTGTTATTTCATTCTACGTTTCTGATCAAAACCCACTTGTTTCTTCCTGCAGCCTGCCAACCAGTCGGCCTCTGTCCAGTCTTCAGCGTGACGGCCCACATGTGTTTGATCTCTGAAAACCAGCACATGACCTGCTCCAACTTCAGCAGTTTTTTTTTTCCTCTCTCTCCTGTAAATAATTCATTTTCACAAGATTTGTCTGTTCACTTTTTGTATACTTGAAGTAAAAAAAAAAAAAATAAATAAACGATTTGCATATCTGAAGTTTTGTCATGTCTTTATGCTTTAAAGCACAGTAGTAACTTCAGGCCTAAAATAACTTTTTTTATTTTTTATTTTTTTTTCTTTTCTCAAATATCCTCTTTGTCATTGACTGTATAATGCTATTTTCTTCTATTGTGTGCAGCTGAACCTTTGTGATATACACCTTAAAGTTTCAGGAGAGCACCATGCCCCTTTAGGGGCTCTGTATAAACAGTTTTGTTAGAAATCTTTGTATTAAAAAAAGAAAAATGACTAACAGCAGAAATATGCTCAGCTTCTTGGTACTATTCTCTGCAGGGACACCAGGTCCTCCGGGTTAGTTCCTCAGAGGGAAACTTCTCGCATCCAGTTTTTCCCCTCCAAGAATTTCTTCTGTTTTTGGCAGAGGAAAAAAAATAGAATCTGTCTATTTACTTTAAAAAAACAAACTGAGCAGGTTAAACATTAACATTTATGATGCATTATAATATATACTGACCTCTGTTGGTTTTTATGTAGACTACAATCTACATGTTGCCCAAAACTAAATGAACTGAAGAAATTGAGCTTCTATAGTTTGAAGAAAGGTTTGACAGAAGCTTCACTAATTATACTGAGACAGCAGGTGGCGTATGCTTTAATATGCAGTTCAAAAAAGTCAATGTTAGAAAAGCAGAAAAAATATTTTAATGAAGAAAGATGTGGAAATATTGGAATTTGAATGAACACATTGACTCGCTCCAAATTATTTCATGTTGCATAACTTAACTTTTTCCTTCATTTTTCATCAAGTACACCTGGTGGTTTTTAGATGTCATTTATCCAAAGAAGCCATACAAAATGAAATAAATCCCACAGAAGGCTGCTGCTGATGATAATGTTCCAGGTGAGAGCTAACATATTCAGCATCCATCAAAACCTTTAACAGAGGGACAGAGAAAGATATCGAGTCAGAGAGTGGAGAACTTGAACTCTCTCTCCCACATCTCCCTCCTCCTCTGCTGCACATACTCACACTCACACTTGCCAGTCTGTTGCTAGGCAACTGTAAAATAAAGCAGCAGATTCTGAAGTCATAGAGAGAGAGCGAGAGAGAGAAAAAGGGAGCGAGAGGAAGAGAGCGGGCTACAGAGAGAGAGAGGGGGAGTTCACAAGTACTGCAATCCAGTACTGTTCGCTCGGCTCAGTGCGTGATCCCACCACAGCTCTCGGTACCCATCTGTGGATCTGCCAGGACTTGTGACTTTGGGTTCCCTCTCAGGCAGCCAATCGGCAAGGGCTTGGGGGGCGGACCCAGCTGTTCCCTTGGTTACCTGTGTGATTGACGTACAGCCTCCTGCAGCTGAGTATCACTGATGCTCCTGATGCTCCAGCCTCAGTGTGTAGAAATCCAGAGGAGAGGACAGAGGAGACGGGAGCCACAGGAATGCTAACCATCTAGAGTCCTTCCTGCTCTCTTCCTTTTGAGCCCTTTACTGTGTAGCGATGGAAGCAGGAGCGCTGAAAAAAGCCGGCTAGTGAGGGAGGATAGGAGAGGGGAGCAGAGGAGAGGAGAGGAGAGGAGACGGAGGATTCCTGAAGAGGAGGAAATTGTTGGTAAGAGAGCTTTGAATCACTTTTCTGCTGCCTCTCTTGGCTTTGGACACCAGCACTGAAGAACACAGCAGAGACATTCCTCTGGTCTCTCTGTGTGTGTGTGTGTGGGACAGTGAGACAGTGAGACAGATTCTCTGCATGCTGCGTGGCTGTTACAGTATAAAACCCTTACTTTACTCCAGCTGCAGCTTTTACAGTATCATCTATGCAGTGGCTGTAGCTAAGTACCGGTACCGGTTCCCAGAGGCCGGACTGATGGATGTCTGTATGTGAACAGTGTCACTCACTCAGGGCTACAGTAACAGCTGAGGCCAGCTAGGGTTTTTCCAGGCTGGACTACTGTATCTGCATGGGAGGAGGAGAATTAATTACATAACACTCCATCTCTCTACTCCATCATTCTCCTCCAACAGTTGGCAGACCCCCCCCCCAGTGGTACTGTGGAGACTGTATGTTGGACAGTGTAAATGTCAGTCTTCATGTGAAAGACAATGAGCTCAGTGTTAGGCTTGTCTCCACCTAGTTGTCATGGACAGATGTGTCCTTTCTGACATGGTCACGTTTAATGTAAAGACCCCCAAACGTTCCTGGGCCTGGACCCTCCGGGACACTAGGAGTCCCCCTTAGATCAGCACATGTGACCTCAGCTCAGATGACACCTGGGTTCCTCAGGACTTTGTTAACAACCGTCAGGGACTTTGTTTGCAGTCTTTTTTCATTATCTGGTTTTATCGTCAGCAGTTCTTGGCAGCCCCACCTGTAGATGCTGGGGTTTGGGCGGTGGGCGAGTGGGTTCTTTCTTCCTGGTTATGGGATTTTTATTTTTACTCCCATTTCTAAAAATATCCAGTGACACAGAGAGTGTGATGGTGAGGCCACAGTGTGGTGACATGAAAGATCTTTTCAGTGTTGAGTTCATGGCTCACGATCTCCTCACTGTCAGGTAGAAAAGCTCCAGATACATAATGGAAGAGTCTTTTTACGCTTCAGTGAATTCATAAATGCTGCAGGACGAGGACTTTACCTGTCGCAGAGTCAGAGGGTCCGGTCAGTGTCATGGCGTTTTAACTCCAGGGGTTTGGATTGTACATCTGGAAACATTCAGGACAAAATTTAACTGGCACTTAAGACCAGAGGGTCAAAAATACAGCAGGTCAGGGGAGAATGTTTGGGACCACCAAAAAATATGCAAACCTTTTTTTATCACTTTTTTCAATAAGATACTAAAAAAAAAATTTTTATTTTTTTAATAATGTCTTTAAAATCAGTTAAATTTTATTTTTTTAATAATGTCTTTAAAAAGGGGGTTTATCATCCAAAAAACCCAGGATCTCATATTAAACATGTGTAAATTCTGTTGTGAAGAAACGCTTGCTTTTTGAATTGTCTCAGTGGAACTTTTTGTTCAAGTTATGGCACAGATAATGGTTCTCCTCAGAAGGTCGAGTGTTTCGATTCGTTTGTCAATTAAATTTAATTCCAAACTGATCAAAGAACAGGTTAGATAATAAATAATCCGAGTGACACCAGGGTTTGAATAACGGCTTAATCTTTGGGAATACACTGTGTAACTCACAGGCAGAAATCCTGTGTCTAGATGTGCTTTATTGTTCATTTTCCTCTTAATAAGACTTGAGTTTACAACACTGAAAATGATTCAAGTAGCCTCTCCAAGAGGACGTTTTTACTCTCTTTGATTATTATTGCGTCTTTTTCTGACATTTTTACTTGGAACTAACTTGCTGTTAGCAAACTCACGTAACTGTATTCCAAACTCACTCATTCCAACATGGCAGCTGTGCAGATGTCCCATTACTGTCACCAGGCTGGAATTGATGGTAGATTCAGTTTCAGATGAGATGAGGTTCGTGACCACAGGTCTGATCCTCTCTGCTGTTGCAGTTCAACAACACATACCCTTAGCTGTAAGTACAGACTGCAGGCGTCCTGTTTGCCATCACTGAGAAATAATCATCCATTCTATAGCATCACAGAAGAGCTGTTTGCGTCCCCAGAGCTGCTGCCTGTCTGTCCGCCTGCCTGCGTGGGAGGAAACCTCTCATCTTCACAGCTCCGTCTACTGTACGTACGAAGCTTTGGAGTTGCTTTCTGCCTCATCAGATTGCTGTATAAGCAGAGCAGTGGTACAGTGGGGAGAGAGAGGGTGTGATTTCATCCCACAGCATCACAAGTACATGGCATCCACACTCACTGCACCGACTGATTCACAGACATGTCCAGCAGCTGGAAGGGTCACGTCGGTGGCAGGGGGTCGCCGGTGCAGGTGTTGGACTGAAATCAGTGGTTTGGCTGGGAGAATCTGCTGGATCACACGTCGTCGTGTGATCCAGCACGTTTAGGATTTTTACTCTTTAAACTTTTTTCAAATGTGTCATATGGTAAAGACTTTATTATTATATTACTTTTATTAAATAATACTGTTATAGTCAATCTGTGGTTCCTCACTTTTCTTTATTGTTTACTGACATATATTATATTACTGTATATTTACATATATTGTGACACAATTCAGCACCAAAAATTTTTGCTGTCAATTTTTTAATTTGTTTTAAAAAAAAAATAGTTTGGCCCGAGTCTTAGTCCAAGTTTTTATTTTGGTCCACTGTGAATTTGAGTTTGACACCACTGACCTAGTAGATATAATTTGCCAAAACCACAAAAATGTTATTTTACCTTTCAAATCCCAGAACAATTACAGCATAAAGTACAATTACAGTACAGCTCTACTATTTACTGTAGTATTGTTTTGACCAGTTGGAAAAAATTTTGGACCAAATTTCATTTTTTATTTTTTTTATTTTTCAAGTTTTTCTGTATAAGACATTCAATGCAAGCAACAATTTACAAACAGCCTTGAGAGCCTCATGTGGCCTGGGAGCCAGAGCTTTCAAACCATTGTCCTTTGTCAACATTTTTAATACATTTTGCTTGTTTTTTTTTATTATTATTATTCTCCAGAAGGGTAAGCTATTTAAAAAAAACAATACTGTCTGATATGCTTTACTTCTCCTGTTGACTACTTCAGCTCGTATTCTAGTATATTAATAAGATGCTGACCTCCCAGAGTGAGTTAATGAATGACCTCTGTGACCTCATGTGCAGTCAGCTCCCCCTCTTCAGGGGTCAACACCACAGCTGATCAACACGTCACTGGGCTCACGTTTGAACGATGGCTGCCTTTCTTCATATAACGTGTGGCTGTCAGTCTTGCCAAGGACACATTGGCACAGAGCTGAAATGGAACCTCTGACCTGCTGAATGAAGAACGATCCTCCTCCAGCCGTTAGGCTGTGGACGGCCCCTGGCAAATGTACTTAATGTAATGGTGGTAATTCACCAGAGACGTAATTAGAAGGCAGCGCTTCACTCACAGCTCACTTACTGCTCTTTATGAAATGTGAGTGTGAGACAATTTACACTTTAATGTCGGCTTCAACTCTGAGGCTGCGACTAATTATTTGTTTGAGGATGAACTCAGACCGTGTGTGTGTGTGTGTGTGTGTTTGTGAATGTTTGCTCGTCTGTCTGCACCATTACTGTATGGTTGCATCATTCTCAGTGGGATTATGAAACTGTGGGAAATTAGAGAGAGAGGTGTGAGACAAAGAAGGGAACGAGGCCGAGGAAAACAATTTGAGATGTAAACAACCTCCCCGATTATTTTTCTCTTTATTTCTAGGGGGACAAAACAGCAACAACAAAAACAACTAAAACAACTGAAGTAGACTAAATAAAGCCATCTTGAAATAGGTTAATTTGTCCATTGATAATATTTCTCTTTAACTGATTGTGGACCTTCAGTGGCCCACATTTGGTGTTACCGTTTGAACATCCCACATGTGGATCAAATGTTAGCTAATCTTGAAGAATAGAGTATTTAATCTTTTTTGGTAAAATTATTTCATTTCAATATAGGGGCGTGTGTACAAGCCTTAAAATATATTTGCAAACTCAAGGCCCGGGGGCCAAATGCGGCCCGCCAAGCCGTTTTGTGTGGCCGGTGGGACACAGCAATAAACTGCTGTGATGTCAAATCAACCAAAAGTTTTACGATAGTTGGACAGAGCGTTTGGGTAGGGCCACTGAGGTGGTGACTTATGGCGCCATCTGCTGGAGGGTGATGTTCAAGGGACCCCAAGTTTGAAAAACACTGCTGTAAACCCTCTGAAAAAAAAAGAAAACTATAATGGTAATCAATACCTGGATCCACGCCATAATTTAGGGCACCTACTGAGGGTCACAGCCCAACTGTCGTAGAACCAGATTTTAGATTTTTTTTTTCCTGTTTACTGAGCAATTATTGCAAAAAACCAACACAATTATTCATTGAATTATGAACTTTATTTTCTTAAAGGGACTAGAAGCGTTTACTCTTGTGGCCTCTACTAATTTTTCCTCATTTTACAAATGGACCTCCCTGCACTCTCATGCAGAACGGCTCCACTCTCCGTTGCCAGTTGTGTTGTTTATAGACTGCTGACGAAGTGTTCCCTTTACATCATGAGGCTGAATCATGTTATGATTAATTTTCAGAATTGTGCTCCAGGGCACACGTAATAAAAACAGACCATACAACACAGGGCTCTTACATTTGCAGCCTTGCAGTTTTGTTTATGCCATCAACTGTCACAACAACAACTAAAAGGAACACAGTTAACACCCACCGACATTTTAAAAAATACAGCAGAGGGTAAAAAAACCCAAACCCGAATGGTTTGCGGTGAACTGTGAACGTCCTCCGTCTTTTTGGATCAAATGTGAAAAGTGAAAACAAACTGACATTTAAAGCCACTGCTGCGTGCTAACCATTTCAAATTCACTTTTGCTACTTAAGTGACAAAGTAACACACTCTACTATATCATAATGTTGTCTCACAGTATTAGTGAAGATAAAACACAGTTAAAATCACAGTCAAAAATTAATATGTTCATTAATTATGACATTGAAAAAAAGCTGAAAAACTGAGAGTGAGTTAATTAACTTCATTTGTGCAGAAAAGGAAGGAAGCTGAACCTGAAATCAGGTGGATCTGATTCTGCGTTTTTGCAGGATGTTGAGTTAAGATGAGATAAACTATTGTCATTGTCACATGGAAGGTGACGACGAGGGGGAGTCTGCAGATTCACTCGGTGCTGTAACTTGTTTGGAGTTGTTTGAAGGCGGGAGACTTTGGCAGGAGCAGTGTGTTGATGCTCGGTGCATCTCCCCTCCCCCCCCCCCCCCCCCCCTCCCCCCCCCTCCCCTCCCCTCCCCTCCCCCCCCCCCCCCCCCTCGCCCCTCCTCTCCTCTCCTCTCCTCTCCCCTCCTCTCCCCCCCCCCCCCCCCCCCTCCCCCCCTCTCCTCTCCTCTCCTTTCCTCTCCTCTTCCCTCGATTTAGCTGAGGCTCTCTATGTTACCATAGCACCCAGGAGACAAAGTCAACCCACACAGTCTCCTGCCTACCACTCATTCCTTATCTTTCTCTCTCTCTCTCTCTCTCTCTCTCTCTCTCTCTGTATCTAGATACATTTTCCTATTTCACATTCTATCTTTCTTCCACTTCACCTTGTCTCTCCACCACTCCCTGCTGTCTCTTGATTTCCTTCTTAACACGACTCCCGTCTTTACATTTGACTGCCGATGGTTCCTTTACACCTGTGCTCACCTTTGCCTCTCTCTCTCTCTCTCTCTCTCTCTCTCTCTCTCTGTATGTGAACGTTTGTGTGTTAGATGTTCAGTTATGAATATGCAGATATGTTCTGCTCAACATGACATCTCTGCTTCACTGTCCGCCCACAAGCACAGGATGCCCATGGACACACACACACACTCTGAGTGTCTTCATATTCTCCTGTATTGTACACCAATAGGTCCGACGTCTTTTTTCCTCTTGTAAATCTGTTGTTACTTTTGATTTTGTTAAAATTTTAACATGGGATTCTTTTTAAATCCTTCGTTGCATGTGAGGTTTTTTTTGTGTGTGTGTGAGAGAGAGAGTGAAAAAGGGGTGAGTCATACCATCAATGTCCACCAAACTATTATGGAGCACTTTACCAGTAGGTGACGACCAGTGGATATTACAGACATGGTCAGTGGTTCTCACTGCTGTGGAAGAAAACCAATACTGATAAAAGAATTCCCTAAATTTCCCTAATAATATTTCTAAATGATTCATCATCATACACAAACACATTTCTATGCAGTATTTTCATTCTCTAACACAAGGCCAACCACTGAACCAATCAGAAGTTGTTATGAGGTCACAGCCCACTTCTGATGTCACACATCAGACCAGGAAGTGCAGGTGAGGCCACATGACTGATGGAATACCTAAGAAAAACTGCATTTTCTGATCCAAACGCTTCGACCGAAATGAAGTTTTCAAAATAATAATCCATTATTTCCGATGTGACAAATTCCTGTTGTTTCTCCTGAAGGCAGTAAAACAGAGAGCAGAGCTCTGCTCATCATCTAATCACAACATCTCATGGTGAGTCCTGCTGGATTTGATGATGATAGTTTAATGACATCAGCTGCTGTGGGATACAGAGGACGGTGTGGTGTCGTCTCTGTCTCTGTCTCTGTCTCTGTCTCTGTGATCCTAAAGTTTGTTTAAAAAGTGAGCGCAGCTTTGTTCTGGTAGTTGGGACAGTCTGTGAAGGAGTGTTGTGAAGGTGTCACAGATTATTTTTAGACGTGCCTTTATGAATATGGGGCTAATGACCTAGTTCACATATTACTTTGGCCCAGTGGTGCCCAAAACATATTTTTGGAAGGATGAAAAAAAAGGAAAGTGGGCTGCAGGCTAAAAGACACAGGTTTTAGCATCCAGTATTGCTCATAGAGAATATTAAGAGTTTTATGTTATCTTTCCTTTTAAAATGCAAGCGATACGACCCGGATGGCTAATACTGGATGGAACTGGACTTTAAGGAACATTAAAGAACGTTAAATGATTATTAGGAAGCAGTACGTTTTCATAATAAAACATCTTTGCAACTTTAGTCAGATGGACGTACTATTTTGAAAAATTGCTGGTATATCTTTAAAATAAAGAAAGTAAATGGTTATGATGGGATTCTCAATTATTAGACGTTATAGACATGTAAAAAAGAGTGATTTGTTTTTTGCAGAATAAATAAATATATGATCCATAAAGTTAAAAAAGATCATTATTAAATAATGTTTCTTGTGAAACCTTTAAAGTCCTGTCATTAACCTTTTCATGTCTGTAACTCTGCTTTTTTCTTGTGAAACCTTACTGTAATTAACCTTTTCATGTCTGTAACTCTGCAGCTTAGCTAGTGCTGTGCAAACTAATCTTGCAGCATGAAATCAGTCTCTGAACCAATGTATGACCTCACACATTTAGAGTGGATTTCTCTCTCTCTTTCTCTCTCTCTCTCTCTCTCTCTGTAGAGAGTCTGATCACAGAAGGCCCGGTGACCCCACTGACCCCACAGTTGGCCACTGATTCATACACACACATTAATTAGTCTGAGCCACTCATACAGCGAATGCTGAGAAACACAGGAAGTTGGTCGGATGTCCTCACCAAGTTTGATGTCACTGAAGTGATTACAGAAAGAAACAGGAGAAAAAACCACCGGCCTATCAGAGAAGGCCAGTAAATCACTGGCTGCTCTGGCACTTCATCCGTCCACTGTAGTTTCCTGTGATCCTTTCACAGTGCCATCTGCTGTCTGCACCATTCATTGTTTACTGTGTAAATAATCAGCAGCATGGCTGGCCATACTGTTCTGACTCTGCCAGGCTTAATCAAATCTGGGAATCCTGAAACTGAAATAAATTAACACGATTAACAGTAGCACTATTAGCTTCATTCAGAATTTTTCTTTTTTTTTTTTTCTGCAATTTTTTTTTTGTGTGTTTTAACCAGTGGTCAAAACTTGACCAGAAAAATAGATCCTGTAGAATTATTATGACTAAAAATGAGGAATATAATAAGAATCGTATCTGTTGTAAAATCAAGAGGAAAAAAAACCCCAAACTTTTAACCTTTTTTTAGGGAGTTCGAGACAATTGTTTGCAGCTAATTATATTTATTTTAGCCATTTTCTAGGTGTGTGTGTGTGTGTGTTTGCATGCTCCTGAGTATGCAGCAGGTGGAGCCCTGGCTCCAGTTGTAACAGTCTTGTTCTTCAGCCATATCTGAGGAACAGGATTTTAAGAGGTACATTTTCTCATCAATCAGAATGATAATAAGATTTATTTTTTAAATTGTTTTTTGCATAAATTGAAAAATATTAGATACAATACCTCATGCATCCACACGTCTTCAGAAAATATCTACTGCATAGGCCATTGGTTCTCAATCTATGGGACGTGTACAACAGGTGGTACTCGGGCTCCGCCTAGTGGTTAATTGAGGAACTCTGATGTCTTTTAGGACTAGGTTAGTCACCTAGTTGTAAAATGGATGTCAGTGTGATTTAAATATCTTCAGTGTCTTTGTAGCTTTTGTTACAGAATATGTTTTCGGTACGTGGTGTCAAACACTGACCAATGATTGTGTGGGGTAAAATCCTTAAACTGTCACAGAGATATTTACTTATTTAGCGTATTCAAATCCAAAGTTCTCTTCATTTTAGTTTTTTTCTGCAAAACTTTATTGATTTTAAGCTTGAGAAATCTGAGGCAAAATGTTTTTTGGAAGCTAATTTTTTGGGATTATGTCTAACTATATTTTGGCATAGGTTTCACAAATGTGTTGGATATTGTGAAAGTAACAAAAAATAATAAATTAGGGTTGATGACTGGGATGACCTCTGACCTTCGTCATGTTTAGCCCGTTGATCACGGTGATATGCATCGACAGCCGTTCCCCTCTCGTATGAGAGACGGACACGGTGCAGATACGATCACAGACAGATCTTCTCTCTCCTGAGCTGCGCTCATTAGTTTCCATGGCAGCGTGTGTTGCTGAGCTGGTCGTCAGGCTGCCCACTCATCTCTGCTCATCTCAGAAACACACTTGCACTAAAGACACACAGATCTATACACTCACACGCACTCACCCATTCATAAATATAAATATATGTGCAGCGTACACACACACCCACCCACACACACACACACACATACTTACAGTGTGTGACTCACACAGGTGCTTTGATGATGGGAGTCTTTTAAATCCTAAGTTGCTCCTAATCCTCATCATCACATCCATCATTGTTGACTATGTGTGTGTGTGTGTCTGTGTGAGTGTGTGTGTGTGTGCTCGCACAAAAGAATAAAAGTCTCGTCCCATGTCTTTCTAAAGAGTCACTGATCCTGAGGCCTACAGACAGGAAGTCCCCACCTTTGACCTGCACAGGTACGAACATGTGTCGGCCCGTTCACTTGTGTTCTCACACGGTGGAAGAACAAGAACAAAAGTGTGAAGAAAAGTCGTTCAGATAAGGAGAGCAAACCCACTCAGATCACAGCAGAGACAAAGGCAGAAACAGAAATACCAAAGTAGGTTAGAGCAGCACGGCATTCTGGGATAGCAGGATACCCCCTGGGCTTCTGCGAGTGCATTTCTGTCTCCCTCCCTCCGTCCCTCCCTCCGTCCCTCCCTCCCTCACACAGTTACTTGTTCTGGCTTCTGTCTTTCTTCCTCTCTCTTGGTTCTAACATTTTCAAATGAACTGTGTGTATTACGTTCACGTACAGAAGAAGTCAGACATTAAACATACTTTCCTTTCCCAGCAGCAGTTACAGCTAATTACTCAGCCCTTCAGTTTGGAACACAGTGTGTTAAGGTGTTAGAGTACACTGTCGAGTAACTAGAAGTTTAAAACAGATCATTGAAAAATGTTGGGTGTTTTGTGTTGCATTTAAGGCGCAACTTTCTCTCTGTATGTTTTCATCCTACGATTAAAAACTTAAAAATGACATTTCCAAACATCTAATCTAATCTAATCAAATCTAATCTAATCTAATCTAATCTAATCTAATCTAATCTAATCTAGTCTAATCTAATCTAATCTAGTCTAGTCTAATCTGAAAAAGTCAAAACAAGGTAAAAAGGAGAAACAGAAGAAAACACAGGGTGTTTTTGAGGCAGTGTCACTTTCATGAACTTGGGTGTCATTTCCACAACCCTCCACACGTCGCTCTTCCCTTCCTCTCTCCCTCCCTTTCTCCTCTGCCCCCCCCCCCCCCCCCCCCCCCCCTTTGAAAGCCCTCCTTGCAGAAAAAAGACCGTATGGATTGTTTTCTCCCGTGTTTCCTACTTTTCCCACCTCGTCACCTCAGTAAGACATGAGCAGCATACACATGCTTCTTTACCATGGAAAGTGTGTGTGTGTGAGTGTGTGTGTGTGTGTGTGTGTGCGCACACAAGCCTGTGTTTGGTCTTGCTCCCCGTGAGCGTCCCAGAAACAGGCGTTCCTCAGGGAGTTGTGCTCCACTTTCACTCCTTTATTAATTCACCCTTGGCTCCTTCTCTGTTTGCCAAGACGGACATGGTTGGAGGGCGGGCCTACAAACAGATGGAGGTGAATGGATTTAAGGGGGAGGAGAAAAAGGCAGAAAACACTTGTTTCTTGAAAATAATTTTCATACAACGATTCAAGGAGGACTGGAGTTCGCAGGGCGGTTGAAAAGTTTCGATTGTACCTTTAAGTACCGTGTGTTTCTCTGTTTAAAATGCATCGATTGGCTCCACGAGGAGGCGATGAACCAATGACTGTATCGATTGTGTGGGAACCTCTGTTTAGTGAAGGTGTTGTAATTACTGCGGCCTTGTGAATGAATGAATCAATCTTCAATTAATGCCTCAGCCCGGCTGACACCTGCAGGGTTACAGTGGAACTGCAGCACCAACTGTGGTGAGGAAAGGAGGAGGAAAGGGTTAAAACGTTGTTCAAGTCTCTGTGTAGACACAGTATTAACTTTGTGAACACTTTGTACTTATTGCTTCTGAAATATATTAATATATTAATATATAAAATTAGGCCTTAAAAAGAATTTTAAAAAAAATTTAAATTTTTTTATTGATTTTCTAAATAAACATTCTGTAATCACAGGAAAAAATATATATTTTTAATTTTTTTATTGCTCTTCTAAATAAACATTCTGTAATCACAGGCTTCCTGGTTGTCTGACTCTTACACCTCGGACAATCAGAGCTGAAACACTGTAGGGTACAGTAATTAAATTGGCTACACAAAGGCCAAAGGTCACAGAAGAATCTGAATCTGAAATATAAGTATAAATGACAAATATGACATAAATAGGTCAAAAATAAGATGAAGATTTTTGCTAAAGGTAAACCTAATAAAATGTAGAACTTAACCTAATATTTTTTAACAACTTAAAAAATATCTATCACTATATACAAAATATATAAATAGAAATTAATCTATCACTATATACAAAATATAGAAATTTGACAGATTGATTAAAGTCTTGAAACTCAATAATTGTAATTTTTGACAGATTGATTGAAGTCTTGAAACTCAATAATTGTAATTTATGAACATTATATTTATTGATATTTTATTATATACAAATGGGATTTTTTTTAGCACAATTCAGTGACAAATATGAACTCCTCAAAGGTGACAAATACCTGTAAATCAACAGACAGTAAAGGTACGTATTTATATTTGCTGAAATAGTGACAACAGTGAGTGTTTTAAGATGATCCAGTGAATATACTGAGCCGATACAAGTTCGTATATTTACGTACAGTGTTTGCTGGTATCCGGGCTGGAAACCCACTCTGTCTGTAATCATCGCCATTTATTCCACGCAGGCCTTTGTCGTTATGACAAACCTGACAATGACTCATGCGGAGCTGCCATGGAGGAGAGCATTCCCACATTATTGCGTTAGATTAGCAGCGTGTTAAAACGACACAACAAGTCATTCACGATTGGGCTTCAAAACCCACAAACACATTTGCAAGTTCGTGTGAATATACATCAGTTGTCTGCTCAGCCTTAATGAACCGCCGAGTGACGAAGAAATCTGCAGGAGAGAAAAGCGAATAATGCTATTGTTGTGTGTTGATGCTCAGCAGTCACTTTGTTTCCACTGAGATGTGACAAAACACAGACTTAACTCTGCCAGGCTGACTTTTTAAGCACAATTTATTTGATTTAATGGTGGGAACGTTTTTGTAAAACCACATTTCAGAACGACATAAACTCTAGTAGCTCTAGCTCTATGCTATTTTGTGACGTCCCAGACTGTGATTTAACACCAGTCATATTTCATCATAACATTCATTAATTACATTTCTACCACTTTATCATGTTTAGGATTGTGCAACTGGCAATACCAGCTGTCACCAGGTGAGGGCATACACCCCAGATCAGGGTTCTATAACAGGTCAGAGATCCCTGGTCCCTGTTGTATGTGTTGCTCTCTCGCCATCGTGTTGTAATAAATTAAGTTTACTTAATTTACATTTAATTTGTTTTCATACAGGGGCCCTGTATGAGGACGACAAAAGAGAAGGCTCAACAACAACAACAACAACAACAACAACAACAACAACAGCAACTACAACAAACTTAAGAAACTACAAACACAAGACCATGGTCAGCAGAGTCTGGTACCCATAAGGCCTTGCACAGGCCCAGTGGGCAGGGTAAGGGGAGATGAACCTGACCAACCACAGACGGTCCCCCAGGGATATAAGCTCCACCCGTTATTGATCTCCAGGGTGACTGACAGCTGGACCATCTCCACACACACCGGCATCTGAAACTCCTCATTGGCCAACAGTACAGGTAGGAAAGGATGGGAGGGGGCATGTGATGGCAGGAAGCAAAACACAAACAGGATTTACAAGAAGCAGGTAGGAAACCTGGGGGATGCGGGATGGGGGGGGCATGTGATGGCAGGAAGCAAAACACAAACAGGATTTACAAGAAAATTACATAACTAAGAATACAAATCTTTGCATAACTGAAGTGAAGGCGTAATTTCCAAACCTGATGTGATTATGCAAATTGATGCTCTTAAAATACCGCCGTACTTAAAATAAGCATCGGTCTGAAGTGTTGGTCTGGAGCCGATTCTCTGCTGAAATAAAGTGCAGAGAAATCTAAATGTGTTGATGCATAATGTGAGACTGAGAGGAAGGCAAGGACGTGGAGACGCTCGCTGCTCGCTCTCTACCTCCACGGCTTCTGTCCTACTTTAACGTCTGTGGGAGGGTTGCTGGTGAAATTGGCAGCACAGTGAGAGGGAATGTCATGGTGCTGACAGTGAACCGTGTCACATGTCAGGTAAAAGACCTGTTGGCAGCACCTTTGATGGGACAGGCACAGTAATTGTCCCCAGGTCGCTCCATTTATTCTTTTAGCTCAAGGCAATTTATTAGTCCAGAAAACTGCACTTACACCTGTGGAAATTAACAGTCACTAACACCGCACTACCATACTGTAGTGGAGCTGTTCAGGGCCTGACTGTCCTAACCACCAGCAGTGACTGATGGTCCTCCTGTAGTGGAGGAGGTGCATGTTCTCCCCACGTGTGTTTGAGTTCATTTCCAGTTTCTTTCTGTAGTTCAGTCATTCACAGGGTTTCGTAGTAGTTTAGTCTTCATGAACCACAGATGTGAATGTGGATGTGAACATTATTTCTCCTGGTTTGGTCTGGTGACCTTTCCAGGAATTACGCTGACGCTGACCCCGTGACCCTTCTCTGTAGAATGTGAAAGTGTCGATCACTTATCGATCACTATACTAACAGATACGTGTTCTGGGTGCTAGAACATCTAGATTTTCTACTTCCCAGAGACACTTCATCTCAGGTCGGATCAATCGTAAAGGTATTTGCATTTACTTCAACGTCATCACCCCCCCCCAGTCAGTTTTGTTGCCTTGTATCTACAGCTGATGGTGACATGGACTATTTTAGAAAATCTTTTCAGCAAATAACGTGTTTGTGTAAAAAAGTTTGTGCTGAGAGCCTCTCAGGAAAATTCAATTTAAAAAAAAATCGAGTGACATTTGAAAGTGAAGTGAAACAGCTGGCTGCATTACGTTCTAAAATAGATTTGGATGAGTGTCGTGTGTGTATGTATGTGTGTGTGTGTGTTCCCTTCTTACCCCTCTTGCCATCCATCTGCTGTTGCCAGGGAAACCAGTCCTACTCATCCTTGTATCTCCCTTCGCTGAGTCAGGGAAAGAAGGCTGGTGGAGGGTAGTTTGACTGGTGCTCCACTCACAATCACTAGGTGGCATCTTAGACTCATTTTCCATACAGTGTACAGTCTCTCTCTCTCTCTCTCTCTCCCTTCATCAATACATTTTGTCAATGTTCAGCAGTTGCGTTATGCTGTTTGAACAGATGAGGTTCTGACTGTCACTGATGCTGAAACAACACGATTCAAAGCTGAGGTCACAGCATCAACGTTTACCTCACTCCTCAATCCATTGTCAAAGATGATCTTAACCTAATTTTTTTTAAGGTGTCCTGGAAACACAGATTCCCGGCACAAAAGATAGGCCTGCAGTTTATGTGAAGCCTTTAGAGCCGTGCCTGTACTGTGGGCTGTTCTTACTCACCTTCACCTGAACAGTTGTTTATACAGTAAAAAGTAATCAAGAGGACAAACAACAATAAACAAGTCAAGAATAAATTATGCAGATACTGCACGAGACTAAAGCTGGGGTTCTCAAACTGTGGTGCCTGTACGACTGGTGGTACTTGGGCAGAGGCTTAGCTGAATAGATTAGGCCTGAGATGCTGTAGTTCACGTTGTTGTGACTGGTAGTACCTGGAAAGACTAATATTTGTGGAGGTTGTAAAAAGTTTGAGAATCTTAGCTAAAAATTGAAACATTTGGTTGGCGCTAAACAAAGAAAGAGACATCAGAACTGAAATGAGAAAAAAAACAGAAAACGTTTGTATCTTCTCTCTCTTCTACCTTTTCTATCTGCACTTTTGGAATTTTTTTGGATCAAAACCCTGTCATTCCATCTACTGTTAGCTAGCTAACACAGTTTGCCTTCTGCTCTGACATCATTCATTGCATACTGTCTAACTTCCTAGTGGCTGCCAAACATACTTCAGGTGCATTACCGCCACCTGCTGGGCTGGAGTGTGTCATCGGTGTGCCAGAAGTTAGGGTACAAGAAACAATGCAATCAAATTTCTTATCTTTTTAATCCCTGTCGTAGCACAAAATGACATTGAACGATTATGTTGCACAGTGTGCAGATTTAATCTTTCTACATGTAAACTTCATATAAACCAGATCATATGTGTGCATTGGCTTTGTGTTGCTGACTACATTTCTGTTTCATGCTCTTCGATGTATACGTAATCTCTCAACCACCTCCGCTCATGGGATTTGTTTCCTCACTCGCCCCCAAAGGCTTAGTGGGGGATCCACAACATGGCTGAGCTGTAATTAACACTATATGAAGCCTGGATCCTGAATCTAAATGGCACCAATGCACACATGCATTTTAAACAACACGGAATGTAGTATTTTTAGATTTACCAATAACCAGGAAATGGTGTCTGCCTGATAATGACTGCACTGTTTCAAAATCTGTACAAGTTTTTTCCTTATAAAGTGTCTTTTGCTGCAACAATTTCTCCGTGATTGCATTTTGTTGTTCATAGAAGCCACGATGAACAGTTGGACAAAGCTGAAATAATTGCAAATGAAACCCGTGGGACTGAATCCTCAGCCGGAGCAGAGCTGAACACAGTTAATGGTTTTTTTGTGAGGCAGCTCCTGCGTGACTCACTCCTGGGGCCACATTACTTTACCAGCCAAATGAGAAAAACCCCGTCCTAATCCATTTGAGGAGGCAATTCAGAGTTATTCCAAGACAGAAGTGACGCTAAATGCTCCGTGTCTATTGTCAATCAAACGCCATTGCGAGATTTTTCAAATTCCTTAATCTGTGGCGGAGAATGAAATCTTTCGGCTGTCTTTCCGGGATGATAAGGAGATTTTGATAGCAGCGGTAGAATGTACATGGTGATGCTGGGACACGCCTCTCTGGGCTCCACACAACGGAGGCTGGATATAATAAAAAGATAACGATGGAAAATTTCTTTTCTTTCCATTTCATGCTTGAAGGTTTTTTTTATTTTCTCACCATCTCCTTAGTGATGGAACCCTCCCCCCCCCCTGGCCTCCTCCTACATCCTTTCAAATTATGCTTTGCACATGACTTGTAGTCAAAGATGATGCGGGAAGGATCTGCTGTGAGTTAGATGGAAAGAACGGTTTGTAAATAACTTTCATAGGAGACAATAATAAAACGATAAAGACGAGTCCTCACTTTGGTTTCCAGTCTGGTGGTCTGATGGTCAGTCTTCTCCGTATTGGATTCCGATGCAGGTCTTAACCTCATTTTTCTTGGCTCAGAACTGACATTCAGAGGTTCCCCGTGGCTTATTGTAATGAGAAATTTTGGGGGGATTGTTTTCCCAGAGGCAACAGTTGGAATTGAACTTCTGACCTTCAGGTTGAAGGACAACCTCACACCAACTCTTACACACACATGTTTATTTTTCTGGTTGAATAAACAATACAATTATGTTAGCGAGCATAAATCACTGGACCCCGCGTTCCACAGAGAACGGGACAATGGCAAGATTACCCATCATTCCTTGTGCTTCTCATACAAAGCTATAGTACAATGGCATGATCTGGTAAACTGAATCTTTACCAGATTGTCAGCCGGGCGTTTCACCTAAAGTTGAGGCCTGAACTGTGTGATGGTGTTTGGTTTAGTGTAGTGGTTAGCATGCTGGGTTTGATTGATAATGTTAATCCTCTTCTGTTAGTCGCTTTGAATAAAAGTGTCTTCTAATACATAATGGGGCAGTTGTGCCTTGGTGGTTAAGGAAGCGGACTTGGGTTCGGAAGGTTTCAGGTTCGAGTCCACCAGCTGCCAAGTTACCACTGTGGTGCTCTGAGTAAGGCACCGTCCCCACACACTGCTCCCTGGGTTCTTAAAGCTGCCCACAGTGTAGTGGTTAGCATGCGAGGTCACATGTCGGTGTGTGCAGTGGTGAGCTGTGTCACAGTAGTTCACTTTCACTTTCATAAATGTAAATGTAAATGTAAATGTCATGAAATGAAAACCCTTTACTACAACATGTGTCTCGACTGTGTATTACAGGAACATAAACATAGCAGTGCATGGACATTATCATTGTTCTAGTCCACAATCTAATCCAGATTAGGTGTTTTCATCTGTGCTGAGTCACAACCTCTCCCTTGGTGTACACTCACGTCTCAAAGTTCGTCATCATTGTGTCATTTTAACAATACTCTGATTAGGTTCATGTATTTCTGTCCTCAGTCGATGTGTAACGACGGTGACGTGTTGTTTCTGTTGAGTGACGGTAAATGAAACAAAGTGCGTAACAGGAAGTAAGAATATGAGCCACACATTTCATCTCACTACAGGGACATTCACACATCCGTACGCTTTCCCCCAGAAACCGAACCAATAAAAACGGCTTCATTTATCACAGCTGGTTGATTGAATGTCTGGAAACTTTGTTGCATTTTGAAACGACTCTAGGCTTATAATTGTGTAAAGAAAACCCCCATAAAATGGCTTCATTCACCAAACGAGATAATAATGTTAATTAGTGATGAGCAGATCTCCCCAGAGCACCACAGGTCTGCTCTGTCTTCATTTAGATCTTATCTGTGGAACAGAGGACTTCCAGGAGCAGTGGGTCTGTTTATCTGCTGCCACATACAGCACGTCTCTATGCAGATGACACTCAAGTTCAAGTCAGACTTGACCTGTTTGAGGTCGACATGGACTCACATGGTCCAGGTGAGATTTTTAACTCTGGCCTGGACCCTTTGTTTACATTTACCAGGTGTAGGCCGTACGTCGGATTGTGCTCCATTCACTTCCTTTTGTTTATGTTATTTCTTTTGGAAACTTTTTGCCCTTCATCATGGCCCCCAAGCGTGAGTCTGAGTCTTCTGATGTTTTTATGTCCTAGATTAGGACGTTTTCACTGACATAGGTTCATGTACAGCATGTACGGCAAAAATGGATACGTCACATAGTAGGAATGGAACTCCGACATAAGTCAGGCAACCCCTGTGCCGATTTTATATATTTCACCTATTAGTTTACAACATTTTTAAAATATGTGGTAGACAGTTAATGTTAATGTTGGCATTGGTATCAGCTGACAAAGTACTTAAATGTATAACTAATACCCTAATATAACTTGGATCTGGACCTTCTCTCGTTCTGTTCCTTGTGCCCATCCTTATCCTCTATTTCCAAACTGTTCACCTTCCATCTACAAATGAAGTTCTCTGACTCTGACACTACATATCTCAATTGTCATAGCACATCTCACTACCTTAGCATCTTCTGACTCTGACACTACATATCTCACAACAATTGTCATAGCACATCTCACTACCTTCTCTTCTGTCTTGCTGCTAAGCATCACCTCTGACGCTCATTCCCACCCACTGCCTGCACCTACTCCGTCACCTCCTCTTCGCCCTGTCCACTGCTTTGACCCCCCGACCCCCACCCCCATACTGAAACTCCTCCATCTTCACCAACTCCATCGTTTCTTCTCCAGTTTTAATTGGACTAACAGCTAGAATCAAGGTATTGATCTATTTGTTCTGGTTCCATGTTCTCCATTTCTGCTCCTCGGCTGTCATTTCCTCTTCACCTCAGGTATGCCTTCTTCTTCAGCTGATGGTGGGAGCGGTTGCCATAGCAACAGAGCACTGACAGTAAAGTACGAGAGAAAGTGAGGAAGGAAATGAAAGGAAGAAGAGACGGATAGAAAGGGAGTTATAGGGAGCAGCAGGAAAAGGAAAACTTTAAGGTTGAAAGCGACACTTCAGCCGCCTCTGCCTCTCAGTGTCTTCTTCTCTACATCTGTGTTCCCTCTTTTTTTCTCACTTTCTTTGAGCTTCTTCAGGAGCCTGCATCTGTTAGCAACACCCATCTGTCTGTCTGTCTTTATCCCTAATCCTTCATCTATCCCCAGGTGTCCTGGAGTTAAGGACCAATTATTCCTTCTGGGTCTCAGAAACGCCGTTCACACTACACGACTGCACTTTCCCCTGTGTGTTATATACAGCTCTGCTGCTGTAAACAGTGGAGGCAGGGATCCTGCTAAAGGGAAAAAAGAGCTTGTTAGCTGCATTATTTATTTGTTGTTTGAGAATGTCGACGGTAGATAAAACGTCACAGACCACACGCGGTCCCTTTTAACTCAAAGGATCATTACGTGGATTCCAATTTAAAGTTTCTCTAAAGCAAAAGAAAATGACTTTTTATTCCATCTAAACAAAAAAATAACTGATGTAGGAGAGGATTTTTTTTTTTTTAGTATTACAGAGCGATGGAAATAATAGTCGACTCGTGTGCTGGATGCAGTGTAGGAGTGAGGGAAAGCATAGGTGTGTGTGTGTTATAATCTCATTCATATATTCATCAGCAGGCAGAAGTGCTGACGCAAGTGAGGGGAGAAGGCATGGGAGTGAGAGGTAAAGAGTGAGGAGACAGAGATGCAGAAATTCAACCGCACATCCATACGTCGACTTACCCGATGGTAACTCTTTAGGTGTACTGTACAATTAAAGGTGAGCACTGTATAGATGTGTATAGCAGTAGGAGGCACCGACTCTCAGCAAGTTATGAAACTACTTCTCATTGGAGGCATTAGTTATTGTTTTTTAATTTTTCAAAGTAATATTCAAAATTCAAAAGAATTTTCCAAAATGTGCAGTAATGGCTACATTTTTGAATTATATTTTTAATATTTTTTCTTGACATTTTTCAATATTAATAATTTCGTTATTTGGATTAAACATGAATAGAAACAGGTGTGAAACACACGTCAACCTGATGTTGTACATGTTTATGTTCCATGAAGTTAAAAATAATGTTGTATTTATATTGATTAATCTAAACTGATCACAATTAGTCATGATCAGTTTCAATCCTGATCGAGTGATCCACAGTTCCCCTGGATTTAGTCAGACCTCAAATACACATTTTTGTGATTCTTCTTTTTCAATTTTCTGCCAGAAATATAGTATTTTCTATAAAATGAAACATCCGTTATTCTTAATCAGCCTACTGTATATCTGAGAGTCACACTTTACTGCAGTCTAGTTACCTAGCAACATCCATTCACAAAATGTCATACAAGACACGCAGGCATGCAGTGTGGAGGCTGAGGCTACTCACACATTCACAGTGAGAGGCAGTTTCTGGAGCTGACTTTACTGCACAGAGAGGCTGAAAACAAACACACACAGGTCGTGTGTTTACCTGTTTAAATGCTGAAAAGTCCAAAATACATTACGCGTCATAAGGGAAAACGTAAAACACTGTTATTCCTTAAAACGTTGTAATTTAGTTTTAGCAAGCTACATTACAAATACCTGCAAATTCCCAGTGTGGGAGAAAACACGTCCAAGTTAAAATGAATCTGCATTGATCGGCCCACCGTGAAATACTTTTGGTCCCCATGGGGGGCTCGCCCCCTAGTTTGAAAACTACTGTTCAAACATATTACAGAATGCCATTTTTTTAACTCAACATTTCTGGAGATTTGGTTTCGTAAGTGATGGATTATTTAACATAGTAACGGTTTTGGGATGTCTGTATTTTTATTTGAATATAAATGAACACATGGATTAGGATCAATGGTCAAAATAAAAACAATTATACAGAAATAAAAATTGTATTCCCAGCTACGGACTAAGTCTTTAAAGCCTGACCTCTGTTGTCAGTGCAGTACTGTACCTCCTCCATCAACTCACCATGTGATCATATCACCGGCTCCTCCCTGCCATGTAATCCAGTGTACTTCCTGCCTCCCTGGGTCTCGTGTCTCCGTCACCACTCGTTCATCCTGCCGCTCTGCCAGCCAAGTGAACCAGCCAGTTAGTCATCTCGGTGGGAGCAGACTGAAAACTTGGTCTGTTCCCACACCTAATACCTCACAGATCATGAGGCTTACAACACAGACAATAATGGACGCCGCACACTGCAAGAAAAAAAAAAAAACATCTTCATAACTTATAACACTGTGATTCATGAAACTGTTTCCATAGCAACCACGGACATTTCATACTGGCAAGGAAGAAAAGTGTAGGACAAAGTGCCTGCTGCTCTGCTGTTTCTCCGTCCACTCTAATGAATTGTAGCTGTTTCCCTCAGATCTCTGTCTCCTCGCGTATTGTTGAGGTCGATTGTAAGTGACAGACATTATGGGCTGCTGATCCTGTGTGAAGGAGTTTAAACAATGTTTAATCTGCTGTGCATTAGGCAAAAATGAATTTCTCATTTTTTTGTGTGTTTGTATATGTGTCTTTGTGTGTATGTGTGTGTGTGTGATAGCGTATGAGCTCACGTGGATCGGCTGTGATTTAAGTTGAGTTCTTGTCTCAGTGAATCACATAATGATCTCGTATCACTTATTGATGGCTGTATGAATTATGGAAGTCTCGGCGTAGTCGTCCTCATCAGCACATACTCCACAGTGTTGTTCATGATTTTTTTTGTTGACATTTTCAAATGTCCACTGCAATGTGACCGATTAACGACTTTCTGACCTGTGCCCTTTTTTTAGTAAATTTTGCAGAATTATGTTCTGTCTTTGACTCAGTTTGATTCCATTGGATCAAGTAGAATCTAAGTAGAATTTTTCAATGTAATATCTGCTCTTGTCACATGTTAATGTTTGTTTTACATGTATTCTTCCTATGCACCATTCAGTCCTGAAAATTCGGCTCGGCTCGGTCCATCCCTACTGTTTCCAATTGTGCATCAAAGTGATTACAGTAAGATATAATGTCGTAGAAACTGCTGCCAGGATCTTCGTCCATATTTACCAAAACTGAAACCAGCTTCTGACAACACACTCATTTGTATTCAGTACTAGTTAGCTTCTTTATCTGATGGTGTTTTTATTGCACATTCCTGTGAGGTAAACATGTCATTATGCGTCTTCAACTGTCTGTACTTTCGTATCCAGGTGCTCAGATTTGCATACAGCTGATTCCATATGTTCCATGGCAGCTCTGATCACTAATTATTTCTTCCTCTTTTTTGTTGAGAATTCTCTGTGATCATTAGTGCCTTTTCTTCGTTATTTATTTTCTCTGTGGCTCAACAAAAAATGCTGCCAAATGACTTTGGCCAAAGATCTTGTTGCTGTCACTGGTATTTGTTGCCCAGTGATATAAATGTTTTAACAGGAGGCGACTTGAGGCTTCGGTGATTTAATGACATTAGTCTTTCTGTTGGCTCCGCGTCAGATTGTCAGTTCACAGAAGGACGTGCAGCTACCTGCAGGGTACCCAATCACTTTGGTGTGTGTGTGTGTATGATATTGAATGACTATGACAATATTTTCTCCACAAGCAATCTCTTCCGTGACACATTGACAATCATGATACTTTTAGTATTTATATTAGTATATGGAGTCAAATGGGCAACATGAGCTGGACTGAAATCCACCCACATTTTGTATGGAACAATATGGGCCACATGAACCTAACAACAATTGGGGCTACATATGGCATGCCATCACAAAAACTATTACCATTGTTGCCAGATCTGGTCCACATCTGGTAGACGGAGCACTTGCCACACCAAAAGTCAGCCAGCAGTGCCGGCGTGCTGCCAGATCTGGTCCAAACCGGTCCACCGTGTGGGCTGTTGAGCCCTCCTCCCACTCCGACACATTCACAGCTATGTAACTCCAGTTAGCTTCATTTGAAACCCTGTTATAATGATCATTTAGGTGGTAAATCATTTGAGATGACTCCCAATGTATTATTTTTCTGTGGGGCCATGGACGGAAGCCAAATTAATTTTGGTTATCTAAGTTATAATCACCTATTATATATGCAAAGCGCAAGCTTGTCTACAAGTGGAACCTCATATCGGTCCTCTGTCATAAACAGACAGGACGTGAGGCCCAGTGAAGCGCCGTTGTTATTGATTTTAAATCGCCTGTAAAGCCTGACCTCGGGAGACCGAGCTTCATAGAAAGGATAGTGATGTAATAGACCTCCTTAATCAAACCAACGCATGAGTCCACTTTATGGCTCCGTCTGTGATATGGACCTTACCACAGATCTGATCAGTCTGTAACTCAGTCATTCAGAAGTCGACGTTCTGCTGAACACTAACCAAGATTGTTTAAAAAAAAACACTACTTTCAGATCCTACACTCCGACTCTAAAGCTCAAGGCTGTCTAAATTTGATCACTGCTGTTACTAGGCAACAAATTAAACTTTTAATTCTACTTTAGTATGATGTTTTGACTGTTATAAATACTATAATATATACTAAATAAATACTAGTGTTTCATCACAGCGATTCATTTTGACTAGCTCAGTAACTATCACATGTAACAGAATGAAACAGCCGTAGAGGAGGACCCAAAAGCAGAGGTCTGGGAGAACAGGGGTAAGTGAAAATGCTTCTGTTGCCCCCTCTCCCCCTCTCTCACATGTAACAGCTTCTGTTGCCCCCTCTCCCCCTCTCTAGGAAAGTTCTGCAGCAACCTGGATTATTCCAGTCAATCTTTCAGTTGCTTCATCCATAAACTAATTCAATAAACATTAAGTCAAAATCCAGGCCCCAGAACAGAACCAGGACCAGACTTTTCATTAGAACCTCATCCTATTGGCTACAGCCAGCTGTAAAAACCAAACAGCAGAAGGGATAAAAGACCTCTGTCTTCTGTTCTGTTCTGCTGAGCAGTGCATTACAGCAGCTACCTGGAGGGATTATAGAGAGCTGGCTGGACAGGATGTGACTTGGCCGACCAATAATGACCTTGGCCTTTTGGAGAACCTGTTCTCCCACAGTGACCCCAGGTCTCTTCGCTGAATGCCATTTATATTCGAACACGCCCATCAGATCATCCAATTGTCAGCGAGTCACAAGAGCCCAGCTTTCTCACCACTGAGCCTCTTCTGTGGTAAGGATGTTTTATGGCTTTTTTTTTCTTTTTTTCATTCATCCAATCAGCATCCAGCGCTGGCAGTGAAGAAAACTATCCAAGTGTTGGCCAATGAAAGCTAGGACTTCCACAGGGTATTCTATAGGTGTATTACTATGGAAACATATAAGGTAATATTCACAACTGATCTGTGAGAATGACCTCTCTCAATGGTTTATATTTACTTATATCCAAGTGGTAAAATCTCCACACAGAAGTTCCCTGACTGATTGCAAAGGGGAAAAATCAGGGTCAAAATCCAATCAAACTAAATCTAAAAAGACTGATGGGATTCATTTGATATGATTCCATGCTTTATTTGACTCCTCGTTTTCTCTCTCAGACATGTGTAGGGTGGTGGGTGAAAAACTACATTTCCATGCTTCAACTTGATCCTATTAATGTACCCTATGGAGCCTATTTATAGAGGCAGAACTGTCTACTCAACAGCATAAAACTTGGTGGATGTACCTCTATAAAAAAACCCAAAAGCAATGTCGGCTGAACTTTTCCACTAAGCAGAATAACAGTAACATGACAGTGACATTGGCTCACTGTTTTATGAGCTTATAAATAGAGGAAAAATCCCTAAAGGCAAAGTTTTTGTGTAAAAATATCACACACACCAACAAGCGTATTTTTGGGTCAGCTTAAAAAAAAATGGTTACAAGTCAATGTAATTACTGCTCTGATGCTGTCATGGCCTCCCACACAATTAGTGCACGCCTGCCAGTCCTGCTCCTGCAGTACGGCTTATTGTCTGTTGGGATTTAAATCACCCTTTTGGAAGACAGCTGTCTATTCAATTTAACCTCCAATGAAGGGAGGCAATTAGGGAAGGAGTCGACTGGAAAACACTGGGACGGTGTTTTAATGTCTCGGCACTGACTCGTAATTGTTTTTATGTAATTATTTTAGCAGCATTTTTTTGACCTCTGTCTGAGTCATTCTGGGTTTGTTGTTCCACTTCCTGGTGCTGTCACAGCAGGGTTGGTGAAGGGGACGGGGGCTGGGGTGAGGGCTGGGGGTGTCGACCTCTGGGCAGCTTCTGTGGTTAACTGATGTCCTCCTCATGTTGTTCCCCATCAGTAGACACACTGACCTTCTGACCAAGGACTTAATTCAACGGTTTCTGACTCTTGAATCAGTGCCACTGACCATCAAACCTCCAAAGCTGGAAGTGAGGCGTTCAGGTCCCACAGTGGAAATGAGTGAAAATCTAGTTTCTAAATTGCTGACTAACACACTGAGTTCCCTGTTTTTTGTTATTTTTTAACAATGCCTGAAACAGCCCTCCTCCTTGGTATGAGGTATTCATTTTGCTCAAACTCTCGGTGCTGCTGTGGCGTCAGTATTTGCTGCATCAAGCAGCTGTTTTTGCTCTGTTGACCGTCATGTACGAGCTGCTCTTCTTGTACTGCATCAGCAGATGAACCAAAGTGGCGACCATCTGTTCGACAAGGTGGACGCCGGCACAAGAGTCAGTCGTGTGTCACGCGGTCGCAAACTGGGGTTTAAAGACGACAATGTGTGAACACGACGCCACCTTGTGGAACACTGTATCGAACAACGCGTTTCAGATCAAGTTGAAACTCTGAGCTGAGGCTTTAAACCGTTGCAATTAAGTGGATGCTCGGCAGTTGATTAACATGTGCTCCAGTTTAGAGTGAACAGTCTGTCAGTTACGGTGATCTACTGTCCTCCCCACTGGTTTCGGACAAATTAATTGGCTTCATGCTGCCTCTGGGTGAGAAAAAAAATCTGATTAGAAGAAGAAGTAGAAATTAATAGCTTTTTGTTGCTCATTGCACGGTTTGTATTTTAACCTGTGGTTCCCAAACTGAGGGGCGGGCCCCATGAGGGGACGTAGTAAGGTAAAAGAATTCAACATTTATTTATTGTTACTTGAAAAAATAGATTTGTTTTTAAAATTTATTTTTATTTTTCAATGACAATCACACTTTCGTAGGATATACATTATTTGAAGAAGCTGCTGTGACTATGTGGATGTGGAGCTGTTGAGAAGTGTCTTCCTCTCTTCACTGATTTGACACATCCCTGAGGGACACGCCACAGCCACCTGCAGGCCGGGCCCTCTCATCACTGGGCCATGGGCTGACTCTGTCTGCTGTAACCCACATGTACAGTATGTTTTCCCCCTGATTTTCTCAGCACGTCTTCTGAAGACGGAGGTTGCATCAGGTGAATTCAACCGTAGCCCATACTTTAAAATGGGATTCTGACATTGAGCGTGTAGTAGCTGTGCTGTATAAACTTGAAGCTGGTTACTGGAGGATTACATCATACAGTACTTGTTACAACCAGGTTGAGTACATGTCTCCTCCTGAAGTGGGAAAGAATGATGTGATTTTTGCAAGGAAACCATCTGTGCACTTGTGACAAACAGTTGGTTACAAACCAAAGTGTGGCGTGTATGACCTAATAATAATAATAATAATAAAAAGTCCAACAATGACCAAGTCTTTACTCCATACAAAGAAGTATTTATTTTATTTTTACAGCATCATATTTGGCAATATACTCTTCATACTGTGTAGTGTTTTGGAAGAGTATATTCTTAAACCTACACATGGCTGTATATATTTATTAGGTATCATAGTAGTATTTCTGATTCAGATTCCTGTCTGTAGTAAACATTATGATGTACTCGTCTCTTTCTTTGTCCACCTGTAGATGACGGATGTAGAAGAGTGAGAACGTGTAATGGTGACAATATATGGGTCTGAAAACGTACTGTCATTTTAAGTCAAAGAAATATTTAGATATGTAGTACAGATATATGGTAGTGTTGGGTTTTTTATTTGGTGGGCTTTGAAATAGATGGACATATGGTTGGATGGATGGATGGATGGACAGATAGAAGGAGCAGTACTTGATGTAGTACCCTCCCATTTTATTGAAATTGGAGAGACAAGGCTGTGGTACACCTGTGGCTCATCCATCCATCCATCTATTCATCCATCCAACTAATCCAAAAGTATATTGTTGTAGTATCTGTATGGAGTCACAGCTGGAGTTGGGAAACAAACACAGGTATCTTTCTACTATCTCTCTGTGTGTGTATCTCTCTCTCTCTCCCTCTCTCTCCCTCTCTCACTCACCCCCTCATTCTCACAATCTCACCACAAACGCGCGCAAACACGCACATCCGTGCGCGCACGCCCACTCCTGTCCTGTCCTCTTTCCATCTTCATCTCTCTCGCTCTCTTTTTACCCCCTCTCTCTCCCCCTCTCTCTCTCTCTCTCTCCCTCTCTGTATGGATGGAGTGACAGAGGGGAGGAGACGCTCCTGGTAACCGTCGTCTACCCGCAGCGGCTCTCACAGTAGCAGAGGAGAGAAGAGGCTGCGGCGCATCGTCCCAGTCTGTCGCGGATCCCTGTCTCCGCGGTGTGACCTCACTCCTCCCCGGTGCGCCTGCACCTGGGATTTCTTCCTGCCGTTTTCTTTGCACATGGAGGCGAAGCGGCGGATTTTGTGACGAATCCTGTCGCGGAGATCTAACCTGAGATGAGACACAGCGCCACAGTGGAGGTGGAGGAGGGTTTATCGTCCTGCGTTTTCTGGGCCAGGAGCAGGCACTCAGGATGCGGCTGTTAGAGCGGGTACCTGCGCTGCTCTCACACCGGCTCGGTTCTTCCCGGTAGACCGTTCCTGTCCAGGGGAACCACCGGAGTGATTTTTTTTTCTTACCAATTATTATAATTACCTGAGAGCCGGATCCGCCGCAAGCAGCCTGACAGATGGATAACTATTCGACTTTACAACGTAAGGCAACACGTCCACAGGCAAACCTGCTGCAGTATTTGTCATTAAGTCTGCTCGTGTGTGTGTGTGTGTGTGTGTGTGTGTTAATGATGGGCATCCCCTCATGAATACTCATTAACATGCATTTCCCAGTGTGACCTCATTGCACAAAAAGCCCATTTTATATCCTCACATCCACTAATTGCATTAAACATATAATGTGCATCAATTAGTTTTAATGATGCTGCAGCAGTTCCATGTTTTTCTTCCATGTCATGTCACTGTCATATATATTTATTGATGTGTGACGTGCAAACATGTAGTTGCATGAGATGCACTAGTACTGCAGCTGAGATCATGCCTGTGTTTGCTATGTGAAGCATATGGACCTTTTTTTGATCTACTTCCTTTCCTACGAGCACAACCTCAGGCCTTTGCTGTTCTGTGATGAGCTAATAAAACAGCCGTGACTGCAGAAGAGCAGTGTGTGTGTGTGTGTGTGTGTACGTGTGTGAGAGAGTATCAGCATCTGCAAGACATCTTTTCTAGGAGCAGTAATCCTCTTGGGGACAGAAGCCTGGTCCATGTGAGGCAGAACCTAATTTCTGAGTCTCAGGCAGACGTTGTGAATTTCTGCTGCATTTAAAGGAAAACTCTCGTGGTTTTCCTCACAGAGCTCTGACTTAAGGTGTCACTGACAACTGTGTCGACACACATGATCCAAAACTCTTGAATTGTCCTGTTGAACATGGATTGAGCCCAGGAGTTACAGTACATTTTACTATGAATTACTATTTATGGCTTGATTTACTCAAAATATCATTACTAGTGTAATGCAAGATAAGAATGACTGTGTCCAACAGGTATTCAACTACCTTTTGCCATCCTGTAAGGTGTCAGGAAATGGCTCATGTTGCATTACACTTGCAATGGTATTCTGAGCACACAAAAACAGGGTGTCACACTGTTCAAGATTTAGGCCCTTTATGTTGGAAACTCATTGTCATTTTTATTTCATTAGGGAAACTGAGGTTCTCGTCTGTTGGTTAGAGAGTTTATTTTTCAAATTTCAACATGACACTAAGTATTTAAGCTTAAAAGTGTAGCTAGGTTACAACCAAAAAAAAGTATTTTCCCGTGCTCGAAGGTGAAGCTCAGTTGGTGCAATTCAGTGAAAGTAAATACAACGTCCCTGCAAGAATAACTGTGCAGAGGTGCATGTAAGATCCCCCCCTCCCAACACACACACACACACCTGTTATATCCTACAGCCTGTCACGTTATAGTTATTAACACCATATCTTATCCATTATTTAGTGATATTGGTCTAGTTGTTTCAGCCTTGTTAACCATGTACCTTATTGCAGCCGTTCCAGGCTCCATCTGGTGGAAGTGTTTTATTTTTCTGGATCATAATTTTTATTGCTCTGTTCCATCATCCCATGTTTTTTTATTTTTACCCGGCACGTGCTGTATTTCATGCTACGTCCACTGCTCTTGCACGGCACTAAAGCAACTTGCACAGAGAAAAGGCTTCGTCAAATCAAAGGGAATGTATAATTATAATCTTCAGTGCAGCTCGTCCCTGTGTGTTGCGCCCTGAGATGTGTTCTATTAATACACCTCTTTTCAGCAGGGCTGTGCAGTTGTTGCAAAAGCTCTTATTTTGTGTGATTTTCCAAATGGGCCATTATTCGTCTTCATTGTTGTTTTCTTTGGCCGCCGACAGACACACAACAGTTTGTCATTCACCAATTTAATCCAAGTTGTTTTAATGTGTACTATTCACGTTCTAAGTATTTGAAACCATGCATTCTTTTCAGGGACTAGATAAGTATATGCTGCGGTTGCCGTTGTGGCAGATGCAAGTAATATTTACATTTTCTAGTAATAATCTTATAACTGTATATATAAGTTATTACAATATTATAATAATATAACTTATAATTTCAAGTGTCAACGACTCATCTTTCTCAGTTTACAAAGCAGTATATATATATATATATTACTTTATAATTATGGTACACAACACCAAATGAACTTTTTACATTGTCAACTATAAAATAATTATGTTTATGTTGCTGTCCCAGGATGTATTGATGGATGTATTCACCCTGTAATCCAGTAGAGGTTACTAAAAGGGCTTGTGCAGCAGTTTTGAGTGAACTATGCAGGTGTGATTATTATCCTTGACTATAATTTAGTCAGTAGTTCATGTCACGACTGCTGAAACTGAAGTCTTTAATACACACAGTGGGTCAGTAATGCAGTCATGTGAAAGGCTCCACGTGGTGAACATATCTAATGCATTAACTAACGTGATTTAGCCTATAGTCACTCCACTACTCCTGTGTAGCTCAGTCACAATGCTGGTGCTGCTACTGACGGTGGTGGTGGTGGTGTTGATGCCGCCGGTTGCCTAGTGACTGTATCTGTGGAACTGGCTCCCATCGTCATGGTGATGGGCCAAGGGATAGAGACCCAGTGAGGGAAGAGGGGCAGAGATACCAGTACTGTATCTGCAGTGTGTACTGCAGGATTACCAGATGGAGTTTAGGATGGAGTGGAGGTGACGGTCGTGGCAGCACGGACAAAAATAAAATTAAAATTTTGCAGATGAAAGTCTTTGTTCAGATAAATTCCACCAACACCACATCTGTATAATAAACACCGTTCCGTTTCTGAAGTCTGAGGATTTGACACCTTGTTGATTTGTCAGTTAAGGAAAACTTGTGGAGGTCGTCGTTGGTTGACATATTTGCTAATATTATTCGCTCTACACACATTCAGGACACAGATGAAGTCAGGAGAACACCATGGCAGTGGTGTGACATCACGGGCTCTCTGATGTAATGGCAGTGCACCTACCAACACCTAATGTATCCAAGTGTCGGCCATCTTTTCTTAACGATTGCTCTACAGTTACAATTATGCTACATAATACTGCAGCTTCTATTAAAAACAACAGTAGAGCCCGACTGAGTACATGTACACACGTCACCTCAGTACACGTGTGTATACAGTACAGATAACACAAAACACACAAAAAAGACTATTTATAAAAACAACAAAGCTGTTGATATACATTAGAGAATTCCTTCTGTGTAGAATTATGGGAGAATTTCAGGGGTTATAATTTTAAATTAAAACAACATAAAAAAAACAACATAAAAAACAAGGCATTTTTTTAGGCTAATCAGGCTAATTTGTCTGTCTTAAAACTTTTTGACTTACCTTTTAACTCATCAATTCCATATTTGTAGACCAGAAGTGTGGAGAAGTCGTGTTTTCAGCCACAGTTTCCCACAGACTGAGCGTTGGCTCGTCTCTAAAAACAAGACAAATTCATCTGAAGCCTCTGTTCATTCAACTGGTTTAATGTGTGTTTTCCCCTTCGTCGTGTGTAGAACGTTCTCACGGGAGCGTCCGTTGTGTTCCGTCTTCAGTCTCAGTGATAGTGTTGCCATGGTTGCATCTTGCACATTGTTCTCTCAAGGTTATTGTTATTTATTTATTTTTGTTTGCAGGTGGGGGGGGTTGGGGGGGGGGTCTTGGAAGACATTGTATGGACCTACACAGACCAACAGAAAATAAATTCAGCTGAAGTACCCAGTGTAAGGACACTGCTAGCCTCTAGGTTATGTGTACTTGTATGAAGAATTATTGGTTTTATTGCTACTAGCTGTTGTTGTTGCTAGGTTATCAATCAGGCTGTTCGTCTGGGGGGGGGAAATGAGATTGTCCCCATATCAACGAGACAGGAAACCCACCCCGCAGCAATATTTTATAGAATTCAACAACCGAGATGCCTACGGAAATCTCCTAAGCTCAAAATCTCCTGCTATTGTTTCCAGCCAGCGCCACATTTCTACCCTGAAGTTCAAAAAAGCTCATTGCAGCACTGGTTACGTGATTCCTCGGGCTCTGGGATGAACAGCTGTGTCTCACCACGCTGCATCTTTCCTGTGATAAATTGAAGGGACATGTTCTGTAGCCTCTGGTTCTTTTCTCTGTCTCAGAAAACAAAACAAAACAAAGAAGAAAAAAAAACCCATCTGTCTTCATCAACATGAGGGAGGATGAGGAGAAGAGAATGATGATCTGTGTGCAGCCATCAAGGGCAAAATGGAGAAAGGATATCGTTGTTAGTGAGAGGTCAAAATGTTCCATGACAGAGTCAAGGCAGATTTGAAAGGAACTTGAGTTCAGTTCATAAAGGAGGCAATGAATCGGATTGGTTTGAGTTCTACATTTTCTACATAGAGTTTCTGATGTAAACAAACTGGAAATACAGTGAGAACGAAGTATTTTTTCTGTCCTCTGACGCTGAGAGATTTCGTTTCCGATCTTTCTGAACAATTTCCTGGTGAAAACCTTAGGCTTCATTCTGTAGTTTTACGTCCTGGCAGGGTTTTTTTACACGGTGTTTCACACTTGACTCAGCCTGGATGTTGTGGATGGTTGGAGTTTTTTACACCTGTCCAAAGTGTCACTAATGGTGTGAACTCGTGTAACTGAGAAATTTGGCCAAAGTTGTCGTCACATTCCCTGCCGACACAGTCACAGCCTGACGGGAATCCTGGGGAATTTTAAAACAACTACAGGTGCCAATTGGCCTTTTCCACTGTGTCACAGACTAGAGTGACTGAAGATGTGCACCGGATTCTCGCCTACCATACTGAAGGTTTAGGGTTTGATTCCAGCCAGTCCTGAAGCCCAGTATTTGTCTCTCTCAGTACCACCAACATTAAAAGAAGAGCACAAACCTACTCTATTCATCCATAACCAGTATATGAAGAATGTCATTTTCAACATCGAGAGTTCTAGTCCATTTACTAGTCCATTTACTAGTCCATTTACTGGCCATACACTGTATAACAATATGCCCCTTCCAACGAATGAAATCAATGAGTCAGAATCAAATGTTAATGTCTACCTTACATTAAAGTCAATTCACACACGTTTATTTTATATATTTTATTTCCCATGCCCAGTAAGAATCAGTAAAGGAATCGATAAGTGACGTCGAAAACTACATCAGAATCAGTCAATTCTATTTCACTTCCTTCCCTTCCACTGTACACTGAGCAGAAAAAGAACTAGAAACCTTGAGTTCTTTCCTCATCCCTACAGTCGCAGTAATCTTTTAATAAGTCTCTCAAAAAGAATCTGTGTCCTCCACGAGCTGGTCCACGTGTTGCTGAAGGCAACCCAGCTTTCTTTAAATAGGACAAAGGCCTGGGCATCCTCTGGTCTGAGGGCTCCATTAATCTTACGTACACTGTTGGGATGTTTGAATGTGAGTGAGAACGAGACAAAGAGCTCCCCCTAGGCCTCTATTCAAACCTTTAAAACACTTGTATCCATTTTATTCTGGGACATGGCGGGGACGTGGACCAGCTGAGCCTGATGATCCGAGTGTCTTAGTGTAGAAACGTGACAGACACGAAGCAGCGCAAACACACGCACTGTTTACATTTTCTATACGAAAGCAGAACGAGGCAGAAAACAAAAACTGTACATTTGGGTTCTCGACAAATGAAGTTAAAGCAGCCAAGAAAAGATGGAAAGGAGGAAAAATGAAGTTGAGCTCAGGGCAGCATCTGTTTCCTGTCCTGCTCTGTCTGTTTCTGCTCAGCTGCCACTGGCCATCAGGCATGAAGAGGATGAAAAATGGCTCTTCTCGGTGTGTTTTATCATCACAACAAGGTTCCTTTTTTTCCTTTATGCTTCATTCCCGTTAAGCAACATTATTAGAAAGATCATTTTTTTAGACGATTTTTGTGGTACGATATGTTGAGCTAGTCGTTGTTTGGAGGTATTTTAGCTGCAGGTGATTTTGGAATCCATCCAACAGTCGGACATAAACATGTGGGATGTTCTCTGTACTCTACTGCTTCTGTCTGGCGCAAAAAAAGGTAAAAAAAAAAACAAAAAACCCTCACCTAAGGGATAATCAGGCCGCGTTACCTTTTTTAAGGTGGGGTTTGTCCGATAATGGTCTCAGTTTTCACACAACCTTGACTTAATGATGCTTTGTGTTTGACAGGTAGAAGTCTGATATTATCTGGGGAAAGTTTTTCAGGATTTTGTTGGTGTAGATTTGTTGGTGTTTTAATCGTGTCTGATCTTTTTTTTTTATCAAACTGAAGAAATGCCCTCAACATTTTTTAATCATCAGCTTTTGCACAATATCAGTACTTTGTGAAAACGTATTTGAGCCAAATGTCTGAGAACTACAGTGTCCCAGTGTTTGGACCACCACCTGCCATACAGATGGTTCCTTGGTGACATCACCTAGTTCAAAACCCCAGGGATCGGCGTCATCAGGAAGGGCATCTATAAAAATAAATGTTACCATTACTGGCACCGTTCAAGGGATTAGCAAAAGACGGGTTCTTTCCAGTGAAGAAGATGGCTTTGTTTACATTTTCCTGTGGTGTGGCTTGTATATTTTCAAACGTTTCGCCCTTCACTATGGCTCATTAAGTCTGAAGACACTGTCTTAAACACAGCTTTGTCCATTGTTTTTCATTACAATGAAAAACACCCTCAGGCTCAGTGTTAGCACTGATGTGTAGAGAATGTTAATGGACCACGTCACGACACGTGACTGAGACTGAGGGGAGACCCTCAGACCTGCGTGGTACACTGTGTCACTCGAGACTCCGCTTGGTCATCGTAGATGCAGTGGAGAGTCCATGTAAATAAACCAGGACGTGTACACTCACTCCTCCGTCTGTACTGACTCCTCTGAACCCCAGTCTGTTGCTTTCAGTTTCTGCTTTGATTCATAAAGATCTGGTATTTCCTCCGTTCCGTTGGTCTTTGGTCTATTAAAAAGAATCAGCGCCGTGTCTTAATTTGTGTGCCTGTGGACTTACACTTGCTGTTTAGAGTGCATACGTCAATCACTCTGACAGGCACTTCAGCATGCTGTGAATTTTAACTACCAGCATGACGAACTCAAAAAATAGAAAGTACAAGAGCTCAGTTCAGTGGTTGTATTTTCAGAACGATCTGATTGCTTTAGTTTCCAGCATGTAAGAAGTGTAACATGTGAACATGTAGTGTCTGTTGTTACCACAGGGCTTGTTGGTCTAGAGGTATGATTCTCGCTTCGGGTGCGAGAGGTCCTGGGTTCAATTCCCGGACAAGCCCTAAATTTATTTAGTAATTTCTAGTAGAAATATATACATATACACATATATACAGTCTATGTATATATGTATATATATATATTTATATTTATATGTCTATTTATATACATATATAAATATACATATATACTCTATATATATACACATATATACAGTATGCATATATATTTATATATGTATATATATAATTATGTATATATACATATATATATATAATGTATAGCTCACAGAGTGGCTAACTGCTAAGACACTACAGTAAACTCGTAACATCAGTGAGGGCAACTTCAGACATTTGTCCAGACTGTAAGGTCAAAGCAGCGATTCACTTATGAAGACAGACTTCTGTGAGTCATCACTGACTTCCTCCTTTCTCCTACACTGTCTTACATTTTTTAAATCCTCCTTGCCCTCGTCTTCTTCTTCTTCCTCTTCCTCTCCTAGTGCTGACTGTCTCTTTCTCTCAGTGTGCAGTATATGACTTTATGTAGGCCAGATCCCACAGGTCTTATGGGCTCTATAGGTGTCCGTACGACTGCCTGCATGGCAGCTTCAGCAGTCTGTTTCCCTTCTCTTATATATGCATACATTATCAGTTCAACGGAGCCGGTTGACATCTGTGCCAACTGTACACTCAGTGTTTGCCGAAGCTAAACGTTATATACACTGTATCTACACTGGCTACAGCTGTAACTGTAGTTGTCCTGCAGAAAAATCTCATTTATTGAAACAATTACTTCAACATTTTAAATATATGCGTTTAACAATTGTGCATTTCAGAAAACATAAAGTATATTTTTAGAACGATAATGATAATATAGTCAACATCACCTCAGTAAATTCTATTTAAATGTTTCAAAAATTATAATTTTTAATTGGAACTTTTTTTATTACTTTTATTTTAATGTTAAAAATAATTGTTATATTAATATTTTCAAGTGGTTTCAAGCAATGTATTTTTTTCTTGTTTGTTGTTTACCTTTTAATTAGCCCTTATAAGCCAATTAAAACACAACAATGTTTATTTGAGATTATCTATATTTTCGCACAATATTTTAATATTTACATGGTTTAATTTACTAACTTATGCACTGGAATAAAACTTTTATATTTGATGTACGATAACAGTACTTAGTGTTTTGGCACTTGTCGAGAAACGTTATCAAAACACATAGAGTACTAATACAGTATTGAAAAATTAATACATTTTTAATGATCAACTCAACTTATTATCCTCATTTGTGCACACATTTAGAAAGTGAAAATGAATTCACTTCAAACCTGAGGAACCTGTTTTTAAAGTTACACCACGTGTTTGGCTGTTTTTCAAACTAATTATTTCAGCCTCAAAGACAGAGGTGCAGTTGAAGGTGACAGATAACAAGTACAGGTTGTCTGCAGTCTCGCAGCACATTTTGTGGCAACGCTGAATTAATCGTTCGATTCCTCGGTGTGAACATCCAGAGGATGAGCTCTCTATAAAACTCCCCACATCAACAATCATTTGAATGAGTCTGTCTATGAGCAGGGAGTCGTGATGGCGAAGCTTGGCGGTGACCGGGGACGTGGGCAGAAACATCTCACCGCTGACCGACCGTCTTGAATTGGCCTCGGGATGCCCACACGGCTGGCGGATGGCGTGTGATTTACCATTTCTCAGAGGGCGTCAGTGTCGTGACCGTCTCCTCTGCAGTGTTTGGTCACTGCCTCCTCGTCTCCAACGATCTCCTCCAATCTCTCAGTTAAGGTGTGTGTAGTTGAAGGTAATGATGGATGGCGACGCCGCGGTCGTGTGAGGACTGTTATCGTGATTAAAGGTTTGAGTGATGATGATGAGGATCAGAAACAAGATGCCTCATCTCCCTGAGAGTCCGTCAAGTGTCTCGGCAGCCACTGCTCCGAGCTCTCACTCAGTTGAATTAATGGGTTCTACCTAAGAACACAGAGTGTGTGTGTGTGTGTGTGTGCATGTGTGTGATTAGGCTTCAGTACGGTGATGCTCTGTCCATCCAGGCATGTGCAGAAGTAAGAAGTTTCAACAACGACGACGACGTACAGTTAATGGATGGTTTATAGAGGCGGTCGTCAGGTTGGTCTGGATCATCCGTTTTGCAGCATCTGTTTGTTGAGCACAGATGAGATGACACAGCTTCAAAGGTCGTCCCTCTGCAATTACATGGCCCACAGCAAAGAAAATTCTTTTGAGCAAAAATCATGATTTAAAAGTTTTTCAAGAAAATTTTAGTTTTGTGTCATGATGACAACCCTTCCCCCACTGGGACAGTCGCTCGTCTCCTTACAGCAAAACACACAGTCTCCTCTGGTGGTTGAGCACCAGTGTAATCATGTGCAGGTAGCTTACATCATCCATAATGATTAGCATGCTATGGTGTTGACTTTGTTCACCTGAGAGGACATGCTGTTCTGCCTGCAAACAAAACCAATGACATTGGTTTCTTCAATTGTCCTGCACTTGAGCTGCATGTTAAGCACCCTCTGGCTGAAGTGAGCAGTAACTACGGGAGACTTCTCGAGGAAGATGCAGCTAGGTTTACGGCTCACCGAATATATGGGCCGATTGATGCATAGATATTGTCATATAATTATATATAGATCTTTAAAAACATTACTGCCAAAACCCAGGTGAAAAATAACCTAATACACACACACACACACACTCGGAGTCGAGACCTCACCCGGTGTTTGCTGATGATTTCAGGCCCACTTCATTCTCCTCACCTGAGG
>NC_024308.1:7743423-7776187 GCF_000523025.1 Cynoglossus semilaevis
CTTAGCGAAGGCTTTTTAATTAGTACTTTATGGTAATTTTGAGCAATCGAGTCCCTCAGTTACCATAGCAACTGCCGGCAGTGCAAATTTCACAGGTTGTTAAGAAAAGGCTTTTTGGGATAAAGCTAACTTCAGGCTGTTAATGCAAAATAAAGTTGCCGTGCCGACGGAGGGAACCGACTCAAACCCTCAGGGTTAGAGAGAGGCAGCAGCTGGAAAGTCGTAGGTTCAAACCCTGCACGTGTTAGATAACCTGAGGTCAAGCTGATCGCTCCGAGCTGCAGGATGTTGTCTCTGGAAGCTGTCACTGCAACAAAGGCACGTTATCTGTTTTCATTTGGAGCGAAGGCTGGAAAAAGACGGAACGGGAACGACGGAGGAGTGACTCGGCAGCAGCAGGTGATAGATGGAGCGAACGCATGGATAGAGATCCAGACAGTCGTGCACAGCTATCAGCTGGCAGTTAAAAAAGAAAGATTGACTTCCAGCCAGGGGGAAGGGGGATGACAGAAGGACAGAGAGTCTGATCCAGAAAGCAGCAGGTCTTTGTTTTGTTTGTTTTTTGTGTGAAGGTGAAACCTCTCTATTGCATGTGTGTGTGTCCAAGGTTGGCGTTCTATTATTCTAATGGAATCTTTTAGAGGTTCTGGGTCGGGGTCAAGGTTGAGGTTGAGAATCTAAGTACTGGACTGTGTGAACAGAATCAGTAATACTGTTAAAGATGAGGCGGGAAACAGTTTTGTTTTAGTTAAGTAGTTAAGTTAAGTTTAGTTAATTTCTTATTTTATTATTGTTACATTTAGATTTAGCTTAAGAACCGTAGTAACACATCTATCCATCTATCTAGGTCTTTCATCCTGCCAATATTTACTAGAATTATTCTGAGAAATATTGTACATTCCTGTTACTGAAGAACTTTTTTTTCTGTGTAATAAAGTACAATAATGATCTAATAATGAAGCAGACATCAACAAGGTCACTTGTATGATGCTGCATTTACTCTTTCTGGTAAAAACTGGGTCCAGAAAACTGTGTCTACAAAGACGTCCTGGCTCTCAGACTCAGGGACATATTTTTGTCTTTCCGTTGAATTAACCTCCTGCGGTTTATAAATGGATGTAGGTCGAGACAGACCTGCCGAGAGGAAACTGGAACTTCTGCACTCGATTCAAGATGGTTTCCCTTCCTGGTTCCTGACAGACACTGGGATGGAGGGAGAAAGGGTGAAGATGAGGTATTAATTGAGGAAGAGTGCAGGGAGAGTGGGAGAGGAAAGAAGAGTGACAAGTGACATTTCAGGCAAAACTGGGCCGATGAGGACAAGGCTGGAAGAACAGTGAGGGGGAGAAAAGAACGAAAAGAAAAAAAAGTGTGGCCTGGAAACAGAGAATGAATTTGGGAGATGACCCTAAGGCGGGTCACAATTTTTTTTGTGGGGGTCGTCTTGCATCATGTTTCCCAGGAGTTCACAAATAATGTCTTTTGACTTGGGTCGCGAAAGTTTGTGACTTTTAAAATATGGGTCCCCAGAAAAAAAGTTTGGGAAACACTGGTGTGTGAAGTTGTTGTTGATTTAGGTCAACTCTGTCCCTGGAATCTATGCCTAGAGATGATTGAAATGCAACAGGAAACATCATAAAATGTAACAGGTTCATAATGGGTTTAATGGAATGATGATATCAGTACTTTGTCGTTTGGGCAAAGTTGCCATAACATTGATTTAATCCTTTTCTGGAATTGTTTTTTTCCTGCAGTGATATCAATTATATAATTATAATAAAATCATTCTGGGATGTTAAATCTGAATCCTTGTATGGACTTTTTCACTAGGTTTTTTTTTTTTGTAACATTGACTTTTCCTGCAGTGATATCTTGAAGAATTATATAATTATAATAAAATCATTCTGGGATGTTAAATCTGAATCCTTGTATGGACTTTTTCACTAGTTTTTTTTTTTCATAGTTATGTTGTAGCTAGGCTCCCATTGGATGATCGTTGGTTTCCTGTCTAGAAATGTGGTCCGCCAATAGACTGTTGGGCTGTATTGGGTTGCTGGTTCAGCACAGTTTTGACCATGAAGACGAGTATTTGAAGTTGTGTCAATAGCAAAAATTTATACCAGTACCAGTATGGTGCCATTACTGATACCAGTACCAATGCCGAAGTGTCAGTGCATCTCTGCATGTAAGTTCTATTGGTCTGTTTCACAGAGTTCAGGGAAGGCTGCAGACGCCTCTGTGCTCTTCCATGTAAAGTTTTTAAATTTTTTTTACCACTTTTGCTTTCTTTAATAAATGTTTGAATGTCACAGAGAGAAACCCTTGACCCTGACATTTCAGTAACTCAAAGCAACCAGATTAAATTTTTTTCATTTAAAAAGACTTCCTCGTACACTCCGACTCTCTGACATCTTTGTTTCCCTCGCTCTCTGTCGTACATCCTTCCTCTGTCTGGCAGCTTGTTGTCCAGCTCTGTTTGTCCACAGCTCTGTTCCTCTGTCTGACTGTGCAGTCTGTTATGAGATGGTTGTTTGTCAGTGAATTCACTCCTGCTCTGAGTGAATCTGTGGTGAGGGGCCTGGTGTCATGTCTTCTGTTGTTTGACCAGTCCTGTGATGGAGTTCACATAGTTCAGCTGCAGATGACTCGTCAGCTCTACTGGGTTCTGTTGTGTCAGTTGTTATTTTTAGTTGTAGTGATGTAAGGTTCATTGGTTTCACACACACACACACACCTGGCGCTCCTGTGTCAGGAGACACGGCTGAATGACGATGATTTTTCCTCCATAGTATAGATGATATCGTAACTCAGTGCTTTTGAAAGTGTGAAAGTTGTTCTGCATGAACAACTTCTTGTGTAGTACGTACGTTGACCCAGATAGATGGGTATTTTATGGTTAAATAAAAATAAAAAAAAACTTTAATCCCAACTTTCTTACTTCCCTAATATCTGTCACATTGGTGATATGATTCACACTCCAGTCTGCAGGGGGCAGCAACGCACCTGAAGTTTGTTTGCCTGTAAGAAGAAGATGTGTGAAGTCAGCGATGGAAGACAAGACCTTTTTGTTCATGTGAGGGACGTACGATGGAAGACCTTTTTGTTCATGTGAGGGACGTTATTGGTGTCACATGATATCACATTTCTGCCATGGCAGGGATTCAAACCGGCAACCCTCAGATAACAGTCCTGAATGTATTGAATTGAATGTATAGCTGAGCGACTCTAAAGCCTTTGCTCGTGTGTTGTACTGGTGCCTTCCGTATGAAGAGTCTATGTTAAGCGCCGCCAAATGTGGAGCGATCACCCACTCAGTGCAGCATGTTCTGTTTTATGACACAGTGAGAGAGAGAGAGTAAGTAAAAATACACCCGGCTCCTCGGGAGACGGTCTCTATGGTAGCAGTTACTATGGTGATGGTGAGGCTGCACGTGAATTCACTGGAGGTGCAGCGAAAGAAGCAAAGTAACTATTCACACTGGTTTGTAAAGCTGAATGTCATCAGCAAATTATGGATACTTGTACTGTCAAGGGATGGGTCACGACCCCAAAGTTGGGTCGTATGGTTAAATTCTGAAGGTTGAAGGAAATACCATGTACATACAGTATATATATGTACACGTCAGTTCGAGGATTAAATGATCATGTCGAGTTCTGTTGGTGATCTGGATATAATCCTAATGTGAAGTTTCCTAATATGGCGTCGAGGGAGTTCTTAGACACGAGGATGTAAATGTCTCAGTGTGGTTCCCAGGTTCTCCTCTTTAATGTCATACTCATCGTACTAAATAATTAAAGTGTATTTTTGAGAGCTTGCACATGAACTGATGCCTTTGCAGAGTCGGTCTGCTCCGTCATGTTGTTTCCATAGCAGCAGTGAGAGCCAACACAGCCAACCACACTCACTTCCTTCTTTCACCTTATTGGTGCTGACCCGGGCTGACAGAACCAGGCTTTGTGTTTTTTTCAGTTTTGTTGTTGTTTGTTGTAGATTAAAGTCAATGTGACTGTAATACGTCTTTGTTCTGAAAGGCTTCGTACGTCAACTCTTGCTAAGATCCAGTGTGTGATGAGCGTTTTACAGAAGCCACCTATTTGTTCTGGTCCAATTTTGACAGCGTTTCTACCTGTCCTGTGACGTCTGTCTCTGTGCCGTCTCAACATCTACCCTCTGAGTTTTTCCCAGCCTGAGTCAGTTTCTGCGTCGTCTCGTGAAGGTGACTGCTCACGCTCGACTTTCATTGTTGCCCACGTAAACAGCCTCCTCACCGCTGCGTGTATTTATCAATGTCCCGGCTGCTTTTTCTGTCCCGCTTCATTCTGACGGGTAACATCAGCTCCAGTTTTCTTTACCTGCTTGTCACAAAAAAACCCAGTTATTTTTAGTCGGCTCTGTGCATATTTATGCTGCCACACTTGTAGACTGAGAGAATAAACCATCAGCTGCAGTGTGAATATCTAATAAAAGCCCATTTGTTCATTATTGTGGAGACTGAAGGCTGCGTGCTGCTGTCTATCCTATTGATTTTGAGCTGTTTGAAGGTGTTTTATTTTTTATGTGATCAGTGCAGACGCCCCAGAATTTGCTTTTTAATTATCAAGCGTGAGCTCACCTCACGTGAACTTGAAAAAAAAAGAAAAAAGTTTTGTGCCAAGTTGAACTTCACACACGGAGCATGAAAAAAAAAAACTGTTACGTTTGATTTTGCAGACACAGGATAGAACTGACTTTAATGAGTTCTGTTCAGTGTTTCTGGTGTATTTGGGGCACCAGACGGAGCCATCTGGCTCTTGGCAGTGATGTCAAGTAGTTGATTAGTGGATGAAACAAGTATTAAATCCATTCTCACACGCTGAGTGACCGTGTCATTTTTTGCCATTTAAATGCGATGGCACCCTCCCTCCGACGAGCACCATCTCTGTGACTGCTAACTGACGAAGGGGCTACGAACGAGGGCGGAGCAGGAGCTGACTCTAACCTGCTGTCAGGAGACTTGGATTATGTATCACATGTTATGCTGATGATGCAATGATCTACATTTCTTTAATTCAGTTGATTAAACATTAACATTGCATCATGTTCATTAATAGAAACATTTTTTTAGGAAAAAATGTTTAGCTAGCTGTTAATGCTAGGCTTTATAATTTAATTTTTTAAAAGTTAGCGAAGTAACCAATATAATTATGCAGCTTATATATTTTGAATTAAATGTGTTTATTGTCTATTTATAAAAAAAATATTTAAACCCTAAGATGTTTGAATTGAAATTTAAAAAAAAAAATTAAATCTCAGAATCTTAATTGAACGATTCCCCCCTTTTGCTGTAGTGCCCTCTGTTGGTCAAAGATCCTAATTTAAATCTCATATTTCATTTTATATTTACATTGAATGAAACAGATGAGTGTTTTTCTCATGTACCACAGATGTTATGAGCACTGACTATTTGGCACAGGGATAAACTGGCAACCTGTTGGGGGCGATGCCAGCTGGGCTGGGTTCCAGTTCACCCCATGTCTCCTTACGAGGATGACTGAATGAATGGACGAGTGTTGATGTAACATCTGGTGTCATCTATTACTTTTTGGAACCGTCTGCGTCCAAATTAGGACAAACAAAATCTCAGCCTCCGCCTTCCTCCATCAGTCAATGCTAACGGCTAATCAGTTTATGAGGCTAGGAGAAATATTTTCTCCAACATTGAATAAAATAAATACCAACTGCTAAGAAAGAAATCCTACATACACACACGTTAGTGTAGTGTAGAGTGTGTGTTTTTCTGGAAAAACTAATTGTAAAATCTCACAATCAGGCAAAAAGTTTGACAATACAAACTCACCTGTAGTGATGCTGCGCCCGTCTGATCTGACAGGTTCATATATTGTTATTATTTTTTACATGGACAAAATATAAAGAAATTTAAGCATTTTCACAAATCGAATTAAAATAATAAATCAGAGTTCTGTCCCTCCCATCATCAAACACCAACCCTGTTTGACTCTCAGTTCCTGACAGGGGGTTGGGAACCAGTGGTCCGAGGTGTGAGCGCCTTGAAAACCGCCGTGTCCACACATAACCAGGTTGAACGTAAATCTCACCTTGCCTCATTACACCCTCTCTGACCGTGACCGTGGATAAGGCCGTATTGATTCCAACGGCCCTGCCCGTTTAGATAAACAGTCCTGGAAGATCTGCAGTCTTTTTAAATCAGATTTCACAGAGGAGGCAACAAACCGCAGCAGATAACATAGTGTGCTCACAATAATGATGATCAAGTCCGTAGATCATCCAGATTCATCTGGTCTCACCCTGCAGCTGGACACGTCTCTGTGGACCTGATCTTGCCGTCCCTCCTTCCTGCTCTCTGAAACACTTGGCTTTTTTTTCTCATCTTCCTTTTGATTTTTGCCTCCCTCATTATACCAGCTCTTACCTCATCCTCACCCCTGTCCCTGAGCCCCCTGTCCACATCACAGCTGGAGTTCGTCCAGCTCCAGGCAAACCAGAGAGCGATCTGCCAAGGTTTCCTTTGTGTGAATTTTCTCCTTGATATTGTAACTGCTAGCTGGGCTTGGCTATGTCATTCAGCTGCTAGCTCTTCAAATAGAGCAGTGTAATGGAGAGATGAAGTGTTGGCAGACGGTTTGGGCTAATTAAATACAACCTGTCCAACAGACTTTACAAGGCTCTGGTTTTTGTGTGGGAGCGGTGGTTGGTGAGACTTGTGTATTAACATCTTTTTTTTTTTTTTTCTCTGGCTGAAAAGGTCAAAAGGAACAAGAAGGAAGATGTGTTTAATTATATTTAAAAAAATCACTTAGTCCCTAAATCAGATCATTTTCTGTCTGAAAAAAGGTTTCAAATATCAAATAAAGAACCTGTGAATTTTGGCCAAGTCTCAGTTAAGGCCCTTAAGGGGAAGAATTTTTGGGATTTTTTATTTTTATTTTTGTTTTTTATTTTATTTTTGCATTACACCTGCTGCCATTTTAGCTAGAACTATATTTCGACAAACACTGTAACAACGTAGATCTGAATGACCTTGACAACATGCATCTCCTGAAGCCTGTTATTGCTCTGCACGACCTCAACCCTGACCTCTGCTGGTGAGGCGAGGACACAGCTGTGAACGTTGAGTGTTAGCTCCAGGGATGCTACTGTGTATGAATGAGGATGCTGTAATCTGAGAGCAAAAAACACACCGTGACCACTATGTGGCGCTGTGGAAGTGGCTCTGCCTTTGTGTTATAACTGTGATAAAGTCTTTAGGGTATCCACTGGTAGATGCCCCCCCACCCCCTCTGCTTTATAGGAAGACCACAGACCTGAATCCAAAAATGACATCTTGAGCCAAACCTGTTGAAGCTCTTAGTTCTTGGTCATTGTTTCCCACGAAAATTAAAGAACATTTTCAGAAAACTGGAGTTTGGTCTTGTGACGTGGTGAAGGAGGAGGTTGTGACCTGGTGTGAAATAGATCTCCCATGATTCTAAATGGAAGGAATTATCTGTAGTCACTAAGTCCATACATTTTCCTCCTGTTTCTTTTAAAGAAAACTATGGATTAAATTCACAGTTTGCTCTGAGGCTTGTCTTCTGTGGGCCGGGACGTCAGTCAGTGCCAGTGCTGTTTGACGAATCATCGATCCGCCGTATTGATAAACGGAGAAGATAGATTAGTGTCAGTCTAATACGTTTCATTCCTGTATTGATTCACACTTCAGTAGCAGTGAATTCTGTTCGCATTAACCATGCAGCTCACACGGGCCTTATGAAAAATGTACAGCAGAAAAACCACACGCATGAATTTTAATGGCTGTTTCAAAGACACGCTCTGAACCCGGAACAAACCGCTTCAGATCCTGTTTGTTATCAAACTGACAAACACTACATTTACATGTTAATGTTAACAAACGGCTGCCGTCTGGGTTTATTAATCTGAATTAATAATGGAAAATAAATCGACGTGGTCAGTAATGAGTTGGAAAAAAAATCCCTTTGGAATTCTACATCTACATCGCTCTCTTCTATCTCTTCTTGCCTCCACAGTGCAGTGTCTGGAAATGACCACTAAACGGAAGCTGATTGGCCGGCTGGTGCCGTGCCGTTGTTTCCGTGGCGAAGAGGAGGTGATCTCGGTGTTGGACTACTCCCACTGCAGCCTGCAGCAGGTTCCCAAAGAAATCTTCAGTTTCGAGAGGACTCTGGAGGAGCTTTACCTCGACGCCAACCAGATAGAGGAGCTACCCAAGGTACTGCAGCCACAGAAGCTCTGCTAACATACTGCTAGATGTTCAAGAACAGAGATGACAAGTGGGAGTGTGAGCCTGTAGAGATGCCAGCTGGGAGTTGGTTCCACTTCAAGAGATGAGCTCTTTACAAGGACTTCAATATGCAGTATTTCAAGTATCTACGTGGTATCTGAACATGTACATTCTATCATATATTCTGTCTCATTTTATCATACTATTATGTCTATCGCAATTATCCGTGATCAATATTAGTCTGCACTAATTGAAACAAAATTACTTCCCTTTTCTGGGACTTCCCAGAAAAAAAGTCAATTGGAAAATCAACAAGTAGCCTAAGGGTAAATGTGCAAGGAAAATAACTTAATTTTCCTTAACTTAAATAATTACCCAAAAACCCCTTTGGCAGCGTCAAACAACAGGCAGTTCCACTGGCTCAACTAATTGTCCAAGTCAACCTGGATGTAATTCAACGTATAGTTTACATTTTCTAATGTGTTTTACGCTGAACGTTGTGTCAACTTACGTTTGCGTTGTTATGAAAAGTTTGCTGTGGATATTTTTGTTATTGATATAAAATAACTCGATAACCTAAAAGCCAAATCACAGTTCACGGTTCCTCAGTTGATTAAAATCCTGTCCCAGTTTAATTGACAGAGAGGGTGGATTGGATTTTCTAAATATAACCTGGGAGAGAGCAGACACTCTGATTGGTTGGTGTCAGTGACAGATCCAACTCTCACTCAACAGTAAACTCTGATATGAAGCTCTGACATTATGTTGGTAGACGTGTCTGTGTCAGGGATCTCACGGGACCTGAAAAGAGAGAATTCCCAACTTCATGTGTTTATTTTTGTCATTCTTCATTAAGGGATGTTGAAGAAGCTTATTATTATTATTATTATTATCATTATAAACGATTCTGTATACATATAGACATAAGGTTATTGTGTTAACACCTGAACGTCATGTTGTTCTGTATTTATTACTGACTTTTCACCTGTCGTTTCTGACCTTGTTTTTCCACAGCAACTGTTCAACTGCCAGGCCTTGAAGAAACTGAGCATGCCTGATAATGACCTGTCCAACCTGCCCACCACCATCGCCAGCCTGGTCAACCTCAAGGAACTGGACATCAGTAAAAATGGTAGAATGATCGAGTGAAAGTGGACCATTCCAGATTTACTGACCTACGAATATATTAATTAATTGATCTCCTGTGGAACGCGTTAAATAATGACTTCTCTACGTTTGCTTGGATCACCTCTGTTCTTCTTCTATCACAGGGATCCAGGAATTTCCAGACAACATCAAATGCTGTAAAGGTCTTTCAGTGGTGGAGGCCAGTGTCAACCCTATAACCAAGTAAGACCCCAGGGCTCAGGTGAAACACTCGTAGAGCTAAATGTTTTCTTCACATTAATGCTCTCCACAGTCCAAAGACCCTCTGGATTTGCGCTCATTAAAATTATATTTCTACATAAAACAGTAGGGAATGAGCGTTGAGGCCTTCACCTACACAGACTATAATGATCTCTGCCTTTGTCTCCGTCTTTAAGAGACGATGTAAAACCAGGGCTGCAACAAAATGCTGTCGTTTGACTTCCTTCCACCGTGAGAACAATAACGGAGCAGGTGTTCTGTTGTTCTCTTATTGGCAGAGAAATGTCCATGAAGCATAACTGGACACAGAAGTGTGTGTGTGTGTGTGTGTGGTCAGAGAGAGAGAGAGAGAGAGCAGGACAGATGAGTCATCCGTGGTCTAGCACTTTCTGCAGGGCTCGTTTAAGAAAGATTGTCCATGTTTTATTCCACTGAGGCTGTTCAAGGACACACTCTCTCTCTCTCTCTCTCTCTCCCCCCCTCCCCCCCCCCCCCCCCCCCCCCCCCCCACTGTCCTCCCTCCAGACTCCCAGATGGTTTCACGCAGCTCCTGAATCTGACCCAGCTCTTCTTAAATGATGCCTTCCTGGAGAGTCTGCCTTCCAACTTTGGCAGGTAAACTCATGCCTGGACTCAGGTGTTTGAAGGGACAGTTGCATGAAAAAGTTGTCATTTCTCTATATTTCTTTCTTCGTTTTTTGAGTTGTCTTCTGTTTATTCTCCTGTAGCATTTGTTTTTCTTTCCACAGAGAGAATTCAAACAGTGACGTTAACTCTGGGTTCGTTCTGTCTTCTGTTATTCAGGCTGTCCAAACTACGGATCCTGGAGCTGAGAGAGAACCACCTGAAAACCATGCCAAAGTAAGAGCAGGCAGCGTGAGGTTCAGGCTGGGCGTGAAGATAAATACATGGGAAATAAAAAAAACTATCATTTCTTGAAACTGAAAACACACACAGACCGAGACAGACACTTGTGTCTTGTGACGGTAAATGAATCCCATTTTTCCCGAGCAGGTGTTGGTAAATACTGATGGAGTGTTCTGAGGTTTACTTCTGTCTTTTCTGATTTTTCTTTGATTTCACTAAATCAAACAAACACCTGTGTTTTTTCCCAGGTCCATCCACAGACTGACACAGTTGGAGAGGTTGGATCTGGGTAGCAATGAATTTTCCGAAATGGTGAGAATTTTTTTTTTAACAATTTCTCTATGTAAAAAAATCAAACCAATAACATTCAAGTGGAATGGAGTTCATGTGTCGGTTGGAATTAACTAAACTAGTCATATAAAAAAATCAATTCAATGATTTTATTTGTATTTATATATATATATATATATATATATATATATCTGATGCTGTAATTTTATTCTTTCTCGTCTGTTCTTGCATGTTAGCCAGAGGTGTTGGAACAAATCCATAATTTAAAAGAGCTGTGGTTGGATAACAACTCTCTACAGTCGATACCTGGGGTAAGAACACTCACAGCTTTGACGGTGACAGAAAACAGCACAGGAAATATTGAGATGTCACTTCCTCTTACATATGTTTTACTCCTCTGTTTGTCATTTGATTCTGCTTTCATCTTCTCAACTCCCCGTCGCCCCCTGCAGTCGATAGGAAAGCTGCGTCAGTTGCGGTATCTGGACTTGGCCAAGAACCGTATCGAGACGTTGGACACGGATATCTCTGGCTGTGAGGCCTTAGAAGACCTGCTGCTGTCCTCCAACATGCTGCAGCACCTCCCTGACACAATAGGTAAACAACACAATAACAGACGCGGCCTGATGATGAAGATGATGAAGATCTTCAGAGATGGTTCAGGTCTCGTTTCTTTTACAAAAGGTAGTGGTAGATTTGTGGAGCTGCCGAGCTCGCCGCTCTTCAGTAAATGATGTTCACACAGGGAAACATGTGGCGTTGTTCCAGGCTGTTATCAGGGTCGCTGATTAAGATGCAAGGAAACAATTACGGCAGCAGGGCGGCGAGTGTGGGAGTGAATTTTAAGTTTTCCTGCGAACGGTGGATTAGACTTTATCACCTTATCTAGATTTATATCAGGAGGCATTGTGTGTGTGTGTGTGTGTGTATGTGTGTGTGTTTTAAAGCGAATCATTAATAATTGATATACATTTCTCTGTTTAGACACGTAGCCAATCAGGCAGAGGAACAACGGACCTTCACTTGCAAAAAATTTGAAAAAAGAAAATCATAAAACATGATGGCGGCGTCTCCTAAAACAAATTTATGGGCAAAGCATGAAAATGTTTTCAACACATTTATGGTATACTATAAAGTTGAACAAGTCAATCCCCTGTTCTCTAGGTGGTTGTAGTAGTTGGATAGTGCCTCCGGTGGCAGCCTTTGTCAGTTGCACAGACTCACGCTGTGAATTTCCCCGTTGTGGGACGAATAACGACTCAATTATTATTATTATTATTAATGAATTAATCATTAAATATACATGAGTGTCTCTATCTGCTGTCTCTGTTTGTATCTTTCTTTTTGGGGAATAATGCGTGTGTGAAGGATTTGTCAGAAAAGAAGGAATTCCTCACTTCATGTGTTTATTTCTGTCTTTTTTTCATGAAGGGATGTTGAAGAAGCTGACAACTCTTAAAGTAGATGACAACCAGCTGACCTCACTGCCTAACACCATTGGGAGGTATGACAGCACACACACACATACACACACTCACCTATCTTTTTCGGTGCGTTGTTGTTTTGGTTTGACTGTGTTGTTGTGTAATATTGCGAGTCACTGTGTGCTAACACTGGCTGATGATTGGGCGATTCTGTCTGTTGCATTTGCTGCATCGCCGTGCCATTAGCCCGAAGCCCAAGCAGGGGTGAGTAACGTTAGAGTCCTGGATCCAGGGGTGAGTTCAGAGACAGACGGATGTTCGAGTGCATCGCAAATTTGATACATTTGAATATTTTTTATCCTCACACACACATCGATGTTTCCTGGGATTTAAAGTTATTAAAATCCTTAGAATCGCTGGTTACGTTTACTTGAATGTTGTTGAGGATTAGGTCACGTAGTGTGGTGGCCTTTCAGCCTGAACAAAATGCTCTCAGTTAATTTACAGTTTGAGGCTTAAAGAGTCTACAATTCTATAATTGGGTTCAAACATGAAAAAATGACTTTTTTGCAATGCACTTGTTGTAAAAACTAAAACTAAAATCATTTTGTCGTCCTGAACAAGTCCCAGGGTTCGGGCTAAATAAGTAGAACTGTAGGTACAGTTGACCTCTGTTTGTATCAGAGTGTTTTTTTATCACCTTCACTAAGTTCAAGTGTTTATTTTATTTATTTTGTTCTTTTATTTTACCTTTTGTGTTTTTTTTATTTTACCTCGTTTCTGTCCTCTCTCTGCCTCTCCTCGCTCCTTTTCTCCTCCTTTCCCCTCTCAACACCTGTCCTCTTCTCTCTCCTCCTTTGCTCCCCTCTCCTCCCCTCTCCTGCCCCCCTCCTCCCCCTGTGTGCTGTATATGCAGAGCAGACTCTTTAATCCTCTGAGAATAGCGGCGACAGACTAATGCAGTGTTAAAAGTGACAGAACATTAATGTAGAATTGTTGTCTCGTTAGCATCGGTCGGCTGTTAGCTTGCTGCCTGGTCAGTGGTGGCAGTTTGGGTCGGGGGTGATGGGGCTGGGGGAGTTGACGGGCGTCCTGTTGACTTTACTGTGAATCCTAACGAGCATGAGAAGAGGAGGAGTAGAAGGAGGAGGAGTGGGGATCCAGTTAGAGGGAAGGAGGTTTTAATGAAGGAGTTTTAACTAGGGTTTGGATTTTTTTTTTTTTTTTTTTTTTTTGCCTCAGTCATAACTTATTTGTTCACATGTTGATTTTCTGTGCGACCAGATTTTTTAATCCTAACCACTGAATTTTAAACAATAATAAAAACGTTGAACTTTATTTGATATAATTTGAATAGATAAAAATAGAAAGTTACATAAAAATTAAAACACATTTCCTGCAGCCATGAGCCCATTTCCTGCAGAGATGTGGAATGGACTAAAATAAACTGCTTACATGAGACCGTCTTCATGTAAATGAAATTTGCATAAAACTCTGTGCAACGATGTGGCTGCCTGACTTTTTTTTTAAATCATTTTTTTTGGAAAACGATGCGTCCCTATGGTAAAGAGGATTAAAATAAATCAGACTCTGGCTCCAGAAGCATTGACTCATCCTTGGTTTGGGTCTTATCAGAGGATTTGTTCACAGTAAGAACCTCCTGATTAGCTCAACCCCTGCTTTTTTGCAGCTTAGACATGATTTACTGTTTCGTTTTTCTTCTTCTTCTTCTTCATTTTCCACCCAGTCTGTCTCTGTTGGAGGAGTTGGACTGTAGTTGTAATGAGTTGGAGTCGCTGCCTCCCACCATCGGTTACCTGCACAGCCTGAGGACCTTCGCTGCTGACGAGAACTTCCTCAGCGAACTGCCTCGGGAGGTAAATAATCATCAGAACAAAATCAGACTCCTGGTCTTATTTTAGCCCATACGAAGCAGTTAGCTCTGCTCAGGTTAGGAGCTGAACCCTGGGTTCAAACCGATTCTTCCTTTAATATTCAGACGACAGAGGTTTAAATAAGGAGGAAAATGAGATCGTGATTCATTTTAACACAACATATTTAATGGCTGACTGGCTCCCATTTTGAAGCAGCTAATCTCAGCCCTGAGCAACTACCTTGTAATGAGGGTTTGGTTATTGTTTTGTTCTCTTTTTTTTGTTTGTTTTTTTTAGATCGGTAACTGCAAGAACGTGACCGTCATGTCGCTGCGCTCCAACAAACTGGAGTTCCTTCCTGATGAGATTGGACAGATGACCAAACTTAGAGTCCTCAACCTCAGTGACAACAGGTGGACTTACACACACACACACACACACACACGTGTTTTCCTCCATTAGCACGATTGGATTTCAAAATTCAGCAATTACATAAATGGGCTTAGAAAAGTACCAACAACTGCTGCACTCGCTCTCTCGCTCGCTCTCTCTCTCTCTCTCTCTCTCACACACACACATGCAAGCATAAATTAGAACTCCAATTTAGCACCAGGTGATTCTAATCATGTTTATTCCCCATTAGCAGTGTTAGTTTGCAAAAGTCAGTAATGGCACAAATGGTTCTTATTTTTTAACGTGTCAACAGACAAGAACTTCACGCACACACGTTCAGTGAACACACACAGACACACACACCTCTAAAGACACTAATTAAGGATCATCTGATTAAAATCATGTTTATTCCCCATTAGCACTGCTAGCTTTCCAAATTTAGGAATGGCATAGATGGGCTGAGCAACAATAAGTAATGAGTAGCACACATACACACACACACACACACACACACACACAGAGGCAACAGTTCCTCTGTGGCTGTATCTGGTTGGCAGCTGCTCCTATACCCCACAGTTTCCATGGGAACAGATGGGTGTGTTTCCATGGTTACACTATCTGCAGGCTGTACAGTGTGTGGGCAGGAGAAAAAAAGTCAATTTTTTCCCCCAATTTCTGACAGTTTCTAAATCTCTCTCTCTCTCTCTCTCTCTCTCTCTGTCTCTCTCTCAGGTTAAAGAATTTACCTTTCACCTTCACGAAGCTAAAGGACCTGGCAGCTCTGTGGCTTTCTGACAATCAGGTACTGTCTCCCACTGTCGTGGTGTTTCACTCACATCTAAACTGAGTAGAAACCAACCTTTAATCATTCCTGTCATTCTATGATTGATGCGATGAGATTGGAGTCAACATCTCATTAGCGACAATGTCTTGGACCAACGTTTGGAAGATGTGATTAGAAAGTTCTAGTGCTCTCTCAACAAATCCCAAGTACGCCATGAGAATTCTGATGAAGTCCATGTGTCTCCGTGTTTGCAGTCCAAGGCTCTGATCCCACTGCAGACAGAAGCTCACCCAGAGACCAAACAGAAGGTGTTGACCAACTACATGTTTCCGCAGCAACCCAGACATGACGAGGGTACGAACTGTGTGTCTCTCTGCTCGTGCTGTCCAGTAGTTGTGTCTTTATGTCTTAAAGGACCAGTGTGCTTCCTGCTCTGGAGTAAAGCCTTGGGAAATATTCTGTCTGAGTTCAACCAACATTAAAACACAGCAGCCCAGGTGCTGGGTCCACATGGTTCACGTTAGCCCAGGGCAGTGACTGCGGGGCTGCTTTAAACTCAAACTTCTTTTCTTGTATCTCCGCCTCTTTGCCAACGCAGTTTCCTTTTCTTAAAAAGTTACATTTTTCCTTTATTTCTCCCCACAAGAGGGAGCCAGAGTATGACCTGTTGGGCACATACCACAACTTGAGAAACTCTAAACCCATTGCTGCTTGTGTTTGTGCAGATTACCAGTCGGACAGCGACAGCTTCAACCCTACTCTGTGGGAGGAGCAGAGACAGCAGAGAATGACTGTGGCCTTTGACTTTGAGGACAAGAAAGAAGAGGAGGACACTTCTGGGAAGGTCAAGGTCTGCCTTCGCTGGCTCTGTCTCTGTCTCTCTCTTTTTCCTTCTTTAAGTGTCTCTCACTCTCATTCTTTCTCTATACCATTGGTCTGTAACCTTTGGCTTCTTAGCATCTTTGGTTTGACTCCCTGAAAAATCAAATCAAGTTTAAACCAATCTCACTACATTTTCGACTTGCTTGCTTACACAGAGATAACACATTAATCGTCCTCTTTGGTTGAATGTCAGCAGACCCCTGCTCTACACCTCCTACTAGATGTACCTGTCTCCATCCTTGCAGGTGGAGATCAATCTGAAGCGATACCCAACGCCCTATCCAGAGGACCTGAAAAACATGGTCAAGTCGGTGCAAAGCCTTGTGGGTAAGAGCGTCCACGCAGGGCACCCGCACCAGCACCAACACCAACACCAACACCAACACCAACTCCAACACCAACTCCAACACCAACACCAACACCAACACCAGCACCAGCATCAACTTCAGCATCAGCATCAACATCAGCATCAACATCAGCATCAGCATCAGCATCAGCTCCAGCTGAGCCAAGGCACTGCCACCTCAGCAGGGACCAACATGGAACACTCGCACCTCAGCAAAGAACCCTATGAACCACCATGGCCGCTTCCACCTAAGGAGGTGAGAAACACACATTATTTCATAATAATTAGTTGAAGACATGCAAGGATTTTTTTTTTTTTACTTTCATGGTCGAAAGTCTCAGGTTAAGGATGTAAAAGTGACCACATTATTCTCTTTCTCTGCACAGCTGATGCAACCACCAACAGACAGGGAGATGCAGGACTTCTCTCAGTCTCAGCTCATGGATCAGGGATCAATGCATAACTCTGGGATCGATATTCCCAAAAGGAAAGACAAGGAAGATTTGACTGAGAGTTCAGAGGTTCGACTGTCACACACAAACACAAAAACATTATCAAACCTCACGTTGTGATTTTGATTATTTTCACCCTTCACAATTTGAAACACTAGCCCTAGTGGCCAACTAGTAGCAAAATACTTCAGTTTGAACAGAGAACATATGACCTTATTGATAACTTTTTCCAACTGTTTTTTAATGCTGCCTATTTTGTCAGATATGATCTTATTTAGAGGAAAACTGCAGATAAATCACTTATAATAGTCCTGATTGGTTCACTTACCTTGAAGAATTCAGAGGCTCCATTCATTTCTTTTACAGTATATGGTTCACAGCTCTGAACCCATCTGTCTGTTTGACTGCTCTCTGTCAGCAGGACTCCATGGGTGGTTCGCCCAACGACATTCGTATCTCTGATATGAGGCCCACTCTGGTGGAGCCCCCTATGTACAAACCAAAGGTGGTGCTGCTGGGAAAGGACAAGAAAGGTACACACACACATACACAAATCTGTGTGTGTGTGTGTTTGACACAGGCATCACAGTTTGCACAAATGCAATTAGTGTAGTCTATTCTAAGGCACCGTGGGCCATGTTTTAGTGGAGAAAATTATTAAGTGGTAAGTAGTTTTTTTACCACATAACACAGAAACAAAGTCATTCCATGTTCCTTTACATCAACAAACTGTTTTTTAACGTAACGTTTTTCAAAGTGACAAATCTGTGTTTAATTTGTTTCTTTATTTATATTTTATAACCTTATGATCTGTGCAGCAGACTGTATTTTATCTGTAGATCTTTCCAGAATGTTTGTTACAGAAACATTTGTACAAAAACGTTGTTTCTTTGCAAAACAAATTAAAAATTACAAACCATGTGGGCCATTAAATGCATCAATGGCTACAAAAAAAATTATCAAATATTTGTACTAGTAAGACAGAAGTACTGATACAGTAAATATTGCATTTATGTGACGAGTGTTGAAATGAGCCCTGCAGGTCATGGGCCTGTGTGTTATTGTTATTTCATTGTTATTTCCAGAGGGACAGATACTGAAGAAATGTGTGTGTAATGTGTGAGACATTTAGAAGGAAGAGTGTGTGACATTTGGATCTCTGTCTCTCTCTGTCTTTCTGCTCCCAGAATCGACAGATGAGGAGATGGACAAGCTCCACTGTCTGAACCACAGCGGCTCCTCAGCCACCTACTCCGACTACTCCCCCTCCCAGGGCTCCTCGGGTTCCTCCAACCCTCCCACCAATACACACTCACACACACACTCCCATGCTCTCCCACACCCACATCCTCCTGCGATGCCCACCCCCAGCAAGGACCAGGCTCCTCAGACACACTGGACCAACAGGTCAACACACACACACACACACACACACAGTGCCATCACTGTTCCTCCATTTATTTATCCATCATTTTCCCCTCCTTATCAATCTGTCCACCGTCTCCTCCGTTCATCATCGGTCCAGTCTCTCCATCCATCCATCTTCTGCCTCCCATAATTCCTCATTTTTCCACTCATTTCATCAAGGTCAGAGCGCCTCATTAGGATTCTGCAGGTTTCCATCCAGTTTTTCATGTCTGTTCTCCCTTGTTATTCATATCTTTCAATTTAGGAAAATTAATTGCAAAACTTGCCGTGAAACTGATTGGAGCATTTGTTTTGATTACTTTGAGGGATAACTGAGATTTTGATATCACAGCTAGACGTGCGGCGTTTACTTTTACTTTTTTTTTTTTGCTTTTTAAAAAGTCAAAACTAATCAAATCTCACATCCATCCGTGTTCTTTGTATTAGGTTTAAAGGCGTGACGTGTGTGTCAAGTCTTTTGACGATAATGTGGACATGTGAGAAACGAGGGTTGGCGATGTGATCTGTGCATCGCTGCGTCTGTGGAGCTGTCACTTTGTCTGTGTTCTTGTGAATTACGTGTTATTTGCAATCAGCAGGCAGGAGGGAGGCAGAGTGAAGGCACAGACTCACTGCTGTAGTTACTACCACATGGTCTGTGGCCAATTTATGATTCAGAGAAACAAAGAGAGAAAGCGCGTCAGATTCCAAAGTCTCTTGGCACAAATTAAAAAATATTGCTTTTATGTCATCATCAAAAAGACATCACAACATTAGGATTTATTATCATTTATTTTATATCTCCAATTTTCTACAATAATAATGTTTGACCTTTGCTGCCCATCGTAGATTGGCCCAGTCGTTCCCAAAGCCCATCGACTCCAAGCCCCTGCTGTCCCAGAGAGAAACCCCTCCATCCGGAACTCTGCAGCAGCGTGGGGACCGACGCCCGCTCAGCGAGCCGTTTGATTGGGCTGAGGCTCCTCACTATGACAACACGGGTTTCGATGCAGAGGAATCCCCTCTGGACCCTCCGTCGTCCAACACAAGTCAGGGAAATCCACCGCTGGGCTCCAAACCCCGCAGCCAATCCACACACGGTCGCCGCCCACTCCTCAGGCAAGAGCGAATCGTAGGAGTCCCTCTGGAGCTGGACACGCAGACGCTTCCCTTTCACACCAACCAGCGCTCCACTCCTGACAATGATCAACAGTCCTCCGGAGCTTCTCAGAATCCTTGGCAGAACTGGACCAGAACTCCCAGCCCACTGGAGGACAGAACCGCTTTTCCCTCCAAACTGGACCTGACGCCCTCCTCCAGCCCCAACCCTGACCGCAAGGAAATGGACTCAAGGTAAATCATGGAGCTACAACTGTCTCTATAGTGGTGTCAAAAAATGTCCTTACTAGACCACCACAACCTCAGCAACAAGCTTTATCTGCATTGTTCAATTCTCACCTTTTGTGTTACCAAAGGACTTGTTGTCATGGGGAAATTAGTTAGTTTATCTCTAACTTATCTAACTCTGTTTTTTTGCTCCAGGCGTGAACAGGGGGCGGGGCCTCTGCCCGGCAGCTGGACATATCACAACAATCAGGGGGAACAGAACAGGAAGGATCAGCTCACTGTCAGTGGAGGCAACAAGGTGACCGTGGTCATGAGCAAAAGCTCAGACCGACTTTCCCCCATGATCAAGGAGACCAGGTCCAAGTTCAAGAAGTCCCAGAGCATCGATGAGATCGACATAGGCTCCTACAAGGTCTACAGGTTGGCTGACTGTGACGGTCCTTTTACCTTCAGGTTGAATTCAATCAAATCTTTCATGAAAACCGATCTGTTTTTCTTCCTGTCCTCTTGCCAGTATTCCCGTGGACAGCTACAGTTCCATCGAGCAGCAGACCAGTTTGGACCGCTCAGAGCTGCCCAGTTCACTGGAGCAGACCAGCATGGCTCGGTCGCAGTCCGCTCCCATGTTAGACGACGAGCTGGGCTTCCCGGGACATGGAGTCATCAACCAGAATCAGTCTGGACCGAACCAAAAACCGGCCATCCCGCAGAAGGCCTACCACTTTGATCAGAACTACAATCCACAAGTTAGTTACAGAACTACAGATAGAAAATAAAAAGTGTTTTCAGTTTCAGTGTTTTAAGTCCACTGTCCTTTGCAGGTTACCATGGACCGCCGGGTCCCTCCCCCCTTCCCCAACACACCAGATTATGTCAACCACACGCCCAAAGCTCTGGAATACATAAATCAGCCCGGGAAGACATTGCCCAAAGAGTTGGTGAGCCCTCGCTACAGAGCGTACCCCCCTCTGGAGATGTTCTCTTTCCCCCAAGCACCCATCAACACGGATGGGCTGGCCAGTCAGCAGCAGCAGCAACAGCAGCAGCCAATCCCATCACAGCGCTCCAGGCCAGGGTTTCTGAGGAGAGCAGATTCTTTGGTGAGCTCCACAGAGCTCGCCTTGTTCCGCAGAGTCCATGAAGCCCAGCAGGAGGCGCTACAGGAGGCTCAGTACAGACAGCAGGTAGGTGATGCTAGTGATGAGTTTAAAATATATTTACCTGCAGCCTGTGACCTAATGTGTATTTGTGACAGTCATCATAATGTAAGCGTGGTATAAATATAAGGATCGTGGCCCATATTGAGCCACTCAAAAGGTTGAATTATTTTTCTTGGTCCTCAGTCAATATTAATAATTCAGTTAAACCTGTGCAAATGCAAATTAAAAGTAGTGAAACCAGAGCTGAAGTATAGCTAATGGTGCCTTTACTGTCCTAGGAAAGAATGTTTGGGTTTAATCATTTTTGTTGATATAAATGACTTACTAAAAAAAGCTGAGTTTAAAAAACTAAAAAATAGTTTAAAAAATATTATTTTTCGTACAGTGATGGAATGTTTTTTGCAGGGAGACCCTCCTCTTTATGGCCGAGCCCTGGCCTATTCCACTGCCATGGAGCACGCCGCTCTGAGCAACATGGCCGACAGCCAAAGTCAAATGCTGCACAACAAGAGAAACGGACGCTATGACGACGACTATGCAGCGTACCAGGAACAGAAAAAGTCCATGAGTGGTTATCCAACCAAAAGTTTGACTCAGCGACGCCCCCTGTCTGCTAGAAGCTACAGCACTGAGACCTACGGAGCATCTCAGGTACATTGACCTGTTTGGTATTTTGTTTTCAGGGAAAAGGTTAAACACAGCGGTCCACTGAAACTTCTGTTAAAGCTGCCTTAAAAAGGTCGAACTTCAGTTATTTGTATGAAGTTTGTCGCAGAAAATAAAATGTCAGTCATGGTCCATTGTGATGCTAGACAAAGGGAAAGCTGAATTTTAATAAAGGGTGAGTGTCATAAATTAAAATTACAGTATGTAACTTGACTAATTGCATAGAATGAGGTTTTGCAGGTGTAAGCATTAATCAGTGTGTCTTTCCCTTTAGCTTTAGCACAGATGGAAGGCGATCCCGAGCACATCAATAAATCCTTCTGGGTGTACTAACTTGGCTGCGAGTTGGGCTTTTCCCAAAATAGCTTTAGTGACTCGCATTCTGATTAGATGAGGCCAGCAATTTATCTGGAACACTTAAGAAGCTTAGAGTCACAAAGTTCCTACTAATCATTTTACACAAAACATCGAAACAGAAGGTTGGGTAAGGTTAGGGTTTTAGCTAACATTAAATCCTACATCTAACAAATTCCTGGACTCTATTTTCTATGATGAAACCAAATACTAAAGACTAAATTAAAAACACGACAAAGGCTGAGATGCTGACGCAGTGACTGACCCCTGGTGGAGATGGGAGGGGTAAAAACAGTTGATGAGTCGTTATCTCGGGTCTCCAGGCCCGTCCTGTTTCAGCTCGTCCCACTATGGCCGCCCTGCTGGAGAAAATGCCCCCCGACTACACACTGGCGACTTGTCCAGAGAAATCACCTGAAGACACGATCAAAGTCAGACCTGTAGTTCCACAGAAACCTGAAGATATCACCTCCAAGATGCCCGCAGACTGGAGGCAGCAGCTGCTCAGACACATAGAAGCCAAACGACTGGACCGGGTGAGTCTGAGCAGTGTAGCCTCAGTCTGTTGGTCTACACACACACACACACACAGGGTTGTTTACCTGTAGTCTGTGTTGTTAGATCAATGGGACTTGTGTTTCATGTGTATCTCCTTCACACTCGTGGTCCATCAGCCTGACCTTCAGAACACTCGCTACTTCATCCACATCATGTGTGGAACAAGATCTGAGGCACATGAAAATGTCTAACCTTTTTAAAAAAAAATGTATATACTGTAAAATTAAACATTAGTCACTTAATATTGCCTACTAAAAAGCTCAATCATTTTGGGATGTAAACTTGTTCAGCGACTCTTGTTTGGTATCAGATGAAACACGGGCTAGCACAAGTCTCGAGTGGCTAAATATAAAACTACAGAAAGTAGGTCATATGATTGAACAAACTCAGCAAAAAATATATTGCTGGTACCTTTACATCTCGCTAATTAGCATAGTGGCTAATTTTAAGTCAGGTGTATTTACTCTGTGGAGCTTTGGCCCCAAAAAAAGGTAAAGTCAGAGGAAACCACACGGGCTGTTAAAGCTACAGTAAGGTGGATTTCTTTGCTCACGAAGGCAATAAAAGGTATAAAAATGAACTTTAATTAATGAATTTAATTTTAATGAACTTTACACTATTTAACTTTTACTTTTGTTGCTTAAAACAAGTAATACACACCAGTCATATTAGTGTTGTAAATTTTTAGTCGATGTTTCTCTACATTTTTATTCAATTTTTGTCCTTACATTTGTTTGTCAGAGTGATTTTATCACAGGAGTTAAGATAAAACAAGCTCTCGTTCTTTAATCACAGCGAGTGCTTCAACAGAAGCCGAGCCTCAGACAGATGGGGAGTATGTGGGGGGGCCGCCGCAGCTCCGCTGGTAGGAAGTTTGTCCTTCATGCAGCCTGCCTGCATTTCGATCCAGCTGTGTGCAGATGTGTCCCTGGACCAGTTGGACCCTCATTTCCTGCCCCATAGTGATGCTTTCAGGGACAAATTACAGAGTAGGGTCGCATTCAGAGTAATTATACGCACACTCGCTGTGGTGGGAAAAAAAAGAAAAAGTGTGGGAAATGAAAGTGAATTTATTCTCTGTTTCAGTCGTATTGGTCTATTAAATCTAAATCTATTAGTACAAATCAAATTATTCATTTAAAATGCTTTAGATTGGTCCTATTGGGCAAAATACCATTTTGTCACAGTATAAAAATGAACCCTGTGAAGCCCGAACAATGAAAAAAAAAACAGAAAATTCAAGAAATTCTAAACCTGAGATGTTTACTCAACATAACAAAATAAAAATAGTTTTATTCATGAGATATTTTTTTGTACATCATATATGCAGCATTTGTTTATAACCCTAACTAATCCACAAGGGGGCAGAATACATTCATATCAAATCAGTGATAAATTTGATGGTGTTTTTTCCCAGGATCCACCTGTGTAACATTACCACATGCACCTACAGTGTGTTGGACTGAAGTGTTCCGCCTGTTGTTGCTCGTATGACACAATCTTCTGTGTACTGACTGGTCACCAGCTAACATTTCTCTGTGCTTTCAGCAGCTCCTCCTGCTGTTGTTGTTGTTGCTGTTGTTTTTATGCGTCTTATTGTTACCTGTTTGTTAATCTATATGTGGAGCTCACAGTGTGTTGTCACCACGCCACAGCACGCTGTGTCGGCTCCGCCCTGCCACCTTCCACCTCCCCCACCTCATCCGCCCATGTCATGTGATGTTGTCTTCTCCTATCAGAGTGGTGTCCTAAAGCACAACACGCTCACGCTGGGCATGCTCTGTCAGGGCGGGGGTTACGGCCAGGGGCGCAGCAGCACTTTGAACTTTAACCTTTACAATAACACTAAGCATGAGCCCCCTGCTGGCCGCTGGCTGCCACTACCTCCTCCTCCATCTGCTAACGCCGTGAGTATCCCTCTGAGAACAATCCAACCCTGGTACTGTTCTTGTTACAGCTCACGTAGGTAATTACAGAGAGTAGCTGCCACTGCCTCCTCACCCTACGACAGCTGCCATCAACTCTTATTGAAGCCAGCGCTGTCTCTGTCCTCATAATTCATATTATTAACTCTAACTACGTCACATGTCCTCAGCAGCACTCAGTAAACAGGCTCTGATGCACTTTTTTTGTACATTGAAATCCCATGTATTTTATAATGTCCTAGATATTACAGTATTACAGTAGTACCTCTATCTTTGTCATATGTGTCTCTGATGTTATCGTACTGTTGTTGTTACTGTCTCTGTGAACTCAGTGGTGTCGGCATACTGTACATCCCAGCCCGCGTGTCCATGTGGCCCCTCACATTCACAATTTGGTCCACACAGATAGAACGCCGGCCTGACAGGAAACATACGAGAAACGACAAATCCATATAGAGTTTCTTTAGTGTTGACTTCCTGTAGGATCTCTCAGTTTGGTTAAACGGTTCCTCGTACTTTGAAATAACACATTTAATACATGAAGTTATTTTCCAAATATAAATTAACTGCAATTGAGTTTGGTTAATACATGAAGTTGTTTTCCAAATATAAATTAACTGCAATTGACTTTAGGCTGGCTAAGATGTTGTTATCAGTTTAGTTTATTCCGGGATCTTTTCTGTTTTAAATTCACAAATGTAGTTGCAAAACACTGGAGATACCAGGGTGGCCTTGATATTACCAACGATGTATAATTATTATGATTTTATAGATAATAAATACCAAGGTCACATATCGTCAAATCACATACTGTAGCGCTAAATGTTAGCAGCGATAAAGCTAAAATATCAAAGACGATCATATATTTTTATTACTCATTTATGATTCATTAATTTAAAAGAATTCAATAAAAGCCTCACTGTTCCTCTCTGTCTCTCAGACCCCGTCTCAGCAGGCTGCCATGCTTGACAATGACCAGGAGGTGGTGTCAGGGAACAACCAATGGACTCCCTACTCTCTGGGCAGGAGGGACGTCCCACCTGACAACCTGATGAAAAAAGTGATTATCGTCCAGTCTCTGTTTTTGAGTTTGATGAAGGTCTTTGTGTGGAGAAATTGTAGTTTTCGATGTCATTTAAAAAAAAACACATTTTTCTCATTCCACAGGGTGCCCACTCCCACAATCCTTCACACCAGGCACACAACACCATGATCAACACCATCACTTCTTCCTCCTCCTCCTCGTCCACTCCACCTCATCGAGTGGTGGGGCAGCAGGGCTACGAGCAGATGATGAACAAGGGGGGGCAGTACCAGCCGGGGATGCCCCTGTCAGTGGTTCCTGCTGGAGGACCGGGACAGTATCAGAGCAACATGTCTCAAGGTAGAAATCACCGTAAAAAGTGTTCATTAACCCTTTACAGACTGATAACAGAAGGTTTGACCAGCTCCCCTTTTCCCATCCAGCCATTCAAGCCCCTGTCCAGGCGTACCCCAGCAGCGGTCTGCCCATGGCCATTTCTCCATCTGGAAACCAGTCCCAGTACAACCCCCACGCCTCCCACGCCTCCCACACATCCCACCAGCCCTCTCTTCCGGCCACCAACCCCCAGTACCACGGCAACCAAGGCATGGTTCACAGCAACCAGGTAGTGGTGACCACCCACACCAACCCCCGGCCTCAGAGCGCCCGCAGCCTGCTGCAGACCAAAGGCCAGAAGAGCACAGACGGTTTCCAGGAGCAGGTACCTGTGAGTGTGTTTGTCCACCCACCTGTCTGTCTGTAAACCACAGTCCACACGGGCAGGGAGCTCTGTTTACTGTGAGCCGTACTGGAGGGTAGCTGTGTTGATGTGAAAACGTTACTTCACCTTTTTCCGAGTCCACAGTGATTACCTCACTTTTGGAAACCTGCAGCTGTACCTCGGCCCAGTTTCACAAATTAGAGCTTTGAATACACAAGTCAAGTCACAGCTTCTTGGACCTTCCTCCCTGGGGGGGAGGGAGTCAGAGGGGGGCATTAGCCACAGAGTAAGATTAACTCCAAGAGTTAATTTAAGCCCAGAACCAGTGGCTCTGAAACTCCAAACTGAGAACAGAACTTTGAAAACAGTGGTCTCTTCAAGTACCAGTTTCAGCTAAGTGCTAGTAACAAAGAAGTGTAGTAGCCTATACTGTACATCAGCCAAGCCACAGTGTACTATGTAGTAACACTACAACTGGCACTTGTATTGAATACTGAAACCACACACACACACACTGGTTCTTGTTTCAGTGGGTTCACGTCTGCCAACCCTGGTCCCCTCAGGAGACCGCTGCAGATCAACTGACGTTAATTCTGTCCCTGAGAAGAGTCTGACTTCTTTTTCTTCAGTTCTAGTTTGGAACATTGACTGCACAGTTTTCGACTCCTCTATTTAACGACCACAACTATTTTGCCTATGCCAAAAAAATGGAAAAAAAAATTATGTATCTAAATCGGCTCCATGTCTAAATTCTCCTGTCTGTGCAATATGTTGGAATGCTTGATAACCAGTGCATCCACTAGGAGGCGTACCTCACTCCTGTGCTGCTTTTGGACTTTTGGACCTTTGAAACCCAATTCATGTCCTATTTCATCAGTGTCTTCAGTGAGGGGAACGTTAGTTATCGTAGTTGTGAACACATTCACTGAGTCTCACTTCACACAGTTCTGTTCGGTTCATCGTCTTCTTCTTCTCTGTTCCTTTCTGGTCACATGGTAAACTGTGCAACACCGCCCCCATGATTTGTTCTCTAGTACAGCTTTGTTTTCTGCATTGGTGTACGCATCTGTAAGTGTTTTCCTAAATCTGTGGATATGATCTTAAGTTGTTCCTTCCTTCCTTCCTTCCTTCCTTCCTTCCTTCCTTCCTTCCTTCCTTCCTTCCTTCCTTCCTCTCCTCTCTCTCGGTCACTCTCTCTCTGTCTTCTTTTCCCTGCAGTTGTGTGTGAGAATAGAGAAGAACCCTGGTCTTGGTTTCAGTATCTCTGGTGGCATCAGTGGCCAGGGGAACCCCTTCAAGCCCTCCGACATGGTACGACCCGACCCGGCCTCCCAGCCAATCACGGCCTCTGCGGCCTTACCTTAGGGTTGCCATGGAAACTGCTGCTGGTTGCTGCAGTGTTTGGTGCTGCTCTGTTTGTCTGTTTCTCTGTGGGCCAGCAGACTTTGTTAACTCTTGAGTTATCTGGGCTCTTGTACCAAAGCCCACGGGAGTAGATTTGCAGTGGAAATGAGGCCCTGGCTTCACAGAAGAGCTGGAAATGTGTCTCAGTCAGTTGTATTTATACAGATGTTTACAGACACAGACATCATCACTTGGAAATAGTTTTGGGACACAAAACTCCCCCTCATAGATAGAGCAGTTTGCACATTTATACATTTTATAACAGTGGCATAACCTCTCATTTACTGACGTACCACCAGCTGGGCCAGACATGGGCAAACTACGGCCCGTGGGCCAGACACAGCCCGCTCCGTATTCTAATTCGGCTGATTTAATTCCCTCTGTTTCATTCATTTGAATTAATTGATTGTAATTTCAGTTGATGCCAGTAGATGGCGGTGGACATGAAATGTGCCAAATTTCCATTTGAAGGTTTGACTCATTTTGTACATCAGACATCCAACCAGTACTGAACAGGACCATCGGTCACATTGTGAATCTCATTTTGGTGAACTAAAAACTTTGCCCATTCACTGATGGTATTTAGTGACATTATTGGTTCTTTTATAACAATATTTTCACACTTTAATGCAGCGATGTGAAATGCTACAGATTTCACTCGCCGCTCCACATTTTAATGTGGAGAAGCCGAGTTATTGGCGAGACAGCTGGCCTTAAAATAGAAGGCACACCAGGCAAGAGCAGTTGTTTGATGCAGCAGCCTCCGAGCACGTCTGGGAAAATGTCAATTTGATGTTTAATTATAGTCTTAAAAAATAAAAAGTGTCACCTGACGTAATATCTAACTCACTTTGTATTCACCGTGTTCCCACGAGCTGCAACAAACATTTTCAATCATTTCTCAGATGTTTCTGTATAATCACATAACAAAGCACATCCCTGGAGGTTAACCAATCAAACATATTTATTTGACAGGTTTAGAACCAACAAATAAATGCATATTTTAGTTTAATATTTCTAAGGTAATGTGGTATGATGCAGTGTTAGGGTCAACCACATCTTATTATATATTACAGAGGCTTTTAAAATCTGCTGCTTTTTTATGACTGATTCAACAGAACTTTAACCTCAGTTTAAGACATTTTTTTTCTGAAATATGAGATTAAAAAATAGATTTTCCTAAAACCTCATCGCAGCCCACACAATACTGGTTAGAAAAAGAAATAGTGACCACTTACCAGAATGAGTGGTTGGTGTTATAGTTACAGGTTTTGCTGCAGTCTCACGTCAGCTGCCACCTCACAGTGACAGCCTGTGGTTTGGTTTTCAGCTCAAAACCAATCATTTTTTTAATTATGATTATTTAAAACATACTTGAAAACATTTCCTGGTTTCATTTCATATTTAATCTAACGTACGTTAGCACTCCAGGCTTTTGAAGGCTGTAGAAGAAATGGTTTTATTTCTTTGTGAATGACATTTACCTCCGAGGTGTGATTTTACTGAGTATCCGTGACTCATGTGTGAGTCTCACGGTCAGACAGTGAGTGGAGACTCACAGTCTGTGGTAACAGGAAAAAAAAAACCTGATGATGTTTTTTTTTCAGGTTGTATTTTTTGAGCAAAATATAATAAGGAGGAACAGAAAATTGTTTTTTTTTCTTGGTCATATTTCGATCTTCACTCAATCACAAAAAAAAAAACGAATTCTCTGCTCCTCATTTTGCCAAATGTTTGCTGTCTTTACACGCTGAGCTGCTGGTGATAACGAGCACAATGCTAACGAGAAGTGTGTGAATACAAGAAGAATTTCCAGAAAAGTTGGTACACTTTCTAAAAATCCATTAAAAACTAAAATACGTAATTAGACAAGAAATGCAATCCTTTATTTAACAGGCAAAAGAAACTATTTTGAGGATTTTGTTGGGTCAGCTTTATTACGTTGAGTGCTGTATGGGCTGTGAGGCTGCTTCAACCTTTTGCTGCTTCAACTTCTCACTTCCAGTGGTTTCGTAGTCTAGCAGTCTTCACGCCTGTCTGGGGTTCGATTCCCCGTGGAACCAAAACCTTGGCGCCTCCTGTGGAGGCCTGTGTGGGTTGCAAAGACTCACGCTGAATTTCCCCACTGTGAGACAAATAAGGGACAGAAATATTTTCCACTCACTTGCCTCAACCACTGCCTCAATAGGTTCTTGTTTATACTCGCATTAAAAACACAGTTTTTTAATCTACTTCACCTCTGCAGTGCCTCTATAGGCTGTAAAGGAATTGCAGGCCCCGTGTTGAACCACTGCCTCAATAGGTTCTTGTTTACAGAATCTAGTGCCTTTTTTTTCTTTTGCCTGGTAACAAAGGTTCAACTGGATTATCACCAACAAGTGAGAGTTTATTTTGCATATTGAGGAGGTGTACCACTTTTTTCTGACCGTTCTTCTTGTACATGTTATCACTAAACCTCAAAAACATCATACATGTGATTTGCTGTCATTTAATAATATTGTTAAAAGGAGATCAAACTTATAAAATATTCATTTCTAAAAAAAATACAAAATCTAAAGACCTGTTCTTTGATGGAGAACGCTTTAGCAGGAAGCTGCAGCTCAGTGTGCACGTGCTTTGGCGTCTTTTTAATGTCACTAACGCTACACAAGCTTTAGCCGCTAACACACACATGTTTGACATACAGTGAGCTCTTTGCATGTCTGACCAAAAGAAAAACCTCAGATAACCTATGTTAAAATGCAAATATTCTTCACTTTTTGTCTGAAAAAAAAAAAATCCCACATTAACGTGTGTCCACACATGTAGGAGACTCACTGTATAACAGCTGGTGCTACTGTGACCCCCTGACCTCTGCACCTCCTGTGTGTTTGTTCCTGTACCGGGTCACAGACTGTAGTGTGTTGACACCACTACTGTACGTCGTGCTGTTCTAACTGACGTGACGTCTGGAGGACACATCAGTGTCTCTGAAGCTCACCACTGTGTGTCCAGTCCATTCAGCCGCATCATGTCCCACTTTCTGTGTCCAAAAACATCTTTCAGCTCCCGGTGAAAAGATGTTGGTGTTTTTACAATCTCTGCCTTGGGTTATTAATGAAAAACAAGGAGGATGGAATATCTGCCGCCCTCCCTGCAACCTACGTCTGTCCTCCCCCCCAAAAAAAACAGAACCCATCCAACAACTCTTCCTTCTTCCCTATTCTTTATATAATTACTGTCTATTGACTTGTTTTCTCTATTTCTACCATCAATTCTATTCCTCCATTGTGGTCTTAGCTGTGAAATGGCTTAAAAAATATTTTTAATTTATTGACAGTATTCATTCAGGGGAAAATATCTGGTGCTTCTAACCAATTACCTTCAGCGCTTTTAATGGCGCTCATTCTGCCATTAGAGTTAATAACCAGTTCTTAATGAGCATGTTTCAGTCATTTGCATGCCGTCCAAATTCAGAAACAAAACATCTGCCTGGGTGAAATGGCCTGACGTATAAAAATGTGATTAATTCTGTGGGGCTGTGGGTGGGTGGATGATGATGATGATGAGAGGAAAATAAGAAAGGCAAAGATTCTAAACCATCGTGTCCCTGTGTTGTCCTAACGGTGTATCATTTTGACTTATAGGGTATCTTTGTTACTAGGGTACAGCATGACGGGCCCGCCGCCTCTGTCCTGCAGCCTGGAGACAAGATCCTGCAGGTAACAGCCTCTCGAACAGAGCAGAAAGCACCACACTGCGTCCACCTCTGAGTCCACGACCCTCACCTTTTTTTTTAATTTACCAAAGTTGAGGGAAAAAAACACATTTTGCAGTTTGTTTGTTTTTTGTTTTTTTAATCACCTTGACTTTTTTACATAATGCAGGTTCTACACATCCCTTAGCTTGGTGGTTCCCAAAGTAGGGGGCGGGCCACTCTCAGGGGGCACAGAGCTGTTGCAGTAGGGCCAGTCAAGACAAATTATTTCAGTTTTTTTTCTCACACTTACACACAAACATATCTATATCAAATAATTTTATCTCACACACCCCCTAGTGGCAGCTCCACACTTTGCCTTATGGCTTGTTTAGGAGGCCATATTTGCTCACCTCTACAAAAAACCAACCAGCCCCAAAGCGTGATGCTGCCACCACCTGTGGTCATCATACTGTAGTTTAGTTTCTCCTTTTGAACAGATTTAAACGTAATGCTGTGTTTTGTTCTTTTCCTCGTCTAAACTTTGACGTATTTTGACTCTTCAGTCTTCAGTAATTCACTGATGTGTTCAGGGTTTGTCAAAAAATCTGAATCTTCCAGAATCGTTTAAAAAGCAGTCGGTGAGCGTCAACAGTCACTCTGTCGTATGCACTTCCTGTGTCTGTTATGGTGCAACAGAAGCTCTCACCTGGTTTTCCTAAAAGCCCGTTTTTGTCTTTGCCCCCCCCCCTTCTCTCTCTACAGCGTGACTGTGTAGCTCCTCCTTCCCTCCTTCCTCCTCTTCTTCTCTCTTTTCCCCAAAAGTGATGTGTGACTGAGATAGTGATGGCAATGACCCCCCCTCCCCTTCATCCTTCTACAAACACACTCACATTGCGTGTTTGCCTTGCAGGCTAACGGACATAGTTTTTTACACATGGAGCATGAGACGGCCGTCTCTCTGCTGAAGAGTTTCCCCAGGATAGTGGACCTGATGGTTCTGAGGGACAGCAGCATGCGCTAAACGTAGTTCTTTTTTAAACAAACAAACAAACAAACACAACAAACACAACAACAACAACAACAACAAAGCTTTCTCCCACTGCTCTTCCTCATCCTGCCTCAACCCACCTGTGCTCTGCCGGAGTGTGGAACTGAGAAATGAGCCGCCTTTTTTACCCTTTTTAGGAGAAAACACACAGACGTTTATTTGCCTATTGCTGGACCAAAGGCAAATACCAGTGCCAAATGTACCATAGGAGACATATCTTCTCGGCTCTTCTTTCTATTAGCAGTCGCGGGACATTTTCGCCGTCGGGATGGACCGGAGGAGGACTCGGCGCTAGGAGTCCAGACATGGCTGCTGCAGTTTGGAATTATTATTGTTATTTTAATTATTATTATTATTATTATTTATTTAAATGGAATTCTGTGATTGGTTTAATTTGACAGTCATGGATTAGTCCGTTTGAGTAGATTCTGTAGTTCCTGAGGGTTCTAGGGTTTAAGGAGTGTTGTTGCTCGTCCTCCACTGCTTTATACTGTGTTTCCTATTTATTTATTTATTTATTTATTTATTT
>NC_024308.1:7776300-7805233 GCF_000523025.1 Cynoglossus semilaevis
CCCCCCCCTCCCCCCCATATGTGCATAAATCCGACAAGTTAAGACTTTTTGCCTTGTGTACATACGTAGAGCTGTGGCCTTTTGGAGCTGCACTCTCTTTGGGGCCTGAACAGACTCAAAGTCAGAGTTTATGATAAATACACCTATTGTTAATAAACCACAGTCTGAATTCTATCTCCTACGAACGTACAGGGAACCTTTCTCCACGTGGACGAAGCTATTTATTTCTGTATAGAACAAAAAAAAAACATTTTGCCCTTGTCCATTTCTGCTACTGTTTTTGTTTTGTTTTTGTTTTTTTTTCTCCGTCTTTGTGCTGAGAAGAGCTAAAGCAATATTCCTACAACTCGGAACGTGAAGCTCTCGGCCAGAGACGAGCCTGTTCTGCAGCGCCATCTATCGCGTGACTCCATACCAATGTTTACACACACACTGCCGTGCACATAATAGACGAGCAAACACACAGGTGTGCCAACGAATATGACATCTATCCACTAATGTCACACACACACACACACACACATACTGAGCCCCAGTGGGTCAGTGCCCTGTCCTATTTATTTATTATTAAAATGATACAAAGTAGAATTTTCTTACAGCTTTAAAATTCTAATTTTATCACCTATTAAAAAACATCCTGGCCAACATTGCAGCCTACTTAAAAAATGTGAGGCCACGATGGAAAAGCTGGATGGGCGACATCAACGATGGAATACTTTCTCAACTCCTGTGGCATCGTTTGAAATCTTAAAAAAAAAAAAAAGTTTTTATCTTATTACCTTATCTTATCAGCATTCACAGCATGCTTAAATATCACTAATCACCAAATGTATAATATCACTGAGTTTTCTTAAAGCCACTCACATTATAACATCGGTGCCATGATGACCCTCTGACCCCCACGCCCCTGACCCCACCCTCTTGTTGCGTTTACAGAGGACCATTTCATTAGAGCTTTACCGTACCTCTGTGTGGCCCAGCTCTGATCCCAACACTGACAGCAGGACCCGAATAATTTCCCTTAACTACAGGAATCACGAGGGTGTCGGACATGAGTGGCGTCTTAACGGGTGAATCTGATCCTGAATCAGATTCACCCTTTTTAGACAATCTGTGTCACAGAGGAGTTGACTACACCTGAACTGTCTGTGGAACTTTTGTAACTTGAAAAAAAAAACTTATTTATTAGATGTACAGGACTTAAAACGGTGCCATAAAAAAAGTGTGAGCCACAGTAAAGTTATCGTTTCCATGGTGACAGAAGGAACCATAAAAAAAATCTGTATTTTTTATTTTATTTTAATCTCCACGTTAAGGCAACCTTTCCTAAAGATGTTTTAAAAAAACACACATCTTTATTGATCTTTGCTTTTGCCAGACATGAAAATGATGCCAACGCTCGTAACAAGCACTAGAGTTTACTTCCTTTTGCCAAAATGGACTGAAAATGGCACAGGTGAGACGTGTGGTCCAGATGTTTAACCACAGAAACCCACCCAGCCCCGTTTGGAGTTTGAAATATCAAAGATATTGTGACGTGAACAGAGAAAAAAAAAAAAAAGGTTTGATAATATAATTATTTTTACTACGTGTTTCAGGTAATTCTTTCTAAATATATTGATATACCTTAGCTTTGCTCAAAAATGTTGATATTTTCTAACGACACACTTATAACAAAGTTACGGATGGAAGTACGCACAGTATGACTCGCAGATCTACAACTGTACTGTCCACAGCTGTACAAAATGTATTTCTACTGTAATTGTGAATTTGTGTTATACAAATATATATTATATATATATGTATATGACTATAAAAAAACCCAAGTCATTTTTCTATATGTTTAATCTACATATGACCAACGGTGAGGAACGGTGTCTCTGTACATAGCTGTGAATGAAATCAGATTTAAAAGACAATTCCTATTGATTGTGAATGTACTCATGCTTTCTGCAGTACCCGCCCCCACCCCCCCACTCCACTTGAATGCTGCTTCTTATGTTGTGTGACGAAAACAAAAAGTACATTGACCTCCGAGAGAGAGAAAATGCTGACGAGTTTTTAAGTGACGAGTCCAACCTGAACTATTTATTTCTGTCTTCATTTGCACATGCGAGTTGAAATCCTTCCACGTTTAAGTTTTGAGTATTAATGCGAAGAAATGTAATTGTTGAGTTATATATATATATACACACACATATATATATACATATATATATGATATATATCATGTGTTTAGAATGCATTTTGCAGACGCTATCTGTACATATTTAAGATACACTTTTTACAAAAAAAATATTATATGTATAAAATTGAAAAAATGCTGTGCAATGATTATACTGGAGCCATTTTGGGCTTTGGGACGTACCATTTTTCAGTATATAAGAGGTGTTTTGAATAATGTACTAAAGTCTCTATTGTACAAATAATAAAAAAAATGTCACTATTGGTAATCTGTTTGCTTTACTCGAAACAGAAGGCGACCAATAGGAAGCAAAAAAAAAAAAAGGTCAAAAGTGCAGGTAAGGGATAAAGGAAAGGAAGGAGGAATTAAAGTGACCAAATAAAGTGGACAGATTAAATTTGATCAGAACAACGCAATAACAAGTACTAGTGGTGAAAGTGAATGAATGCGTGTTGTTCTTCACTGAACTCTTTCATTCTGAAGATCATGAGATTCATGACTGTCTGTACAGCACAGGGGACTGGTTCATGTTGCATGAAACCTGTAATGATATTTTGGGCACTAAGAATAATGGTAAAAAGAAACTTGAGAGAGACTTTTGAAAGTTCTTTCAAACACTGAGGCAACTGTAATAATTTTGAGAGAAACTTTTGGAAGTTCTTTCAAACACTGAGGCAACTGTGTTTGACTCACTGTTGCCTTCCTCATCCTCATCGTTTACATCTGATATGTTGTAAAAAAGTATTTATTTCTTGATTAACAATAATAATAATTATTATTATTATCATTATCACTACTGCAGTATACTGTCCTGTCGTCCCTGTCTTGTACCAATCCACGATGCTGCCCCAGCTCCACTGGCCGCTGCCGAACAAATCCACTTACTGTGGTGCAGACGAACAATAAACAATGGAGGGTAATACATGCAAAGGCTCGCACACGCACACACACACACACTGACAAAAGCAAAATTATGACTTTTTTGCGCCTTTTCGACTTTTAATTGTGATTCAGTGTTTGGGACCAAATATTTCTGCAGGCTGAAGAACCAACCCACTTACACAGTCATGCATAAATTCGCCCCCACGCCGACTCACACATGGCATCTGTGTGTGTGTGTGTGTGTGTGTGTGTGTGTGTATGCAGCCACCAAAGCAGTCAATACACTCTGACCCGATCAATAACAATACCAGGGACTGAGTCCGTGACCTCCATTCATTCATCTGCTCTCTGGGAACGTATGTGGTGAGTGTGTATCTGTAAATGCAGATGAAGCCCCCGCCCACGATTGATTCACTGTCCACAGACAGACCGACTTGTGTTCAATATGTAAGACTGACTTCTGTTTTCATGATTTTTTTTCTTCTTCTTCTGCATATTCTCACTTTGAATCCAAATCACTTCTGCGTTCTATGTAATGAACAGCATCCTGTTTCTATGGTTTCAAACAAATGTGGAGAGACCACACCGGTTCTGTAAGTACTTTATACCAGGAGAGAAAAAAGCAAGGGAAAAAATTAGGAAGTTTAAAAATACAAATACAGACTCTCTGAAATGTGTTTGAGTTAACGACATTATGGCTACAAACAATAGCCCACTGTTCAGGTTAGCAAAACCAGCTAAATGTGAACAGTACAATATGGCTGAAAGGAATTAAAAAAAAAAAAAATCGGAGTAAGGAGTAAAAAATAAATAAATAAATAAATTTGGCAAAAATATACGTACCCAAAATAGTTTAAATCATCCATTAAAATTACTTACTAATTATTATGAAAATTCTGCAAAATATACACGAAATATATTTGAAACAGTCAGAAAAGAAGAGCAGCAGGAAAATAATAATAATAATAATAATAATAGTCAATAACATCAGTGTCAACAGACTTTGGGCCAAACTGAACATCCCTGCTGTAAGGTCTGAGATTTTCATTTTCATGGATAAAGTGAGTGTAGGCGTCCTCTGATGAGAGTTTGTTGAGAGTAAACAAGGTCCTGATCCAGGCTGAGTGTAGGTACAAGCCCTGAGAGAGAGAGAGAGAGAGAGAGAGAGTGCAGTGACAATATACTTTCCATTTTAATCGAACCACCATATCCAGAAATGAATGCATTTTTTTTTTTTTTGTCCCTGCAGCAGCACGGCACGTGACAACACCTACAGTGGAGCCACAGCACTGACCACACTGACTGCAGCAACTGCAATCACTGGGAAACCATGTCACAGAATGTGTCCAACAGACAGTGTCTTAAAATATAATAAAATCCCTGACTATTTTTAATAAAACAATTAACATCCAGGTTTGGACAAATGCGTTTATACACTAGATCAGGCACGGGCAAACTAAGGCCCGGGGGCCGGATACGGCCCATTCAGCTTTTCAATCCAGGCCGCCAAATTTTTCCAAATTATATAACTTACTTATATTATCATTATACTTCTGCCTTTTCCCTGCAACACCCACTTTTTCCCAATAGATGGCTGGAAAAAGATGACGAGCATTTTGGCCTTTCTGCATGACTTTCTAACATTTACGTAACAACATAATTTATCCATCTATCTGCCCCTGACCTGGACCCCCTGTTCAATTTTAGGACAGTTGTGGCCCACGAGTCAAAAAGTTTGCCCACGCCAGGTCTTGATTAACATCTCTGAAGTAATGACTTTTTGGCCATGGCGCAGAGCTCCTGGTGTTCTGTGGTGCTGTACACAGCTTTTACAAACCCCCGCCTTTATAAACTTTACACCTACATTTCTGGTGCTGTACACAGCTTTTAAAACAAACCCTCGCCTTTATAAACTTTACACCTACATTTACACTGTAAAAAAAAATCTCACAATTTAATTTTCATCCCACATTTTCTTTAAGGAATTCTCTGAATAGTACATAGTAGTCTTTGAACTGCCGGAGCAAGAAGAGCTGGAAGAATAGCAGCGCGCGGGTGCGTGCGTGCGTGCGCGTGTGTGTAATCATCCCACGGGACCGCCTAAGAACCGGTCTGACCGAGTGAAGGAATTGAGAGTGAGTGTTTTCACACACACTCCCAGAGGCAACAACACACCCCAGCTCCGGGTACTAAGTCCAGGCGGACTGTGTCAACTTCTGTTTTTTTTTTGTTTTGTTTTGTTGTTTTTTTTGTTGTTGTTTTTTTAACTCTGCCGATAAAAAAAATGTCAGAGTGAAAAGGATCTGCCCTGGAGTTCGATCACTGTCCCGGGACTGACGCTGACATCTGTGAAAACAGACCGAGTGTCGGTGCGACACTGACGCTGAAAGGCTCCCGGAGGAGGACGACTGTGTGTGTGACACCATGCCTGTGCGACAGAAAGGTAAAACGAACCGACTTTTCTGCACATTCGTCGCGTTTTTCTCATCACTTTAGTGATTTTTTTGTTTTGTGCTGTGTCAGAACTACACCCCAACACTTGAGCTTGAACTTCACTCGAAGATCGTTTACACGTTGCGGTATTCGTGTGAACTACTCTCAGAGCTCGAGTTGCGCCTCAATGCACAAAACTTCCTAACAGAAATATCCATTTTAACTTTGTCTGCAGGTTTTGTAGCTTGCAAAACAATCACACCATCATTGAATAATATTTTCAGGATCTTCAGGACGTGTAGGAAAATTCGGCAGACATTATTTGTGGATACTTGTTTACGTGATGACGATTTGCACTGAACTTTAAACATCAACCTAAGTATTATGTGTTGCATCAAAACTCTGGTGCACGTGATTCATGCCGTGAAATCTCGATGTCTCCAAAACGTGAACTGAACAACAAAAACAAGCGCAAGACATTGTAGTGAGGTTTGTTATGGGTTGTATGGCAATTAAAATACAACAAATAGGACTGTCACTTTCTGCTCATTAAAAAAAAGCTGTTCATGGAGCTGCAAGACTAGTATACAGTTCACGGTATATACACGGCAATGGTAATAAACCTAAAGGGCTATTCTGTGCAGATAAATACAGTGGAGAACCATAAACACAGTTAAGAATACACGATTCTTGCAGTCATTTATTTCCATCATGGCCAGTTAAAAAGAAGGTCAACTTTGTTTATCCCAAACTCAAATTGATGATTTCTTCAGAAGTTCTATTTTGTCAACAAAGCAAAGGTATTGGGTAAAACAGCAGTTAATTTCAAAAGCTGAAATCTAAGAAAATAATATTTGTTTCACAGGAAATGAATTTAAATTAATCCATATTATTGTGGACAGGCAGTATCAAGCAGGGAGTGGCTCCAGTTTCCTGTGAACAGGATTTTACAGCAGGGGATGAGTAAAAGATGATGGTAATGATGATGATGATGATGATGATCATGGTGATGATGGCAGAAATTATTGTGGTAAAGAAGAATGATGACTGACAACTGTGTCAACGTTGACTTATGGTCAGGAGCTTTGTTGACTCAGGAGCTCTAACCCATCTTCAAGTTCCACCGTGTTATTCCTTAACAGTACCATTGCACTACTACGTGCACTCACAGTACCAGGCCATAATTGCTGATTTGTTTTTCTAATTTAACGTTTTGTTCTGTATCCAGACGCCCAGAGAGCCCTGGAACTTCTTCAGCAGTACCGCACCAGATTAGAACAGAGGCGTCACGGCCAGCACCAGACCAAACAGGGTGAGGTGGAGGAAGACCACCAGCTCCAGCAGTCTCTGGACAGAGTCATCGACGTCTTCCAGAGTCAGCTCTTTAATGCCCTGCTCGGTAAGAACCAACACCAGTACGTGTTCATCAAATGACACAAACTAGGACTAATTCATTTGGAATTTAGTCTAAGCAGATTTTTCAACCACAAAAGTGAGTCGGGTCAGACATTGGTGGCAGCTGATTGACAGGTTACTACAAAATTTGGACCGAACCATATGAATGTATAAAAGAACATGAAACAGTGAAAAGCTGGAGAGAAAAGTACTGAAATAAACAAGTATTTGTCAGTCCATACAGTCCATTCATAATTCTACCTTCCTTGGAACACATTCAGACACCACAGTGATGCACTGTGGTTTTCATGTTGCTAGACCTCAGGCGAGTGTTGCATTCATGGTCTGATCTGGTGCCGAAATTACACGCCAATTCTGAATCTCTCAGTTTCTCAAAAGACCGTGCACTGGACTCTGAGGTTGTGACTGGGCCACATGTGACACATGTGGCCCACAGGCCGCTGTTTGAGTAGGTTGGACACAGATGTAAGTGTGACACTGGCTTTCACACAGGGACGTTTGTGGACTGTAGGCATTCACTCCGTGATTCAGACCTCCACAGTTTACAGCTCCTATTTAAACTGGTATGTGTGTTTAAATCTTGTGTGTGTGTGTGTGTGTTTGTGAGGTATGTGAACAACAACAAACTGGTTCTCAGTCTCTGGTCCCACCTGCTTTTGTGCCACGCCCTTGTCATTTACTTCCTGTTCATATCCAAGTTTTTTGGATCAAAGTGGAGTTGTGATGTTGAAGTTCTTTTTCACACATGCACCTGAACCCTTCTTTACTCACACACGTTGAACTACCACTTCCTCTTTACTATCTTTATGACCAACACACTGATTAGAACTCAGCATTTTACAATGTAATGTTGAGGGGATGTTAGGGGAATTACTCTGAGTCATACTGTTAGTATTTAATACCTGGTATACATTGGCGTAAAACCACACTCTCAGTGTTAATTAATTCATTTGCCTCGGTCACATGGTTCAGCCTCTTCCTAACAGCAGCCATTTTTTTTTAGATTTTTTTTATTGAATTGCTGTTTTGGAATTTTCTCAAATAAATAACGTTTGATGCATCATAATCTAATAAGTGTAAAAAAAAAGAAAGAAAAGGAGGCTATTTGTTTTGCACTAAACTCAAATAAAACATTTTTGTTTTAATGTCCTTCAGTCTCACCATCTTATATAAAACAAATACAGTTATCTTCACTCCGTTTGAGATCCATCTTTTTACTCAATTATTCATTTGTTCTTTAAAGAAAAGTCATGTTTTACCCATTCAAACATGACGTGTTAATTTATTATTATGGAGGAAGTTCCTTCATGCTACCGCTAGAGGTCACTGATGGATAAGCTTAATTTCCCCTTAGTTTACCAGCGCTCTCAGAAGAGGGGAATTGCGTTTCTTCCTCTTTACATGTTTTATGTCCATCCTGTTTTATCTGCACTCTTATTTAGTTATTTTCTGTTTTTCTAAATGTTTCCTTTCGTACCTCCTGCCTGATTTTTGATCCTGTCTGATCTTCCAGATATCCAGGAATATTATGAGTTGACCATCCATGCAGACAGCAAACTCTCCTCAGATCAGGTTGATGGTTCAGGGGCTCTGTCAGAGTCCTGTTACCTTCCTGCACAACAAGAAGATGCTCCTCCCAGTCCTCCAAGTGCTTCATCGTCCAGTGGGACATCTTTAGTTTCCAAACCCAGGTCCATCAAGTCCCCTGCCCCTCCAATCCCATCTGAAATACCCCCACATTCATCAAAAACCCAGTCTAGTCCGGACCAGTCCCAAGCGGCCAAAGTCAAGTACTGTGCTCCTCCTCCTCCTGCCCAATGTGGAGACTTTAAACCAGGAGCAGCTGAGTCTGTGGCAAAAGGTGAAGGAAGTCCAGCTGGTTCCAGTAAATCACCACCTGTGGTTTCAGTGAATGGAACAAGGAAACATCTATCTCCGGCTGAAGGTTCAGCTGGTCCACAGAACCTTCCTGCATCTCCAGACCCCAAGCAGATGACTGTCTCAGCGCTGGTCTCCAGTACCATCGAGAGCTTCTTGTCTCCATCTAATCTTGGCAAACTCAGCCCCACATGTTCACCACCGAGCACCAGCCCAGGTCCTCACAGAGGCACAGATACTGCCCCCATCTCTAAGTCCTTGGTCACCAGCAAAGACTCGGGGTCAGGGAAGGTCACTCCCAGCACCAGTCCCACCAGCCTGAACCAGGGGAAATTTACCTTCAGCAACCTCAGCCCCACAAGTCCTCCAGGGTCTACGACTAGAGGGTCTCGGTTAAGGTGTGTCTTGTGTTGAATTCTTTAAAACTAAAACAAGAATGAATGAGGTGCAGATCATTCAGGATAACTCAGATCAGGTTTACTGAGTTCACCTCCAGTACCTTTTTTTTCAGCCCCACCAGCCCTGGACCAATCAAACCTCCCTCCCTGAGCCCCAGTCATGGTCCAGCCAGTCCCTGCTCAGCCTCAAGTCTGAGGACCCCCACCAAGGTAGGCCATCAGATGTTTAGTGTTTGTGATGACGTGACCGCAGATTGTTTTTTTTTTTTTTGCTAATTATTCTGACCTGGGATAAAAAAGATTTTGTTGAAGCTTAAAAGCACATGTATGTCAAACTCAAGGCCCCTGAGCAGAATGTGGCCCGCCACATCAGTTTATGGGGCCAACAAGAGCTGTTCATGCATGTTGTCCTATAGTTATGTTTTGTGGACGTTTTGTAGATTGTGTTTTCCATTTTGGCCATGGATAGAAATGTCACATGGAAAAGTTGCTGTGCTGTGAGCAGGAAGTAGTTTGTTGCTCTTTGCTCCAAAGGCAGACCATCATCTGGTTGAAGTCCTTTGGCTTTTCTTCACCAAGACATGAATCATGCATGTGGTTTGGTTGCGGATTGTGTAAAGATTTGCTCTTCACTCGTGCTGGGTTTTGATCTCCTGCGTGTTGTTCATGTCCCAGCAAGATTTGCTGTTACAGCCTTGGCTTTACAGTGAAGTTGTACGTTATTTATAGACCCAGGCATCAGCGCACACAGCATTTTCCCTCACTGCCTTCTGTGTATGTTTTGTGGGTTCTCTGCTCTAATTTTTAACACGGCGGTACTCATGATCCAGCGTTACACTGTTGAAGACCATCACCTTTTAAACGTGGATCGTATTACTGCTGATTGGCTCAAATGAAGACAGGCATACGACAGATGTAGGAGAATTCAGCAGACATGTCAACAACTTTTCCAATGACAGTCTCCAAGATGGGAATCTTTCTAATTGTATTCCTCTTACATAACACTGAACTAAGGATAATAACTAGTGCTTTGCTAAAAGGAGTGTTAATGTAATACTGTTGTGCATAGTTAGGCAGTTCCATAGTGTAGCGCCTAGCATGCCTGCCTCGGAAGCAGACAGTAGAGAGTTCGATTCCCAGAGGAACCACATGCTTGGCACCTGCTGGGGGCAGCCTGTTCACAGCGTTTCTGCTGTTAACATAAAGATTTCCCAAATATTGGATCAATAACAATCAATTTTATTTAATTTTATTTATTTGTGGGACACTGTCCTGGCGGGGACATTTTGCAGACCCTCATTGAGTGAGGCTGTTTTGATGCTCAATATTTCGTTTGAAGTTTGGATTAGAATTTGGATTAGATTGGAGTAAAGATTAATATAAGGTATATGTAGTGTTAGTGGAGGTTAGTGTGAGAGGCTGGGGTCTGTGTTGGCCTGTGTGTTCTCACCTCATTCCTCTCACTTAAACGTTTCACATGCATCTATTCTTAGCTACAGTGAAACTAATCAGTAATTTCAGTGATGCTGATCTCAGGGAATTTCAGTATATATTCAAGTGTGTTCATGCTCCAACATGCTGGTCCTTTTATTTTGTTTTGTTTTGCAAGTGCACAAATATATATATATCTCTGTGCACAAGGATAAAGACAGCAGCTGGAAGACGAGTGGACAGGTGGGTGGATGTCCACCTGGACAGGTGCCAGCGTTCTGAGCTGGCCACTGTTCAGGTGCAGAGGTCCTCAGGAGCTGCTGCGGTGACAGGACAGGACAGGACAGACCAGGTGTAGGGGACATTTAAAAGGGAGGAGAGCAATACAGAGAGAGCAGGAATAAGGAGCAGAAGCAGGAGTCAAAGACACAGCGACAGCAGAAACATGTCCCTATCAGCAGCGAGCAGCTGAGCGGAGGGAGAGGGACCGTTGGTGGGTGAGGATGTTTCCTGGAAACTTTGCCAGAGAGACCGGAGAGTATGGACTGCATTTGCATCCTCACTGCCAAGGTGAGACACCGGAATGGGTTAGTTGTAGGGGAGCGTGGAAATGGAAAAGACAAGACGAGGTTAGATTTACAAATAAAGAAATTAGTCTGCGTTAATGCTCAAATTATTGTTGTCATGAGCTGCTCGCAGCTTTTTAATCATTGTTTGTCATCACTTTTTTTTAATAGAATGCCAGTAGCAAAGATATAAAATAAAACAGTTATGACCTTGTTAAAAAAGTGCTTCAAACTCAGTGCACCTGCTGTTTATTATCTGTGTTGAAAACAGGCTTCATATTTTACAGATGGCGTGCTGTAATGTGAGGCTGGATGGGATCTAAGTTAATATATCAGAGGAACAGCCTGTGTTGTAGTGAAGCTTCTCTAATGGGAATGTCAATCTGGTGCTCAGCCTTTGGACTGACAACACATGAAACCAAGTGGGTCGATGGAGCTCACAACTCACAACTGACTGGTGCTGATCCAGTCTGTGAGATTAAACAGTCAGTCAGTCAGCCAGTCAGTCAGTCAGTCAGTCAGTCAGTCAGGTGTCAGCAGAATGGCTTTATCAATGGGTGTAATTTGAATTTATATATATTTAAAATGTTATCTTTTTACAGTAAAAAAAATTTGGTGACAGTGGAAGAGGTGGTTAGTGCTGCTGCTTTACAGCAACAAGGTCACTAGTTCAAACATAGTTTTTCACTTTAAACAGATCATAGGTGTGAATGGTTGGTTTTCTCTCCTATACATGGTCTTGTGATGGACTGGTTGACTGTGATTGACTGGGATTGTCTCCAGGAAAAGGATTCAATGGTAAGGTATAAATGAATGACGGAACAAATATTCTGCTTTTTCAGTCAATCTATGCACAGTTAATCCAACCTCAGTTTGGTCTCACTTAGTGTCACTGACTTCCCGTGCTCTAAGAGAGCAGGAGTCTCCCGTTAAGAGGCTTACCTTAGGCTGCTAATAGACTTTACACAGGTGGAGCTATTTTGGTCTGGACAAAGAAGAGTGGAGAGGGAAACTAATGAGAGAGACAGGCAGACTAAGTCTGCAGCTTCCTTGTCTCATTGGCTTGGTATGGATATGCTTTTGTCAAGAGTCTGCCAACCATCATCACCAGCTTGTGGCTGACATCGTTTTGTAACCCTGATTAGAGGTCAGCGCTAACGACAAAGGCATGAGAGGAAAAAGGAGAGACATTTTCTGACATCCACGGGACTTTTGAGCTCATGGGAAGTCAGAGATGTTGAACGTCTGTAACGGGAGTCTCTCAATGAACAGTTAAACTTTTCAGCTCAGTTGGTTTTACCAACCGTTGTGAAAATCTATCTTTTCAGCTCAATTGGTTTTACCAACCGTTGTGAAAATCTGGACCCAGTCTGGGGTTTTACGGAGAGTCCTGCATGTTTTTGGTTTACAAGCTGAAATGGACCATCATAACTGTGTCTCTTCAAGAAATGTAATGTATCTTCTCAATCTGTATTTATTCCCATCATGTAGATTAATCTGTCAGGTGTCAAATAGTTGTAGCCTAAGCTTTAGTGTAAGCCTGCGGTTTTCACCTCATGTCAACACTGTGTTCTGAATCATGTCCTTTGGTCTGGAATTTCAGAGATGAAACAGTCAATTGGAGCTAAAGCTATAGTTGGCAGTGAATGAATGGTATATACAATAAATAACAGTGTCATCTGCATAAGAAAGCATTTTCAATTTTTTTGAACAAAACTTTTAACTGAAATACTAAACCCATAACAGAGAAGAGGAGTAATAGATGGGCTGACCCAGGCTTATTTTTTATACAAATCAAACTATAAAATACTGTCTACGTTGTGTGATAATCCAGACAAGTCTTTTTGCAGAAGAGCAGCAAAAAGTTGTGTACTGCACTGAGTACTGATTTTCTGTAGATAGTAGTAATGTGTTTGCCAAGAAGTTTTCCCTAAATGTGTTGTGAGCTTTAGGCTAATAGGCTAATTGTTTATTGTTCAGCCCATGTCATGTCTGAGTTCAGCTGAAGCAGAAAATCCCATTTAGCAGAAGAGTAATCTCTGTGGAGTCTCTCACTACACACACACACACATTCACACACTGACTCACAAGCAAACACTCTGTTTTGTAGGAGAGCGTTTGTCTCAGACATTTAGCATCCAGGCTAAGTTAAATCCTGGTTTATCTTTAACATATTGCTGTTACATATGTACTTTATGTCGGTAATAATTGTTTTTACTCTTATTCTACTGTGTTCATGAAAGCCAAATAATTAAGGCTGTCAAACAATTTAAATGTTTAGTCTGATTATTCACCAGGTAGTTGTTAATTAATCACGATTAATCATGATTAATCGTAATTATGCAAAAAAGATATGCAAACTTGTGACTCAAAATCTAGCTTAATAAAATTGCAAAAAAGATATGTGACTCAAAATCTAGCTTAATAAAATTGGTCTTAATTTTAGTAAATGCTCTGCATCTTGACAGTGGCTTCTAGTTTGCATTGAGAGTTGTTTGAAAATTCTCCTCCTTAATTAAATCAGTCCCTCATGAACTATTTTACAACATCTGTGAGGCTGGTCTAACGCAGGCCAACCACCTGACCTCCAGTGGATGCCTCCAGAAAAACTGCTGGACTTTGAGATGGAATTTTAAGCTTTGGTGAAAGGAAAACTCTTTCCTTTGATGGAAATGCATTAAAATGCATTCAAATTTTTCAATCTGATTAATTTAACACTAGTCTTTACTAATTAACTTTGACAGATCTGAAAAGCCTACACTGGTTGACTAGTGCTTTTTAATTTCCCTTACAAATCAGTTGATTTTGTGGCATTTACATGAAACTGTGGTCATTGAGCTCCTTCTTGAATATTCAGAAAACCTCTGCAGGTGTTCATGTGACTATGACACGTTGTTTGTCACCATGTGGTGGCCCCACCACGGCCTATTTATAGTCTCTCATCTTTCACCCAATATTATTATTTGGGTCTGGTTCATCTCCCCATTACCTGTAACAGGATAAGCAGGTGAATGATGATGGTGGGTGGTGCTGTGTCACTGTTCAACCACATAGTGGAGCTGTGTGAATGGGAAAACACAGCAACATGTTGCGCGAGACCTGTCTCTGTCACTTCAGGAAGTATGGCATGCCCCCAGATATTTATCTTTTCTAATATGCATGACAAACGACCCTTCTATCAGTGATTGAGTTTGTGTTTCTGCAGGTAATTGTGTCTGTGTCTGTGTCTGTGTCAGTGTTGTATAAAATGGAGCTGAGGAATATTCCCTCGTACAGAAGCTGAACACACAGCTGGTAAACTCTGATCACGTGGCGGTTCACGTCTGAAATGTTGATGTGCGGAGTCCTTTTTTGATTGGTTAGTTAGGAGAGAGGATAATCCGCCACGATTGGCTAGTCAGGGGGGTATGAGGTTATCACACACACACAAACATACTCAAACACACACATACGCATACAGTGGGGTTATTTCTGTGCTGGCTGACCTACTAATGTTAACATGTAGTGCATGCCTGCTAGGCTCATGATGCTGCCTCCCCTCATACTCACTACTACTTTTCATCCATTCCATTATTTTCCCTGTTTACACTGTGCTGTTGTTGTTGGTTTCAACATTTATATCTTTGCTTTTTCTACCTATCACTAACGCACTGGGTAAAAACAGACTGTGCAGCATCCGCGGCCATCTATGTGTTTACACTCACACCGTGGCTTATGAGCCAAAATGCCTGTGGCTGTGTGTTCGTGTGTGTGTGCGTGCGTGTGTGTGTAGGTACACGTACATCCGCATGAGCTCCATCTGTTTCTTGCCAAACCAAATGGACACACAGTATAGCTGCTGTCAGTGCAGCTCCCTTATTACATAAGGGAATATTAATGGAGGACCAGCACTGGGTCCAGAGGAAAAAATGAATTATTTCCTTTCTTAATTCCTTTTCCCAGACGAGTCAAGGTTGAGTTTTTGTGGAAACAGTATGAAGTGAAACTGTCGAAAAGTCAACACTAAAAATAAACATGGCTCCTTCTAAGAGCCAGGTTTAGTCACACCTTTTGTTTTGATGACTTGAAGTCCAAAGTGAATAATAAATACAAGTTCCTGCCCCAAACAACTACCGTCCTAATGCCTGTCTGTCGTCAAAGACGGCATTTATTATTTATGTGCAGTAAAAGTAAAAGTTTTACAACACAAGTAAGCATTAATTGCTGGTCGACATGCTTTACATTTACATCTGTTAAAATATGTTTATGTTCTCTGAGACAGGGTTTTGCTTCACGTGATGAAAATAAGCCTCGTGTCTTTACATAATTTATATGACCTGTCCTCCTACGTTAGCTTCACCACCAGGCTCCTGCATCTTTCTATCTGTGCAGGTTCATCTCTGCACCATTAGACCTGCCTCTCTCTCTTCTTCATTTCTCACCTTTTGTTTTTCTCTCTCTCTCTTCTTTCTGTCATACTGAGTTGTTTATTTACCTGTCGAGGTGAGAAGACAGAGACAACCACAGAGAGAGCACCGTGTCATGGTCCAGATGGTCCAGATGGTCCAGCTGTCACCAGCGGGAACCTCATCCTTTGCTTGACCTGTTTGTCTTGCTCTGTGCTCGCCTTCAATCCTCCGCTCTGAGTTTGTCCCCAGTGCACTGCCTCAAAATTCTCAGCAGTGGTGCAGGTTTTACCCTCTTTACACCTTAAAAGAAAGGAGGAAATACTGATAATTATGGGATGAATTTATCCTGTGGGACAGGTTATCTGTCCTTCTGAAACCTCACCTCTTATCCAGATACAAACCAAAGCACTAAATGACCACGTTAATGCAACAAGGCAACATCATTTCCCTCAGGTTTCTGTGCGACCCTTGAGCATGACATTAGGGCGATGTTCCTCAGCATGCACCGCTCACTTCTGTTACGTAATGCAAAAAAAAAAAAATAGCCCAGACCAGAGGGTTGTCAACAAAGACAATTCTGAGTAGACAGGATGAAATATTTAAAGCAAGCTCCAGTGTTGCTGTGATGCAACATCCCATCCTGCAGCCACAACATAGAGGATGGTGGTTACTGTGTGAATGATGTTGAATGATCCTGTAAAAACTCACTGTGATTGAAGAATAGTTACTGTACGGTTTATTATGCAGTGGTTTGAGTGTGAGTTTAACTATGAGTTTGTGCAGTGCTGCTCGCTGCAGTCTCAACACTCATGATTTTTTTATTCCGTTCCTATCACTCCATCATCAGCACTCATGGTCACCTGTGCTTCACAAAGCCTCGGTGCCAGGATGTTGTCATCCTGCTTCCAGCCAAACAACACATCTGTGTTCAAATGTCAACTGAACAGATCCACCCAGTCATGCATGCCGTGTGTGTGTGTGTGTGTGTGTGTGTAAGACCATCATGAACATCATGTCCTCACTGTGTAGGTATGTCTGTGTGTGTGTGGTGAACTTCTGGTATTACTGTACTGTGGGGACACCTTTTTTTAATTTAGACACTTTGTCCTTGTGGGGACATTTTCACAGTCTGCCTCAGTGATACAAGGCTATTTAGAGATTTTAGAATTAATTTTAGACTTTCTTTTAGACATCTTTTGTTAGATTTGAATTAGAGAATTAACAGCATAGATTAGATTATCTGTCTCATCTAGATTGTAATTTGGATTGAAAAGCCCACACTGTATTTGTGACAGTTAATGATAGGGTAAAAGGCCAAGGTACTGCAGCCCGTGTACATGAAGAATGCTCAGAATGCACAAACCCAACAGTGAGGGCATGTTTGTGTGTGCGTGTGTGTTTTTGTGACTTAGCAAGACACAGCATTTCTACAGCAGGTGAAATGGGACAAATAAAAACTACATCCATAACACTTTTATTTAACACACTCTCCATCAGTGTGTGCACGTCTCTCCTCTCTCAATGTCTTTCCTTCAGTCTCTCATTGATCTAGCTGTAGAGAGGCGGGCCAAGAAAAGCAGTGAAGCGAACAGAGAGAGAGAGAGAGAGAGAAGCAGGGAGACACTGATAGTAAGAGAGCTAGAGAGAGGGGAAAAGAGAGAGAGAGGGAAAGTGAGGCAGCAGTGGAGGGAGGCATATACATAGATAGAATGAGAGAGAGAGAGAGGGAGAGAGAGGAGATAGAGGACTGGGGCTGCTGCTGCAAAAGAGGACAACACAGAGCACAGCCATACTGACTCACATACACACTTTCATTTCCATGCATGCATCCATGCACACACTGACAGGCTGACCCACACATGCTGACAGCACAACAACACAAACAACGACCACAACATATTGAGCTCACACTCGTGCACTGCCGGACAGAGGCCATGCTTCCCTCTGCGTCCTGACCATGTTATGAGGATTACTTTGATGAAGATAGAGATGATGAAGATGAGGGCAAAGAAGAGCATGAGGGAGAGGACGCTGGCCTGGGCCTGCCACAGCTGAGGATACTGGGGGGGGGGAGTCAGGCAGGCAGGGAGGCAGGCAGGGTTGGTGGCATCAGAGGTGTTGGACTGTGGGACAGGATGGAGCCAGGGTTGATAGGCACGCATGCTTGTGTGTGTACGTGTGTGTGGTGATGTGTGCGAGCGTGACATGTTTACATGAAGGCTAGGATGCCCCCCCAGCACGGGTCCAGCTAGCCAACGTTAGCCACATGTTGTGCCACTGCAAAGTAGCATGTACCCACAACACCGTATCTCTGATGTTTGGATGCAAGGTAGGTTGTGTGTGTGTGTTTGTGCAAGTGTGTGTGTGTGTATGTGTGTGTCTGAGAGTTGGAGAGTAAGAAAAGGTGAGGGACAGAAGAAGGAGGTAATGACTAAGCTTCTCAGGTTGAGGTAAACTGAGGTGACAGATACAGGGAGAGTGAAGTCTAAGCTGCATGTGTGTCGGCTGGCCGTGTGTGTGTGTGTGTGTTTGTCAATACTGAGAGAGTAGATGATCGTAAATGTTTTTCTTGCACTGTTACAGCTTTAAAGTAAATGTTAGTAAATGTTTTTCTTGCACTGTTACAGCACTGTTACAACAGTAACACTGCTGTAACAGTGCTGTAACAGTGCCTGTTGCTGTTTATCCCATCTGTGTTTCACTGCTAATTTTCACTTAAAGATGTAGTATTTTTTAAGTTCAAAACTGTCTCACATTTGACTGTGCTCCAGCAGAGGGCGTTGTAAGATTATTTCACCCCTAGATTGTCTGTTTGAGTCTGTAGAAAAAGACAATACTACGAGTTTAAAAACTATATATATTCATGAGTATATGAATGGTTTGGGGAAACAGATTCAGGTTCAAACAGAAACAGATTCCATGGTTCATTTCAAAATGAAGATCCACAGAGTTATAAATTTGCTACTGTTTTTTAGTTTGAAACTGTTTGAAAGGTAATATGAGTCTCTGAATAGACAGATGGACTTGTGACTTTATTTGATTTTACAAACCAGGCATTGTACTTTCTTCTGGCTGAGCAACAAGTTGTAACAGCAGCACTGCTTCAATATTTATTTCCGTTTTTTCCTTTTTTTTTTTTTTTTTTTTTACCAAAACATCTTTATCTGGAACTTCTCTGGGGAATTTTCTACCTGTTGCAGCTGGCTTCACCAGTTCAACATTCTATGGTCTCCCTTGTCATTGCTTCTGTTGACCTTTATACAAATCAGTATGTGAACAGAGCTCAGTCATATGACACAAACATATTTCACTGTATGAACACTCATTGACCTCTTCAAACTTTATATTGTTTCTCTGTTGTCAACATCCTGTTTAGACTTTAGGTTCCGTCTTTGTTTTCTCCACTCCGGTGCCTGTTAATCCTGAAAGGGCAACATCAACATGGCAGCTCTGCATTATGAGATCACATAATTACACTTAGCTTAAATGAGCCCTACGTCCATATAATGTAGTACTACTTTCAAACTACCATTACATTATAAGCACTACTTTCTTATGAGCGTTCTACTAATTAGACAACGTCAGACCACGCAGGCGAGTGAGCCCAGGCTGGAGTTGGTGAAAGTCATCTGTTGAGATATTCTGACTCTGTTGAGTGGAAAGTCAACATATGAAATATTTAAGATCCACTCGAGTGCATGAGCGGCGGGAGTGTAACGTGGATTAGCCGTTCGAAGCGTAAGCCGTGTGTAAGCACACAGATAATCTTAGCGTGGGTTTGATAGCTTGTTGTGACTGTACAGTTGAAAAGAACAGAATGGAGACAAAGTCCAGAGCAGTGAAGACTGAGAGGCTACAGAAACAGAGACAGTTCTTACAGATGACGTATCTTGATCAGTGTTTCCAGGTTGAGTTTTTAGTGATAAATCTCTGTATGTGCTAAGTTGACTTTTCGTCTTCTTGACACTGCCATTGGTCCAGCTGACACTAAGGGTCACAGACTCTGGAGTCTGATGAGGTCAAACTCAGAGACGAGATACAAGGTGAAGAGACACGTGGGTCAGTTGAAGACAGATGCTCTCGCAGAAAAGAATGCATTTTAAATACATGAGTGTGGACTGCATTCATTTAACCTTGACAGCAATAAGTCCATTAGATGTCCTGCAGTTTCTCCAGGACATCCAGATCTTTAAACTAGATGAAAACAGGTTTCACCGTTGGATCCATTGGGTAGCGGTGGGTGGTTTCAATGCTGTTTTTTTTTTGTTGTTAAAGGAGTTAGTTAGAAAAAAAAATCTTGAAGTGCTTCATACATGTCTTTTGAATATCTTATATCAGTTTTTTAAATATTTATGCTGTAACCTAAATGCTTGCTGCAGTGTAGCACATATTGATGCTAATGTAGCTCTGGATGCCTGGCTGATCCTTTAAGGAAAGTATTGGACTGTTGGGCCAGTTTTGTTTGAAGGTCAGTTTGAAGATTAACTCTTTTTTGATGGTGATGTTCGTGCCACAACAGCTACTTTTTTGACTTCATGATAACAGAGAGGGAAAAGAGAGAAGAAAGGAAAGGTGACGAAGGCACGTGTGTTTGTGCCAGAAGTCCCTCACGGCAGAGGAATCCCTGCTCTTTCATATCTCACCAAGCGCAACTAACTTCTCGCTCTTTATTCTGTCACACACACAAACACGCACGTTTACAAGGCCTCACATGACTGTTAAACACACACAAACATGGGGGTGGGGTAGTCTTCTCACCTGAAAAACACAAGATCAGACAGTCCAGCTAATGGTAATTTTTGAGACACTGCAGGATAAAGTGGCCCAAAAGACAACATATTTGTATTCAATTTCAGATTTTGTTAATGACAGGATTCATTCAAAATCATCAAATCATTCAAAAATCAGAATTGAGCATTGAGCAAAATTAATATAAAAAGACATTAGTGATGGACATGAATAATTGACATTTCATATATAGCAGTTCTTCACAGATTTGACTTATTCCTGGCTGTGTAAGGAAATCCGTGTGCATTGTTGGATTCTACTCACTGTTGTCCTCAAATTACAGCCACTGCAGAGGGTTGTTGTGAACAAAGATGACTGTTGGCTCTATTCAGGACAGCTCTATCACCAGTGGTTGCAGTCATGTCTTGATTGCTTCAGGCAGCTGACGTGATGTTCTTTAACGCTCCCAAAAGAGAGAATTTCTGATGACATCTTTTGGAGCTAAGTGACTGCAAAATCTCACCTCCAGGAAACAAGTTTAAATATGGTTGTGTGGTGTGTAGTTATCGATGTAGAGGCACAGGGGGAGCTACCTTCAAATTTAAAGTATTATACATTTTTTCCCCATCATTCAGAAGTGGATGTGCTCTATCCAATCCTGAAGAGCTAATTATAGGAACAGATTTTTATCCCGAGCACATGACTTACAGAGATCAGCCGGGGTTTTTTTTTTTTGTTGGATTCCCAGTGAGAAAGCAATTAAAAAGGTCAAGTGTTTTGTCAACAGGACTGAGCATGAGAGCGTCTTCATCTCTGCAGGGGAGATGACTCTCCGTCTTCTCACAGCTGCAGGCTACAGTTGACCGATAGTGGTTTTATTTTGACCAAGTCCGTATATTTCTCGCACAGAAATGAAATTCAGAGCAGTGACACATCTGATCATCTGATCATCTGATCCTATCAGACAAGATAAAAGAGCTATCTGTCTCAAACATAAAAAAGATTTAAAAAAAATATGATCCACGTTTGATAAATTCCTTGCACAGACTTCAGAAAATTCCCTGTGAGGACAAGTCATGTGACAGCAGCCACAGTGGGGGCCACACTTGTCTGCCAGTTTGCTTTAACCATGACTGCTGGTTGGATTATTGCTAATTTAAAACAGAAAGCACACTGCCATTAATAGCAATAACGAGGAAATAAATATTTAAATATACGCTCCGTGATGCAAGCTCTGGATCTAACGGTTCACTTGGAGGCAGAGAGCTGCTAACTGTTGTTGAGGGGGAGCTGGAGCCAATCACAGCAGTCAAAGGGCGAGGGCGGGCTTCACCCTGGACAGTTTGGAAGTCCGTAATACTGTAGGTCTCACAAAGAATCTTTCAAATTCACATTGAAACATATGGTAAATTTAGAAGTTCTGGTCAACCTCCATACAGAAAGACGAGGGGATTTCCTGAGTGGGTTGTCAGACACAGGTGCTTTCCAATAAGCCACCTTTTAACACACACACACACAGACACACACACATAACAGGATTCATTCTTTAAGATGTATGACCATAACAGGACTGCCCCTCAGTGGATGCCAACTGGCATCTTACCAGACCTGTCACGGTGCTACTGTTAGCATCTATAACAGGGAATGGATCCAGGAGAAACATATGGGGATTTCACACCTACAGAAGATGGAGCTCCAGGTCTAACAGGCACTGAAGCCCATCTGTACTGGGTCTACAGACTGTGCACCACTTCAGAGCAAGGAATTTCAAACTTAACCCTCAAGAAGAATTAGCTTTAGCTTTAACGTCATGGTACATAAACAGATGCTAACACACAATGACATGATTTAAATCTTAATCAGAAAACCACAGTGTCACTTCTCCGAGGCCTAGTACGACCTGGGGTAGGATGGAAGAAACTGTGCCAGTTCCCCTGGCAGACTACCACCACGGTGACCCTTGATGAAGGACAAGCGCAAAGTAAATCTTCAGTTTAAACTTCAACAGCGTTGACGATTCTCTCATCGTTATTTTTTTAAAACCAGATAACCTGAATATGATCGTCCCTCCTGCCCTAACACCGCAGCTGTTCTGCCCTGCTCAGTGGGGCAGAACAGGACATCAAGTGTTGTTCCCTTTTTGTTCTTAAAGAGAATAAACGTGATGCCCCTCACTGCAGCAGGAGAAATTACATGATGATATGAATCAAGACAAGGACGGAAAACTTTTTCCTAGAGGCCGTGCTGTCTCCTGCTAGCTGTCCTCATTGAGTCCAGCATCTCTTTTACCCTTAGCAGTGTGTAGACGTCTTTGTGCATGTGTTTGTGTTTGTTTGTTTGTTTCACATGTGAAATACAGTGTGTTTGTGTTTGTTTGTTTCACATGTGAAATACAAGGGGTTCAGGAAACAATTACTACCATGCTGTGTGTACACCTGTGCTGCCCTGTGTGTTTACACACACACACAAACAAACTCGCCTTAGAAATACCTCATTAAGCCTGCTCCTCTACATGTACACACACATGTACACACTCACGCATGCACACACACACACTCTGGAGGGATGTCTTTGCACTCACACCTGTTTTCCAGCTTTACTGAATCTTTTCTTCTTCTGCTTTTCAACTAAAATGTTTCTTCTGTCGTTTTCTCCTCTCCTGCTCCTTGTCCTTAACATCTGTGTCCTCCTTCCCATGATCACCCTCCCTTCTCCACCTTTGGCTCCTCCTTGTTCTCACATGATAGAAGTATCGGTATACAGAGGAAGAAGGGGTCTCACCAGGTACCCCAAAACTCCACCACCACCGTGCCTGCCTCCAGCACCCTACGGGAGTGACCAAGGAGCTGAGAGACGGAGGGACTCTGGGGAGGGAGGATGGCACCTGGAGGAGAGAGGGTGGGGAGAGGACCGGTACCATGGAGAGAGAGCGGGATCGCTCACTGGGGAGGGACGGATCTCTGGGTCGCTATGGTGACCTGCGAGGGCCGGAGCTGGTCCAGGTGGCAGAGCGGCAGCTGTCACAGATACAACACGTCCACGGATACGTCTCTCACACACACATCACACCTGCACAGGTAAAGAAGTCTGGACATGTGTTGGTCTAGCTGTAGCTCCGTGTTCGTCTGCATCAACAACACATTTGAACAGATGAGTCAAACGTGACATTGATCGTCCGCATGACCTGACCTGTTTGTCAAAGTGACATTTCTGTTTGCTGATGATCCAGGTGTGTTTTATGTTCTTCAGTCATTGACTAACACTACATTGTCTTTGTGTTAATGTTCCTGGTGATTATATTATATTGATGCTCTTTATAGAACCCTGTTGTTTACAGTTTAAGACAGGAGAACAACACTTCAGTACTTTACATGTATATTTTATATATATTTTATATATTTTAAAACAAGACCACAATCATAAAAAAGTGTTAAATCTTTAGAAGCTGGTTATTTAATATTATTGGGGGATTTTCAGACAATTGAGAGACTGGATTTAGAATCGTGTCCAAGCTTCGACCACAGAGGTATTTTATTTTTGAATACTAATATCGACTAATAACTTTGGGAAAAACAAAAACATAGTTTCTACCTGAATAATATGAATAATAATAATATTTAATGGGCACTTTGGAAGTATGTCAGCAGTAATACTAGTGTCTAGCTCCACCTAGTGGCGCAGTATCAACAACTAAAAGTATCTTTGTCGCCAACCGATGAAAATTTAACGCCATTGTCTCTCCTCCCGGTCGTTCACCTGACGTCTGTAGAACATTCCGACGTGATGTGAAAGTGTTTGCACGTTCTGTCTGGAAAACTGTGGTTTCCAGCTTATTTTAGGAACTCTTTCTGTCCATCTAAGTGTGTGTATGTGTTTGTGCATCTGTGGGTGTGTGTGCATGACCACAGGTGCAGGACCTGGCTCAGGGCTGTGACAGATGGTCCAGACATCCTGTTCCTGCCTCTGCGTCTTCTTTTTCTTCCATTTTTTCTTTTTCCATCTCGTTCCCAAAAACACGACTACTGCACCTTTTCTGTCATCATTTCATCCAGTACTTATAAAAGTATTTTACTATTGTACTGCAATAGTTGTATGAGCATATAACACAATACATCTGGCATTTTGCGAATACGCAATACTTGTGAAAACGACTCATTTTGACCATTGCCTGGATTATTGGTGGCCCATTTTCGGTGCCACAGTCTGAGAGTGTTGTTTCATATTGAGCTCATTTTATACATCGTAGGTAGAATCTCCCGAGATTCCCTTTGATGACGAGGCTTGGCCTCACGCAGAGAGAGAGAGGCAGCAGGAGGTTCCCGCTCCACCATTTTCAACCCTCTACCCAGAAAGCCATGCCTACTATCAGGTAAACGTGCCCCTGCCTGCTGCATGCGTTTTTGAAGCTAACTGTTCAGAATAAGAAACAAAGAGTTTGTTTTACTACTGCATGTTGTTTTTTTGTATGAAAACAATTCTGCAGCATGCCGACATTTGTCTGAATTAAGTCAGTAATCGAGAACTTTCTGGTGCAAAACAGTAAAGTTAGAACCAGTATTGTGTCAATTATGTTGTGCTGAATCTTTGGTTCTTGGTTCTCTCTTTGAACTTTGCTTTTCATATTTTTTTATCACTTTTATTGTTGTTTGGCTTTTACTGGAAAAAACGAAAAATATAGAGACGTGAACACCTTTTTACCGTGCCCTTCTAAAAGAATACACACTCTGTGGTGACGCCACTTTGTGACTGGTGTCGATAACGTAGTTACACATTTTTGACTGCAGGTGGCAGCAGAGGCTAAAGTTTGGCGTGTGTGCGGTCAGACCGAAATGTAATGGGGGCTGGATGGTCGAAAATCTCGGGGCTGAATAACCACAATCATAGCCGCCTGTCTTTGTACCGACAAAGTCAAAAACACAAAACATGTCCGTTGTTTATGCTCGTACGTTTATTAGCAGCCGAAGAAACCAAATCTGGAAATAAAACACAAAAGTCATTCATTTTGTCTACAGACAAACAAATTAGATGTAGAGCGTCCACTCAGTGTTCTGAGGCTCTTAGTCATTAGGCTAATGTGGATAATTAGGAAGGAAGTATAGATGGAGAGAGGTCTATGGAAGGACAAGAGCTGGGATAAAAGCAGAATTACAGACAGACAGACACTGAGACAGGGGGCAGATTTGTTCCTGGTTGTTAATCACCTTGTCAGCCAGCCAAATCACTTCTTCCAGATAAATCTTTCCCCCCTCCTGCTAATGCTTTAATAGAAATGAATGAGTTTCTGCTTCCGCACAGCTAAGTCACACTAAAGCTTTGCTGGCGAATAAACAGCACAGACGACAGTGTCTGCTGCGTAACGAAGAGTAAAACCTAAATCACACCCCAAAAATCAGAGGCTCAGCTTTTTTTCTTTCTTTTTTTGAGTTTGGCTTGAACAGGAGCTTTCCCTGTTCTGTAGGGCTTTTGGTATATTGAGCTCTACCTCCAGCGTTTTCTTGGGGAGGTTGACAGCTCAGCTCTTTAAAATAGCTTTTACCAGAATCAGTAAGAGATCTAATGGAAGGATTGGGCAGAGGCCAAAAGGATTAGGACTTACTGGTGTACACCTCAGTATAGATCTGCAGGGACTCTGTTTTTACACTATCAGAGGCCACACCGGTGTTTCTTTCATGTCCGTGTACATCGCAAAACAGGTGTTATTGATTTGTTGACGGTCGTGCTGGTCTCAAAGGTGAGAAAATACGATCTCACTGATTAACAACCAGGCAAAATGTTCTGTATGTTTGACCACAATTGGTACCATTTAATTCCATACTGTTATTAAATGGTAAAGCCCAGCGGAAGGAGACAAAGGTGAAATCTCATGTGATTTGAAATGTCAGTTTTGGCAACAAAATGGTCTTAATCACTGGCCTTAAGTCCAACTGATATCACATGTTGTCAAAATGTCCTATTGAAATCCAATTTGGATGAAAAAAGACAATAAAGTGAAACATCACAACATGATAGAATTAATAATATGGACAAATGTCCAGAGAAATATGCCTGAATATAACTCCAGATTTTACTCCATAAAGTTGAAGGAATTTGGCATCACTGTGGATCTGTGAAGTGTTTTTTTTTTAAAACGTGTTGAGTCGCTTTGAAAAATTTGGTTTAACTATCATCCTCAACAGTATCATTCAGTTTATAGAGACTCACAGTCAGTCAGTCACATGCTCAGCATTAGGGTTGTATTTTAAGCTTGAGGTGCTTTGGTGAAACAAAAATTATTTTCAGCAGCGTGTGTAGATAACAACACGTGTGCCACCCAGTGGACTAGAACACTGATAAATGACTGGATTACAGAACACTTGTTCTGTGTATATGCTAAAATGGTTTAAAATTCTAATTTAGAAAATAAATGTATTATTATTTAAAGTTATTTTTCACAATAAAAATTCTCTTATGATTCCATGGATCATCTGATGGCACATCATTAATGTCTCTTTTGAAATTTTTATAAAGTCTACGTTATTGTTTTACCATGAACTGATTATTATTACTTCAGCAACAGTTTAATGTCAGTTCACAGGAGTGAAATAATGAAATATTCATTTGTTAATACTACACTTGTGTATTGGTGTTCGCCTTGTGTTACTAGTTTAGGCAGGTTGTGGGCCAGTCCTTGAATGCCTGACAGCCAGGACCAGAAAAAAAAGAAAAACAGATACACCATCTGCATGCAAGCTATCTATATTAGCACCTACCTGCAGAGGATAAAAGGGCAAAGTTGGCTCTCTCAGCAGTCCGGCATTAAACATGCATGATGTGTGCTTTTATTTAATTGGTCCTAAAATATTAATAGGGCTGGCATTCAGTGGCTGACATTTGACTGGAGGCCGACGGAGAGAGGAGGAAGGATGGAAGGAGGAGGAGGAAAAGTGAAAAAGAGGGAAGGATAAAGGAGAGGTTGTAGCGCGGCCAGTGTGTCACATGACTGTCACCGTCTCAGCTGCCGTGTCTGTGGGTTGTATTTTCTGTCTTGGTGGTTGTAAAGGCTGCATAACCGGCAGATGCTAATAATATGGTTCCAGCTGTAAATTGTGTTGCTATGACGCTGGTAGCTTCTCACTGGCAGCCACAGGATTGATGTGTTGTTCTGTGACTGATTGTCGGTGCAGTAGGTTGGAGCTCACATTGCTGCAGTCAGCAGTGCTTTGGTTTCTATGTGAGCTGCTTTAACACAACACATTTTGTTCAGGTGCAGTCGTGAATGTGTGACTTTCTGAAGTTATATTTGAATAATAATTATTCTTTATGTACGCCTTTATGTCCAACTCAGAGATGTTTAACAAAATTGAGGCGTAAAGACAATGAAACAATATATGTAATATACGATATGTAGAGAATATTTTAACTATATATGTAAAAAAAAATATATGCATATAGGCTCACACTGTGAAGGTGTGGCGAGTGTTGAGGATTGTGGCTTATAATATGTGTTTACAGCTGTTATTAATCTGACCCTTTGAGGGTGGGGGCAGCCACAGACAAGGACCTATCTGCCCCAGTGCCACATGGTGGAAAGGAGGCTGTTGCCGCTGCCTTACAGCAAGGAGAGCTGGGGTTTTTCCTAGAACTGAAGATTCCTCCCACAATCCAAAGCCATGCAGAATGGGTATTAGATTAAATAGAGTCTCTGAATTGACTGAAGCCATAAATGTCAGTATGTCTCTGTATGTGGCCCAGTGATGGACTGACAAACTGTCCAGGGGAAAATGCCCTTGACCGTTCACTGCTGGCATGGTTCCTTTTCAGGGTCACATGGGGAGTGTGACCCTAAAAAAGAATAATCGTGCAAACGTGCATCTCCCTAGATTCATTGCGACTGACCACCTAGAGATACACAGACAGCTGAACGTTTGTGTTTAAGTGCAAACCAAATTCCACCACTTTATTAATGCACTGTAACAGACTCCAGCTTCATCTTACAGTGTAGTCAGAAGCTTCTTGCAAACATGGTGATTCAGGCACAGGACGCTGGTGTGATGAAGTGCCACCCACATATAAACCAACTGCCTCCTTGATCTAATGCTAATAGAGAGCAGAGGAGATCTTAGATCTATTTAGATTTTAGGAATCAGCACAGCCGCTGTCAGGTGTATTTTAGGACTCGGGAAGCTGTTGCCATAGTTACGGTTCCCAAGGAAACACAGGCAGAAGCTGTGACAGGGGTCCTGCTTCACCTGTGGCTAATCCTCCGGGAGGTTAGGGCGGCTAAATCACCTCAGGTGGCCGTGAATCTGTTGGAAATGATTCAGTTTTATTGTGTTGCCCGGGCAGTGACAGCGTCTGTAACCTGCAGGTGCTGTAACCACGCAGCCACCAGCCTGGCTGCTCACTGACTTCTGCTGCCTTTGGCCCCAGACATTAAAGCTAATCCAAGCAAGCATGTGGATCTTTGCATTATTATTTTCTCTCCCTCATGTAAGTTTGTGTGTGTGTGTTTGTGTGTGTGTGGTGTGTGTTTGCATAAGAATGAGTGAAAGTGTGTGGGAGAGCTGGGTGCTGCAGTGTCTGTAGGCAGCCGGGAGAAAGAACGCGTTTTACACACACACACACCCACGCACGAAACACACTACGAAC
>NC_024308.1:7805848-7846776 GCF_000523025.1 Cynoglossus semilaevis
TGGAGACGCTGTGACAGGGCTCCTTCTGCACCTGTGGCTAATCCTCCGGGAGGTTAGGGCGGCTAAATCACCTCAGGTGGCCGTGAATCTGTTGGAAATGATTCAGTTTTATTGTGTTGCCCGGGCAGTGACAGCGTCTGTAACCTGCAGGTGCTGTAACCACGCAGCCACCAGCCTGGCTGCTCACTGACTTCTGCTGCCTTTGGCCCCAGACATTAAAGCTAATCCAAGCAAGCATGTGGATCTTTGCATTATTATTTTCTCTCCCTCATGTAAGTTTGTGTGTGTGTGTTTGTGTGTGTGTGGTGTGTGTTTGCATAAGAATGAGTGAAAGTGTGTGGGAGAGCTGGGTGCTGCAGTGTCTGTAGGCAGCCGGGAGAAAGAACGCTTTTTACACACACACACACACACTCACAAAAGAACACAAGCACACAACTTATACACACAAGCTAATGAACAAATGCATGTACTGTGTGTGTGTGTGTGTGTTCTGACACTTAAACGTTAAAAGCATGCCCATTGTTGCAGTGTGAATTACGGTTATCTGCGGAAAAGCTTCTCTTGTTTCACTCTTTTTTTTCTGACACACAACTGTGTGCTTATGCAAAGCCATTACACACACACACACATGCACAATTATCATCATCTTGTTATCTGTCCATCCACAGCTTCCGTGACATTCAGCTTCTTTGTGCCTCATGTTCTGGATCCACATTCAACAGGCATTATTGCATATGATTGTGTGTGTGTGTGTGTGTGTGTGTGTGAATGCATGTGGGTGTGTATGTGTATATGCTGTAGGAATGGCGCTCTCCTAGGTCATTGGCTGCCAAAAAATGGGGGCGTGTCTAACATTTGATCGTGCATGTGTGTGTGAGAGACAGGGAGACAGAGGCATCGAGTTGCAGCTTCAATAAAGGGGAGAGATGTACAGAGACAAAGACGAGAGAAAGAAAGAGTAAGAGAGTGGGTGGAGGTAGGTAGAAAAAGAGAGGCTGAATAATGCACTGAGGGAGAGAAGGGGTGAGAGAGGGACAGAGAGAGACAAAAAGAGAGTGAGACTTGAAGCTACATCATAGATGTACGAGGGAGGGGAGGAGGAGGAAGAGTTGCTGAATGATTCTTCCAATCATCCACCTACTTCAGACGCTCCGTCCTCCCCGCATCCTTCTTACTCCCCCCTTTCATCTGTCCACCTGCCCTGTCCCGTCTTCCTTTCATATTTAATGGGAGTGGACACAGTGACAGAGGGGAGATTGACTGGTCTTCTGGAAGGACTCAGGGTAAAGGGAGGCAGGGAGGAGGAGGAGGAGGAGGAGGTGGATTGGAGGACTGAAGACGGCAGAGAAAGGATCCTTTAAATAATCAATCCTCATATCCTGCCGCTGCCTGGCCCACGCTCCCTCTCACTCTGTACTCTCTCTGAAGACGGCAGAGAAAGGAGTTGGAGCGAAGAGGAGGAGGAAGAGATTTTGGACTTGGCTCAGATGAGGATGCTGTTCATTTTTCCTGGTTAGAAAAGGGGACTGGGTTTTGGACAAGAGGGGGAACAAGGACAGCAAGGGGAATGGACTGACATGTGGACAAATGTTCTGACAGAAAGTGAGGTTTCAACTCTGGGATGACTTTTACTCCGTTAGCTCCTCCCACTCAACCGCTCACCGTTCCTTGAACTGACAGCAGATCTCTTGAGGGAGAAGGAGAAAAAGACTTTTTTTGAAGACTAGACTAACGATAAGGGAAGAAATGGAAAATGCATAAAAGAGCGACGTAGCTTTCAGGCCAAGTTGAAAAGGTGGGAAGAGTTGGTGTGTGTATATTTGACTACAAGCGGCAACAACAGACGGGGGAAGAGGGAGGGAAGTGGACAGAGGAGAGAAAGTGAAGATGAGGCAGCAGTGGAGGAGCTCCACGACGTGAGCTCTACCTTGTTTGGACTGAAGGAGGAGCAGAGACCATGAACTACATTTTTGGAAACAACACCCTCTACCCCCGCAGTGCCAGGGTGGGCGGGGGTCAGGGGACGGGGCTGGGAGTCAAGCAAAAGGTAGGGCCCAAACGGGGCTCCTCTGAGGAGTTGGCACCTCCTCACACATCCTCCCCCTCCAACTCCTCTCCTGCCTCCTCCTCACCCTCCACGTCCTCCTCTCGCTGGCAGCAGCTACTCATGTTCTTCTCCAGGAGGAGTGCCTTCACTGACTGTATCAATGCCAGCCAGGTAAAAGACGTCTCACTGTGTGTGTACGGGTGTGTGTGTGTGTGTTCGTCGGTATGTGTAGCTCTCTGTGTGTTTTAAGCTGGAGGGTTGACTGGCGATCAGGGTGGGAATCGTGTAACTTAACTCCTTTTTTTTTGTTTATGTGTGTGTATACGTGTGTGTGTGTGTGTGTGTGTGCGCACACACACACGGGGGCTGGTGATTACATTAGCAAACACTCTCTAGTTTCACTTTCTTAGCCAAAGCTTGGTGGCAGTCAGGATGAAGCAGAAGGAGGCAGTTGAAGTTGAAGCATCATTTGGACTGTGGTTTTGATAACGTTGTCATGGTAATAAGCTCCGGCAAATTGTACCAGATCCAGAAAGCGGGTGTGTTGCCATGGTAAAACCATCACTTAGTTGAGCAGTTTCAGTGGAAGCTGCTTTAGATGAGACTGAGATCAACATCTTACCAAGGAGAAAAAAAAAAAAAGAAAGAAAAATGTGTGACTAACTCGTGTGTCACTGTCGCATTGTGGTCACATTATTCCTTCAGTGACACACTGAGCATTAGGTAATCCACGCATGCTTATATGCAACGTGGTTTGGGAGCTCCTCCTAAAAATCGTGACATGTGGGTTGTTTGACTTGCTGTAGCAGAGTTCAAAGCTTTGTGTTTTTAAACCTACACAGGATAAATCTGGAGTTACACCACGGCTTACATGTGTTTCCTTGAGGCTGGTGTTGTTGATGCTGCCACTTTGAGTCATGGAAAACTGTCATTAGGGGCAAAAAGTCAGACCAGTGCAGAGAGAGTTGTGTTACATGTCAAACACATAACACTTGTTTTCATATGATGCCAGGGTGATATGCATTAATAACATACATTACAACCTATGCCCAAAATATCCTTACCAGTACTGTGCAACAACACTATCAATGTAAAACATGGTCTTCTAAATGTAGTGGTGTGAAGTAGTCCAGTGCTTTTCTGTTTGTGACTACATGCAATTCCATATGATGAAAAAAATCGCCTTTTATTTGCCTAAACTTTTCTGAGGAGAATTGATACCAGAAAAGTAAATATTTACATGGTTGCAAACCTGGAAGGTTCCATATCGTGACTATGGTTGGCAAAACACAAAGTGCCAGCTATGAAACAAGGATACAGTATGACTACAATGATATACATATATCATGGATCAAAGTATATACATGGTCTCAATATGGGGGTTAAGGCTAGGGCAAAAATCCACATATCACAACCAGGTATTCACCTCTTGTTGATCTCTGTAAGGAATAAGCTCCTGCATGTAGAAGTCTCCAGAATAAATCAGATACCAACTGTAAAAGTTATCACACTCTTCATTTTATACATGGCTTGAAGAGTGCAGGATTTAAAGTACACTTGTAAAGAAAAAATCAACTGCACTATACTTGCAGTGATATTTTCAGCATGAAACAGTTGGCTCTTTTATTTAACCTACATTTGTTGATTTACAAAAAAAAATCAAGCAGTTGTGTTTATCCAAATATTGCTTTTTTTGTGTTTAAAATGTAAATATTTATCTTGTAAACACTGCAGGAATTGTGAATCCAATTTGCTTTCATTCCTTTAACACCTCATCTGGGAGAAAAGCTAATTTCCCCCAGAACGTAAAACGTCAGCAAAGGTTGCCCACTGATAAACTGCCTTTCAAGCATAAAGCCGGCCCGTATAAATCCTATCGGTAATAAACTATACTCGCTATCATAAAGTTTTCTGAGGAAGTAAAGCAGTGTAACTCCAAATATAGTGCAGGGCAGATGTCAAACAGAGAGTCTCAGAAAATAAAAATCACCCCAAATCCAGCATTGTGTTGCTCCTGTTGAGATTCTGAACCTCCATAATGTATTTTTATCCTTTCACTTTGTTGATATGATAAATGTATAAGACTTTAGTAATACCCTTAGCTCTGTATTGCCCCCCTCTGTCACACTGTTCCTTTGAAAATATGAGCTGTGCAGAGCCGTTGCCAAAGCCAAGAAGATTGGCTTTACATCAACGTTAATCATAATCTAACCCTCCACCGTCTGGGAGGAAGGAGTATATACAGCAACGACAGTATGACTTGGAGTTTATGTAAATCAATACGTGTTTGTCTGGGTGCTTACCTTAAACCACAACATCCATACCTCTTCATCTGTGGGTGCCTGGATGCTAGAACATAGTTGGGAGTTTGCAGAAGTCATGAGAAAACACAGGTGGCGGTCTACTAGCATATGTTCAGTCACAGCAGCTGCATATTCAAATACGGCAGTGATTCAGCAGCCCACCAAGGGCCCATTAACGAGCCACTAGGAAGGTACTGCTATTTACTTTGAGGATGTGAATGTAGATCTCTTCTTTTGTGAACACACGGCACAGACTCTGTGGGCAGTAAGTGGCCAAAAGTTATTTTAGGCACCGAGCAAGACGTCCATAAGCTTCCTCCATAAATACTCCGTGTTCACAGAAACTGCAAATGAAAATTTGCAAAATACATCTTAAGTTTCTCTTCTCAAAAATTAAAGGAGCTGTAGTAGGCTTTACTCTTGGTAGTCATTGAAATACAATTTAATAACACATTAATAACACAATTTATTTTACATTGTCCATGGGATTAAAAACTAGGGATGGCTCTGTACAACCTTTTTATGTCCGATACCGGTACTGCAACTTGGAGTATCTGCTGATACTGATATCAATCTGATACCTTCTTTTTAACTCTAGCATGCAGTGGGCTGCCGTTGTAGAGGTGATAGTGTTCCTGTTTTTTTTTTTTTTTTACCAATATCGGACCGATACCAATCCTGAGTATCAGATTGAGCCAACCCTATTAAAAATAAACATTTACTCTTTCGGGTGAGAGGAAATGGTCCAGATTTGTGACATTATTTCATTAGTTATAGCTTAATTAATGCCTTAGGCCTCAGGTCAAAGCCTTGGCAACGATTACGCTCACAATGGAAAAAAAAACCTATGACTTATTTTAGCACTTACTTCTCCTTTGATGCTATTAACAAAAATAATCGTCTGCCCTTTGATTTCTGCAGACATTTTATGGTAATTGTATTTGAACCTATAACCTCATGGCCTGTGTAGGTTAATGAAGGCAGAACGTTCTGTGACGCATGTCCCAGTGACCACATACTTCTCAGACTGCTGCAAATGACAAATGGAGTGATGTCTCTGCTGGATGCAAACCTGCATTATTGATCGTGATGAATGGGGCGCCACTCACATTACTCAGCCCTACAGCACTTATACAGTTGTCTGCTGAAACACAGCTCAATCCATGGAAAAGGTACACACCCCCTGACCAGACCTGCCCGCAGTGATCATACAGGCCACTGTCTACACAAAGTGTTGATGTTTTGAGGCCCACACTGTGTCTACTGTGGGGTAGAGCACTGAATCTCCAGCTGCAAGGACTTCACTTGGTCTGTAAAAATTATCTTTTTTTTTTTTAACAAAAATGATCTTTTTTCGTTCCAACGAGGCACCTTTAGCTTGAAATACCATCTCAATGTCTGGCGTGTTATTTGACAGGTCTGGTTTGCGTCAGACCAGCGTCATACCAGCGTCACCAAGCACGGGTTGAAGCTGACAAGCTGACACTATTGTCAAATAAATTGCAAAGGCCTGTAGACCAATTAATATTGTTGAGGACAATGGCTTCCACTAAGTTTTGAAAGCAGCCCTCGACAGGTTTTACAGTCCACTGTCATGGTGCACAGTAATGACCAACACTGTGACACTAAAGTTATAGGTTTGCATATGTTTCTTGACATTTTCCCTTATTAATAATCCCATCATTTGGATTAGTCATGAAAAACAAAGCAAGTAAGGAACATATAAATCACAATAAATTCTGCCTCATTCCAATCATGCACAATTGTGATTAATCCTCAGCTTCCCTGTGGTTTATCACATTGTCAATTCCTAACGTACACGTAGTGTGAAGGAAAGTTTCAACTTTGACTGTTCTGCCCCAGGACAGACCTGAGGATGTCTGGCAGCTGTGTGGCTTAGCTGAATATGTCACTGTCACTTGTTGATGTGCACCGTGCTGTAGCTACCAGCAAAACTCTGACAAATGTAGAAAGGTAACTGTGTTTAGAGGAAAAGAGACATTTTCTTGAATGAAATCTAAGATTGCAGCTAAAACACGTTCAGTCGCTGGATCAGAAATGTTAACAATGCATAAATACAGTGGGAATCTGTACAATAAGGTCTACACACCACCACCTCCACCTCCTCCTCCTCCTCCTCCTCCTCTAACTTAGCCCCTATGGCCTTCATTCTGATCTAGGTATGTATTATTGATGAGTGGTACAGCAGAGGTATGAAAGTCGTCCTGGCTCTTTACAAAGATCACTAAAAGCCTTAAAGAGGTGTTTAGTGGTCACAGGAAATGGAGGTAGAGAGGGATGGACAGAACAGTAGAGAGGAGGACGAAGAGAACGAGAGAGATGGACAGAGACACTGGAGGAGAAAACGAGTGATTGATTAGGATCGTGAGAGATATGTAATACAGTAGCCTGTTAGTCAGAACTATATCGTGTGTGTTATCCTTCTGATAATTATGTATAATCCAATAAAGAGAGTCAATGGAGTCAGCTGAGAACTTGGTTAAACGGATATCCGTCAGTCATTTAGTCTTTCTAAGCCCTGTACTTCAGACAACGTCCTGTAAACAACATAAAAGCATAAAAGTGTAGTTTGGTCATTCACTTGAACTGAACACTGAACAAATGATATTTAATAAGAACGTGCAGTATATTTAAAATGTATCAAAGATGAGGGAGATATTTTTACACCGACAAATGATATTTAATAAGAACGTGCAGAAACCAGTCAAGTATCAGTGAAGGACACAAAGACAATAACAGTACTTTGTGTCCATGTTTTTTAGCTCTCAATGTTAAATTAATATTTTTTTAAATACTGGACTTAGACTTAAAATAACTACATTCCTATATTTCAAAATGTATTTTATTTGCACTATAACAAAATGAATGAATGATGAGGTTTTCTCGAAATGGGTTTTGCAGTTAATGGTGATTGGTTGATTAGCACGGCATATAGAATGGTGACCATTGTGATGTAGTTACATGTCATGCCAAGGTTCAAATCCACACGGTGTCAAATTCCACATTGTGTTGTGTCAGGAAGGGCGTCCGACGTCTAATCTCCAAACCCAAAACCCCACGGTGCCAAAGCTACATGACATCTGCCCCTGTTGCCACCCCTGATAGGGTAACAGCCAGAAGTGATTGATTTTCCTTCCCTATTAAAATTTAAGAGTGTAATTCTATTTGTCCATGTGTTGGTGTCGCTATTATCTGGAACAGGTTTAAAGTCCAGTTAAATATCATGGCGTCATCATCATACATCTAATGGAAAAGAAAAAAAAAGGCCTTTACAAAACCCTTACCCTAACACAAATCATTAACTCTCTTGGGTCTTACTGCAAAGTGCATTTGTACAGAGGAGTAAACCCCCTCCTCCCCCAACACCCTCCAGACACACCTCTCTCGTAGAGAGTGGCTCATTATTCTCCTGCTGCTCAAGGAAACTTTCCACTTTCCCTGTGCCTCCAGGGATATTAATGTACAAACAGGGAATGATCTGGTTTCCTCGCTCTTCTCTTTTATCTGTTTGTATTATTGTTTGGTGTTATTGAAGTGCAGAGAAAAAAAAAAAAACCCTTTCTTTGCCCAAACTCTCCTGGCTCATATACACAGTGAAGCCTGTTCACGGACTCTGGTGCTGAACCTCTAAAGATCATCTGTTGCTGAGTGGGCACTCGGTGGAACAGAGGAACCAAATTAATAGTTGCATTTTTGTGTTTTCACACCGTAGCTGTGAATTTTCTGCCTCCCACAGTTTGTGCTCACTCAGAGACTTTACATCACCGCCTCGGAGAAACGGATCTTCACAGCACTCAGAGGGAAGAAAGGATTTGTGTGGTGTTGTTTCTTTATTTAATACACAATCAGATCAGATTACAGTCGTACCGTGGTCGGCGCTGTGCTCCTATCACATTAGAGTAAATATTGAAGAGAACTGAAGGATCAAAGCCACAACATGGAAACCTGTGCGTGTTCAGACACGTTTGAAACCCTGACAGCAACATGACTCACGTGTTCATCATATGTGTGAACTTCAACATTTCTTCTGCGGTGGTGGCCGTTTTTTTTTTACATTCTGGGCATATACAAGTGGTGCTAATACTGGGCGATGAAGGTGGTGGTGGGGAAGGGGGGGGGGGCGCGTGTGTTTACAACTGGATTACAGTTGTCCATGGTAACCGATGAGCTTCGCCTATGGTGTGTGCCCATCACTGTGGGTGACATCAGCTGCTGTCATGGTGACGCTGCTGATCAACAGGCAGAGCATCTGTCTGTCTGTGTTTTTGTAGATTCATGTGGAAATTCATTATTATTAATGTTATGAATCCTTTTTGCTGGGACGTTTGACTGAACAGTCAGTCATGCAATGCATGTTCGAATGCACATACAGCAGTAAGTGCATGAGTTTATGGTCTGCAAGTATGGGAGGTGCAAACACACACACACACAGCAGCCTTAATCATAACCATTCTGGCAGTACGGTTTGTAACTTGCTTTTAAAAGTATTCCGGGTATTGCTGCCCTCTCGCTCCACCCCATTTACTGTATAAGTAGTGTATACAGTGTATACTCTCCAGCTTCAGATGTGCTGCAGTGAGTGGCTCAATAACTGGTGCATGTTCTTGCCACGGCTGGATGACTGTTCCAGCCGCCACTTCAAACTGTACAAAATAGTTACAACATGGTCCAGCAGAGGGCACTTGTACCTCAGATGCTGTGTTTTTCCGTCAGTAAAAGAAGATGTTGTTGCTGTTTTTATGTGAATAAACAGCATATTTTACATTTCAATTTTGAATCGAACCATTTGTAAAAGGAGGATCATTTATTCATAATAATTTAGAAAAATTGGATTAAATACAAAATGTTTTGAATGTATCAACCTCTAAATACATGGTAGATATGTGTTTTGTACTAGATCATCACTTTTATTATTGGGACTTTTGGACTTTACAGTAAAAAATAAGGAGGACTTCTATCCATTAGGTGTGAAAGCATAACTAGAACTGGACGGACTGGACTGGCAGAGTAGCAGATAAATACAGTATATATTTGAAACACCTGCAGGAGATACAGAGAGAATCACAAGGAAACATGATCTGTCAGGGAACAAAGGAAGCAACCTGGTGTTTATGATGAAAGGCTGATTATAGAAAGAGGTGTAGGGATAGGAGAGCTCAGGTGACTACAGGGCTGATGAAAGCAGGTGTGCAGAAGGGTGGGGCAGAGGGGCAAAAAAACCTGAAGACATCAAGGGGGGGTGGGTAAAAAGAGATCAGGCTGACGACATCACGATTTCTGATTCTGAGTGCGGTGGATCCCAGGCTGATCTGTTCATTACTGCCATTCAATAAGTCCATCCATCCATCCATTTTCATCTGCTTAACCGTTACCGGGTCACAGGGGCGGCAGTCTCCATCACCCAAATCACACTGCACCGCACAATCCCCCCGTGAACCTTCCTGCGGGTGGTGAGTCCACTGGAAGGCGCCAACTGGGGTTACAGGGTTTGATCTTGCCCATGAGGTGAACCCTGGGGTTCCACACCAATGACAGAGACATTGCCTCTGGGCCAAAGCACTACTCCCATTCAATAAGTACTGAGGAAAAAATAGAATACTTTGCAACTAATGTACTTTTATAGTTAAATAATGCAGTGCTTGAGGTTTGCCGGTTTCTAATCACTTTGTGCTGCAGCAGTGGTGATAGAACCTCAGTCTCTGCCAAACCTCCTCAAGACTCTGAAAGCAGGTTTTCAGTTGAGTCATTAGTGGAGGCTCAATGCTGACGGACGCCTATAATAGAGGCTAAATGGCAGAGGATGAATGGCAAACCTCCATGTGGCAGACGTGAGCCCATAGCTCTAATAGGAAGTGTGTTGATCTATTACAGCAGAAATATTAGCTATGAGTGAGTACAATACTCTGTTCCAGGCCCATTACTACTTATTTGGACTTTGAAGCCTCCGGGGAAAATGGATCTAAAGGCATTGTGAGTCGTGCGGATATTTTGGTTCAGATTCCTGCGCTGCAGTATGTCACACGACAGATCACTCTTACATCATCTGAATACAGTGTCCTGACTTAAAATAGACTCTGTTTTATCACTTTGTCTCCTTTTTGGAACATTGAATAAACTTCCTACCCTCGACACTGGCAGTAATCCTCGTTAATTAGGTTAGTAAGATTGGTGCATGTCCTTTCAAATGGTCTTTTTTTGTATTACGGGATTTGGAAGTCATCCATGACGTTTCTGTGTTGTGGATGACTAATTGATACAGTTGTTTCCAGCTAGCATTTATGTTCAGTATCTGTAAACAAGGACACAGGATGTGAATGATGGTGAGGAGGTTGGAAATACAATTATGGAAATATGGGGAAAAAAAACAGATTAATTATTATTATTGGAAATGGAAATGTAGCCAAGATTCAACCAGACTCTACACAGCAACAGATTCTTGCATGGTTTGAACATACAATGCTGTAGATATACTGTATGTAAAACTGCGACGATCAGCTCACATATAATGAGGGGTAATTGCTGTTATCATCCTGTTCAGGCTGTTTTTTTCTGTCTTCCATCATTACCCTCTCTGAGGGGGACGCTGAGCCCCTCTGCTGGTGAGACTCAATATTACAACCTGGTCTCTCTAGACTAGTATTACAGTAGTAGTTGTCTGGTAGTTAACCTTTGACCTTTGGTTGACCTTTCTGAGGTCAGCTATTTCAAACAATCCGTGGTTTCTTCACATTGACAAATGAAGCAAAGCTAAGAAGTATTGACAAGGTTGCTGAGTTTGCACAAATATATACTGGACCTTGAAGGAAGTAAAAATGATCTTGATGGGAAAAAATCTATTAGGGAAGTGTTTTTCTCCTAATGAAAAACCATTGGCATGAATTCAATAGTTTTACTTTTGGTTAAAAAAAAATCAATTCAATATACTGATTTTTTTTTAAGCCAACTTAACCACTTAGTCTGGTCTGAGAGTAATGTGTGCATGAGCACTTGACTATAATTAATATGTCTATTACACTAATTGGACTGAGGGGAAAAGGATGGAGGCTCAATAAGCGAGGGTGTTGAACGCTGGAATTTCAGTCAGGTCTGACACAGAACATAAACAGTTAGGAAAACCATTTTACTGGAATAAGCAAATTAAAATTGAAGTTCCTTATTGGTCCCACAATAGAGGGAATTCACAGTGTCAGTCTTTGCAACCCACACAGGCTGCTGTAGGAGGCGCTATTAGCTATGTGGTCCCTACACAGAACACAGAACCTTCTGTTTGTAAGGCAGATGGGTGAGGCAGTTCTGATCATTGGTCAGCAGTTTGTTTTTTTGCTTAGAAAAGAATGTATTGCTGGTAGAAGAATTCCATTAAAGTTGGAAGAAGCTGCACTATGTATTTTTGAATCTTAAAGCACGAGATAGGGTTAGTGAAGAACTGTAGTTCTGTTTGAAAAAAAAAGAAGTGGCAGAAAAGTATGTAAAAGTGGTGCAGGACCGGCTGATGAGACATTGTGTGCAGGTTTACTATAGAGCAGATGATTAATTTTGGTGACCCCTGGAGGTTGCAGTGAAAAAGGAGAAGAATAATTGAATTGAATCACATCTTTGTCTTTACTTTAATATACACACAGAAATTGTCCGTCGTAAATGTGCTTGAACCCTGAGGGCATGATGGCATTTTTGCAAAAAATTGCACGTTCTAAATGACCTAAACCCTACTCTTAGCTCTTCCAAACAGCTTTATGTACATGGCAGCTGTTATTACTACTACTTCTTTTTTTTTACCTCATGTCTAGAAGCTACTTTTCTCCCTTTTCTTACATTTTCATGTCACAGCAGTCATTCCACCCCCCAGCACTGTATTAGTGTTGGCTTCATTTGGCTGTAGAACACTAACAGCCTATTCTCCTTGCTCATACTCTCCTGGCTGAGTGGTTAGCCTGGAGCGCTAGCAGCACTTTGCACACACACACATACCCAGAAACACACTTGGCATCTTTATGTGGTTTTTGTGCACTTCCCTCACCCTCCCCTTCACATACTGTTCTTCTCTGCATGTGGCTCATCTTTGTGTGCATGTCACAGATTATTCAGAGCTATATGATATATTGTCTAGATAAGTAGCTCCATCATTACCTAAAAAACACTTACAGTATTATTCCTAGAATGTAGGACAACACACAGACACACACCGTAACTCGTAACAGGCGTTTCATCGACTGTATTGGAGCTGACCTGACCTGCCTTAATGCTTTGGAAAGAACAAGATGAAGGGTTATAGAAGGGACATGCCTCCACCAATCACAGCTCTCCGTTCACTGAATACACACACAAACACACACTATCGCTGTCCCTGCTTGCCTATTGATTAGTCATGCCTGGTTGCTGTCATGTGCAGGAGTCTAGGGGAAGTCCCTAATTGGTTGGTCCGGGAAAGAGAGAGTAGGAAAGAGGGGAGAGCTGCAGAGAGGGCGGTCAGAGGGTGATGAGATGGAGGCAGCAAAGAAAGATGAGAGAGGCTGAGGAGGAACGTAAAGATTTGGTCTTTTGATTAAACCTACAGAAGGACTGGATGAAGCAAGAGACAAGACAATTATAAATAACTATGATATTGAGAACTGCTGAACTTTAATCTCTTATTAAATTAAAAAAAAAAAACCTCATAAAAACATTTAAACCTCAATAATGAGCTCTACATCTTGCCTGAGACGAATACACCAAACTGCATCATTGACATGGAAATCTATCCTCCAACTTTGAACCAAACAGCTGGATACTAGGAAATTGGAATGACTGACGACTGGAGGGAATTACAGTTATGGAATAAGAAGGAAATATACTACCCTGGACTGTACAGGACAGGAACAGAGGTCATTCGGTCGCAGGTCTACAGTGTTTCCCATTACCTTCAGACTTTGGACGATCTCCATGCTCCTGAAAGCAAGATAGGAGTTGCCCTCAAGAGGAAACTATCTTCTGGGACCAGTCAATGTTTTAGTTAGTTGTGGATTGACGATGACTGGGAGGATTGTTTTCTAATGTCTTCATTCACTCACCCTTCTTAAATAGAATGGATTGAATAAAAAGCCATTGTGCTGAACCTAAGAAGGCTGGAAGGTTCTGGAGCCATGACCTACATATTTTGGACTCATGAATCTGAGGAGGTGCTTTTTTATCACTCTTAAGGAGACAGGAGCGCAGTCTCGGTGAAAATACAGCACTAAGAACTGGATTACCTTTTAAATGTCCGCAGCTATGACCACTTACTTTAACAGCCATGAGTTCTGCTGCAGCCCCAAGAAGCCCAGCAGTGGCTCCACTAAAAGCAAATCTGGAAAAGGGAAGTCCAAATCCAGCAAGAACATCCCTCATTCAAAACAAACCCAGAATTTACTTCAAATACAGACTTCAAATCAACTACTACCTTCGCCCCTGCCCTCGCCAAAGTGCCATCATCATTCGCCAAAACACCTGCTCCCTTCGCCGTCTCCGAGCTACTATCACATAGCACCAGCATCTCCAAATCGTCAGTTACCTCCACCCTCGCCAACATACCACCTGGCTCCACCGTCACCCAGTCACCGTCTCCACTCATCGAGCCACCAGCAACTTCATCTGTCCCCAAGTCATCAGCATCTTCATCAGCAGTCCCACGCCTCGACCTCACCCTGTCACCTGTTCTCCTCTCTTTCAACACATCAACTCTACCAACATCACCCGCAGCAAACCCAGCTCCATCCACCCAGTCACCAGTTTTTAATTCAGCCGCACCAGCACCACTATCCTCCTCTTCTTCCTCACGCCTCCCAGTCTCTGTCCATCCACCCTTTCCACTCAGCCCAGCTCCCCCTTTGCCCTGGGCTGAATGGGTACGGTTGGAACACCCTGCCAACTAAACTGACCAACAGGAGCTCTAAAGGAAAGTTCCCTAATTTAAAGGACAGTGTCAAAAAGAGTCCCACGAAGAGTAAAGGCAAGGGCAAAGCTGGGGTCAGGCCGTGGCCCAATAACACATGCATGTGGACCGCACATTCAACGGCAGCTCCTCCACATCTGCTGCTCACCCACTTCCCACAAATCCAGGCTCATTATATACAGGTAGGCTGACCGGGTGGCTGTTCTCATGTGGCTCATGGGTCAAAAGGTGGTTCAGCATTTGACCAGAGGGCCCGTTTAGTATTTTGCAACTTTTTAACTGTATAATTACATAATCATCTAATTGGACTTGGAGTATTGTATAAATGACACTAGATAAACTGAGGAGAGAGCAGCCAGGTGTTTGTTAGCTGTTGCTTGGGTCATTATTGCTCTGTACGTCTGCTGTATAGACTCTGCAAAGAGGCACCAGGTAGTAATTAGCATGATTAGCACGTCTCCGCTGATCTGATTAGAGCCAGGTTAAATATAACGAGCCCATTATTCAAATAGAGATTTGTGGCAGATTTGGAAGACGAGTTAATGAGTGACAGTAAAAGTAGTGTCTACAGGTGGAGAGGACGCTGTGAAGTTGGACTTCAACAGCGGTTCTGTTTGATAAAAGTTCCAAGTGCAGAACTGATGTGTAAGGAAGGCAAGGTCAAAAGAAAGTGAGAAGAAAAAAGCTTTTAATTAGTTTTAACCCAGTCAGTTGTCATTAGGTGTAACTTGGTCAGTTATTAAAGACGACTTACAGTCGTCCACAGCAAACCTTGGTGTCCATCGCCAAACCATGGCGTGGAAAGCATTTGCCATAGTACTGTAGTACACTTCCTCAGCTGATGTTAACCAGATCATAACAGCGCAGTAACACATCCAGTGTAACAGCAATTATGTAACAATTACATATAAATGCAAGAACACAAACATAATTGTTACATAATTGAGCTGTTTGTCACTGCTTTCTAACGGATTACAAACTGACTGGCCAGATTTATCACTCGCTCCACTCCCCCTCCCTCTCTCTCTCTTTCACACACACACACATGCACACAACACACAGAAACAAAGATGTCCCCACAGCTGCTGTATCTCTTTTCTCCTCACTAGTTTCTCTATCCCTGCGTAGGTATTCACGTTTAGTTTTATTCATTTTCCTTCTTTCTTGCCTCTGCTTCAGTGAAGGTTGTGTACGTTTGGTTTGTAACCTCTGCTCCTTACGGCTGTTGTTGAGCAGCCAGATTTGACTTTCCCAATCATGGCCATAATCCCTCTGATCCTCTGCCTCTTTCTGTTCCTGTGTTGGATAAAGCATCAGTCATTCAGACTGATGGACAGCTGGACATGTGGTGCTGGAGAGAGAAGATAAAGGAGTAGAAATGAGGGAGAGAGAGAGAGGTTAGGATTAGAGAAGACCAATAGATGCCATTGTTGCTCTGTTGTGCATTGATTTCTGCTGAAATCCACCCCGAGCGTCTTTTCCCGTTTCATTTTTGTTCATGCAGTTGGTTCGAGGACTCTTTTATTTTTTTTGATGAGGAACACAAGTCCGAGCTTCAGGTTGCCCTTTGTGGACTGACTTGATTAGAAGTCTGTAACCTAATTCTGTCCAGTTTCAATTTGGAACTGCAGGCACTGAATTGGTGTGCAGCAAATATTTACTAAGAGAGACAGGAGTTAGTTAGACAGGTGGTACGGTGTGTTGACTTTGACACTAATGTCTGACCTGCTGTGGTTAGTTATGAATAGTTTGTGAAAAGATAATCAGTCTTTGTAGAGAAACAGAAGAAATGAAGCCGTTGCTCCGTAGAGATAACGAACCGTCTTAGACACTAAGGTTGAGGACGTTGTTGATCTGGTCTTAGTAAATTCTGACAATATTGCAGTAAAGCTACTTCAGTTCTGTAATGCATGCTTGGCAGTGTAGTACAGTTGTACTCACAGCTACTTCAGTTCTGTAATGCGTGCTTGGCAGTGTAGTACAGTTGTACTCCGTAGTCCGCGGGCTGTGCAGTATGTCATGTGGTGCATGTCGTAGCTCTGCGGTGGCTTCCTGTAGTAGCACAGGTTTTCGACATGCCGTACGAAAACCTGAGAAGAGTAAGTCGTGGTTTCACACTTTCCAACGTCTGTCGGTGAACAAAAAAGGGGGAAGTTTCACGATTCTTCTGGTCTCTCTTTCAGGCCAACCCTCCGCCGGTGGTGGTCAACGCAGACAGCATCGATACTCCTCCCTATGTGAGTACCACCTGTGTATAACTGAATACCTGATCATGTACTGTGTAAAAGGTTCATTGGTCATGTGACAGAGTTTGAAACCCACCACAGTGTCCATAGGCTTCTGCTGTAATGCGATGACTTTTAGTGCTGATAAATATATGTCGTCCAGGTCCAGAGAAATGACTTGCAGACAGAAGAAGAACAAGAAACACATTTTGTCGGTTAATAAATACATCAAACAGTTTTTGGTTTGAGTCTTAGTTGCAATTTACAATATAATTTCTTTTTTCCTGATTTTAATTCACTGCATTTGACAGTTTATACAGGAAATAGTTATAGAAATAGAGTTCAACACTGTTAAGAAGCCTTTCAAACCTCCTCAAAGGAAACTCTTGTCTTTATCCACTGTCTGAAAGAGAAATTATTGATAAATACATCAAGGTTTTATCCAGATTTAAATATGGAACACCAAAAATGTCACTTATATAATTTGTTTCTGCACCGACTATATATAGTTCCTGTCACACCTCATTCAAACGTAGCACCTTTTGTTTTCACACTGCTGTTGTAGTAACTTATTAATATAACAAAGCGATAAGTAATTATTAACTTATATTTACACGGACAAACACGGCAGCTAAAAAGACAATTGAAGTGGGCTGATGGGAAATTGTTCAATATAACAGAAAAAAATCAACATCTAATCTAATCTGACTGTAACACAGATTACAGCTAAGGGGATTACAGGAGACCAGTGGGAGGCCAGTCCACTACAGATGCTCACTTCTCTCCCAGTACAAACGTCTATAAAATACCAAATGAAATCCTTCTCCATTTTTTTTAGATTTCGTCAACGAATGTAGTTATTAATATCTTTTATGATACGGTCACAGGCAGCTGATTAATCCTGAGCGTGACATCACAGATGCATCATCACTAAGTGCACTTCTGCAGTTCTAATCTGTAGGTTTCATGCGTCATTCATAAAATTCACTTTTCTCCTTTATCCTGACGTTTGTTGCATAATGTTTAATCAGCGGACGCCGCCGTTCAAACCATCACAGTGATTCATGTGTGTGTGCACAGCAGAAACGCTGCAGCGCGGTGACTCAGTGTGGTTGGTACTGTTTCTCCGTTTACACCAAAATGAAAGATACAAACTGAAAAAAGGGTCTGTCACAATGAGTGCGTGGTTAAAAATGGAACTCAAACTAGTGAAATGAAGTCTTAATACATCCCATAAAAACAGGAGGTCTTTTTGTACAATATCATTGTCAGCAGGACATGAAACATTTGATTTATTGACTGTTTTTACTTGTTTTTCTTCACCAGGCCAATGGAACAGAAGCAGACTATGAATATGAGGAAATCACACTGGAACGGGTAAAAAAAAAACACAACTTGTAATAACACGCCATTTACACGCATGCTAATTCATTCCCAACACTCCTAATGAACTCAGTGACATCAGCCTGTCACTGCGGGAACCTCCATCTGTCCACACTGACCTCCATTCTCTCTACTTTCTCAGTGGTTATTACGGAAAACACATCATTTATACATATACTTTTTGTGTGTTGGTAAACACACTTTAAACAGTTAGTTAAAATGTAAAAAAGAAAAGTGATGATACATTTTATCTTGTATGTACAAATGTTTGCATCCAGACCCTAAATTGTAAACATTGTAAACAATTGTAAACTGTAGAAACCCAGCAAACACGTTATTGTTCTTGGTTGAATTTAACACTCATTTTAATTACTATCAATAAGTGAAATTACAGGCAAAATAAAAAAAATCTGGTCTTGTCAGGTCAAGTACAAATCTGAACCACTGTAACATTTAGCATTACTTTGACTTTGATGTTTTTCCAACACAATGTCTTAAATTTAAAGCAGAAATAAACCTTTGAACCAGAGACTGTTTGGGTCATAGAAACTCTGTCTCTGTCTCATCTTCATTCTCTCCGTTCTCTGTCTCTTGTCCTCTTCTGGCCTTGTCCCACTGCTGGTCCAAACCTGTATCCCCGTCCTTCCATCCTCTCTTCTCTCACCCTGAGGCTCTCTCTCAGTCCCTCTCCTCCTCCTCCTCCTCTTCCTCTATTCTCCTATGACCTGGATCTGTCTGCTTCACTGGATCTGCTTTAAAGACACTCTGGACCGACACGCAAACACAGGCCCAGGCAACACAGCAGCACATTACAGCCTGATTAGCAGTGATATCATGGGACACGACGGAGTGAGAGGCGGAGGGTTCTAGATCTTTGATTAAGTCCATGAAGAACTAAATATAACATAACAGACAGACCAAATCTGCGTCATTTACAGACCTTTGTGTTCCACCAATATATTTTGTTAAATAAATGTTTTAAAAATGTGACTTTCTGTGCAGGGCAATTCTGGCCTGGGCTTCAGCATCGCAGGAGGGATTGATAACCCACACATCGGAGAAGACCCCTCCATCTTCATCACCAAAATTATACCTGGGGGAGCTGCAGCTCAGAACGGACGACTCAGGTGTGTTTCTGTCACTCGTCGTTTCTGCCTCTCTGTCCTTGTCCAGGCAGCAGCGTCCCTGAAGGCGCTCCAGGTTAATCACTGTAATACTCTGAAATTGAATATCCTGCCATCAGCACGTGGTTAAAGAAATGCTTTTTAGTTATGAAGAGTTTCCTAAAACAGACCCAGAGCTTTAAGGTCCACAGACCTCCAGAATTTCAAATACAATAAAAACAGATTTAATTAAAACTTATATACCAGCCATGTTGTGTGTTTGAGAGCGATTGACAGACTTGTTTTTGCACCCTGTGAGTTTAATACCAGTGGGGTAACATTTCCTTCCTGCTGCCGTTCAGGGTGAATGACTGCATAGTCCGTGTCAATGAGACGGACGTCAGGGAGGTGACCCACAGCGCGGCAGTGGAGGCACTGAAAGATGCAGGAGGTCTGGTCCGACTGTGCATACGACGCAGGAGGAGCCTCAGTGAGAGGATCGTGGATATCAAGCTGGTCAAAGGGCCAAAAGGTGAAGTGCAAAATAATACCTCTAGACTTCAGCTTCGAGTGTGGGGAATTACCACGCCACCTACTGCACGAAGGATGAAATGTTATCATATTGTGTTTTTGTTTGAACCAGGTCTGGGTTTCAGCATAGCAGGCGGAGTCGGGAACCAGCACGTCCCGGGCGACAACAGCATCTACGTGACCAAACTCATCGAAGGAGGGGCAGCGCACAAAGACGGACGGCTGCAGATAGGAGACAAACTCGTAGCGGTGAGGAAAATGTGTTCTTCATTTTCTGTCCTTTTTAAGTAGAGAGCAAAGACTAAAACTGTTCTAAAAAAAACGTTTCGATATTTAACAAATAAACTATATTCAGTGGATTTGGTCACAGCTGACACCGTCTCTGTTCCTGTCTGTCCAGGTCAACGCCTCCTGTTTGGAGGAGGTAACACATGAGGAGGCCGTGGCCGTGCTGAAGTCGACCACCGACGTTGTTTACCTGCATGTGGCCAAACACACCTCGCTTTTCATCAATGACAGCTTCCCTCCACCGGATGTCACTAACTGTGAGTACAGACACTAATGTCCTCGTATCGTATTCATTTTTTTTCCTATATTTGACAATAACGTCTCCACAGCGTGCTCCCCTCATCAAGACAACCACGTGAGCCCATACAGTGGCAGTCAGTCTGTAAGCCCCGCCCCTCTGACCACGCCCAGATACTCACCTCTGCCCAGGACGATGACTGCGGATGACGACTTCACCAGGTAAGAAAAATCAGTGAGAAACGTTTTCTAACATAGAGGTGTGTAGACTTTAGCTACAAATAAAGAAACCTTTATCATATTATGTTAAAATATGTGAAATTTAAACTTTTTATAGATGTTTTTGAGTTTAATTTTAAAGACCTAATGCAAATGTATCACTCCTGAATAATATTTCATTTTTATAAGTATTTCTATAAAAAAAAAAACTAAAAAACTTGCAATCAACAGCAGTATTTCTGGTAACCATTAAATTATTCCTATATTCAGATTTTTTTTTTCAGAGCTTGAAATTTAAAGTGAAGCAGACGCTCTGTCGTTTCACAAAACTACAAGATGATAATAAATTAAAAAATATGCATATGCGGGATAATAAACATAAAAATGCATGGTATAGACACAACTATTGATGTAAATATCAAGAAAATAAAAACAATAATTACAAAAAAATTCAGAGTACCATGGTGCTACTGTAGCCGTGATCTGCTGCTGGTACAACTATTGTACTGTTGTGCTGCTGCTGGTGCTGTGTGCATGTGTGAGTGTGACGCTGCAGCAGGCAGAAAAACACAAAAGTCAGTGCAAACCAGGCCACACACACACACACACACACGCTCATTCAGTCATGCAGATTTCCTGTCCCACTCTGCTGCCTTTAATCCATATTAATGGGTGGATTACGACCTATCACAGCCCTCGTCACTCAGCCGGCATCACCGTGGTTACCAGAATACGAATCATTTCGTCACAAGCCTCTCGGCCAATGAATGCACTCTGACTGGAAGAATTCAGATAAGTCACGGAGTGACTGTAGATCAGTCACGGTGACGTCTGCTCCTGTCTGTTCCTCACCTTTCTACTGATCTTTTTTATTTATTTATTTTTGACAAATAAATCGAAAAATGCAGATTTCACTAACTGTCAAAACACAAAGCACATCTGTCGTGCGCCGCCCGTCGAGGCTGTATAGGAATCCAGCTCTTCTCCATCCTTATTAGAATTCCTGTCTGTGTTCCATTGGTTTTATTGAGCTGCTGTTTTCATCAATTCGGTGTCTGTTGACCTCAATGCTTCAGGGTAGTTTAATCCAAGATCACAAGAGCTGAATGAGAAACAGTCTAGACTGTAAAGGCTCGTGTGAAGCTGTTGTCTGATTTGGATTGTCTGCAGTCAGTTTTTTTTCTATGCATACTAATAACATATTCTGTACTCAGATGTAGGAATAAGAGGATGATACTCTTCTCCTTAGGTCACAAAATAACAACAGACAACACATGTACTCAATAGTCCAAAACTGACCTCTGGTGGCTGATGTTTTTAAACTACATTTTCATTTTTCATTTTTATTCATTTTACACACCCATAATATCATTGCAAGTACAACTCAGTGTGCTTTACAATCCCAAAATATCTACTTGTTTTAAGAAATGTTCAAAATTTTACATAAAAAAATCGACATTTGTTGACTCGAATGTCTAAAGCTGATGTCTTAGTGTGTTCTCGGATTGTTGCAATGACAGATTTTACTAAAAATCAAATCATTCATGAATACAGTACAGTGACGCTATGGTTGAAATAAAACAGACGGTGCAACACTGACATCTGCTGGTCAGCTATGAGAACGTTTTGGATTTTTTTTTCACACTGAATTGTTAATACTTCGTGTTTTATTTTTCATATTAATTTTTCCTCAATTAACAAATTATTGAAATGTTTTTTATGGTGAACTCTAAGTGTGAAATACTACAGCGTCCACTGTAAGCATTTTTTTGTATGTGTGTTTTCTCCAGAGAACCAAGGCGGATCGTGCTGCAGCGAGGGTCAACGGGCCTCGGCTTCAACATTGTTGGGGGAGAAGATGGAGAAGGAATCTTCATCTCTTTCATTCTAGCCGGCGGCCCGGCCGACCTCTGTGGGGAGCTCCGGAAAGGAGATCGCCTCCTGTCGGTAGGAGCTAAAACCCTGATCCACACGATGGTGTCGTTGTTATAATAAAACTCAGTCTGCTGTTATTGGTTTAGAGAGTGTCCAGGATCGACAGGGGAGTCATTCTGTCAGTCTACACTATATTGTTCTTTTGATTTATGTTCTTTATAAAATATTCATCACAGTTGAGATATGGTTTATGTTTTGTTGTTTTTTAAACCTAATAATATCAGCCAATCAAAATGACTGTACTTTAATAGGGTTTTTTGTATTTTTAAAAAATAATTTCTCCTCATATCTATTGTTTATCATTGGACTATTCTGCTGATTTAGCTTTCATATAAGTCTTGACTCAGGTTTTCAGGCGTTCCCTTCACTTTATTTAATGTATTATTATTATCTATATTTATATATACTTTTTAATTTGACTATGCTAATCATTTCCTAGCTCATATTTTAGCTGTTTCTTTAAAAAAATGTTTAGAATTTGTTTGAAGCTTTTCCCCACATGGCTAACTTTAGCTAGAGCTAGCCTTCTCAAAAGCATTCTGAAAAGTTTAAAGAATCATTTTATCTCTTGTCAAAACAAGATATTGTTTTCTTACCCTTGTAACTGACAAGTGACTGGTCAGTGATGTGTGTGTGTGTTAAAGGTGAGAAAAAGCTCTTTTCCTCCTCACCCACCTCCCCCGCTGCCCCAGAAAGAAATATTGCTTCAATTTTCTGGAGAAATAATTAAGTTTCCAGACCTTGACATTTCCTGCAGACTGAGTATGACTGTGATGTGTGCGCGTGCATGTGAATATTGACATGGAGCGAGCCTTCACACGCACAGGCACCTGTGAATTATGGACTCTCGTCTGACTGAACATTTATGACACCAGTGACCTGACGTTGGCCCTGGTCTGTGTGCAGGTGAACGGTGTGGATCTGTCCAGTGCCACTCATGAGCAGGCGGCTGCAGCTCTGAAGAACGCAGGGCAGAACGTTACCATTGTTGCCCAGTACAGACCTGAGGGTGAGTACTGCAGCTCAACACGTCTGTACAGCTGCTGTGGCCCACGGACGTTGGTGTTTCCACAGCTTTGACAGAATATGCCATGTATATGTGCTAGGAAGTCCAAATCTATTTTTTTTTTTAGCTTGGTTAAAACCAGAAACTCTTTGTTCTTTTTGTTTTCCTTTCAGTGAAAACAAAATATTCCAAACACTGTCCAAAGGAAAAAAAACAGAATTTCACTTTGACCATCTTAACAAAACTGACCTTTCCTTTGACATTTCATTAAATGGAAAATAAATTCACAGAATATAAATCAAGGAAGTGCATTGCATTGGTGCAATATATTAGCATATATATTACTAATTTAACGGTTATAGAGAGCGGGCTGACCTTTGACCCTTAGTCTCTTTCACCCACTTCCTCGTATTTAACATATTTAAAAATGTTCAGAAAAGCAAATTATGAATTTCCCTCAGGTGGTTAATTCTTTACAGGTGAACAATTTAACTGCCTGGATCTGCCAAACTTTTAGGTGAAGATATTAGGTTTGCTACTTTATATGCAAACAGTTATCCACAAATATATTGGGTCAACATATTAAAAAAGAGTTTTGTGAAAAATATTATATAAGGCTTAGAAGTATTTGCAGGGCAAAAGTTAGTCTATTTCATATTGAAAGGAAAAGTAGTGTAATAAAAGTAACTTTGGAATTATCTTTAGTTTCTGCAGGTCATTGTCAGCCCCCGAAACTTCACTTTTTGGAACACTTTTATCACGTTTTATATTTTGTACACTAGTTGAATAGGATAAATAAACACAGAGGACAAAAATAAAACTACATTTTTATCCTCGTTGTATTTGTTCATTGGTTGTGACCAAGGTCAGGAAGACTGTGAAAGCAAAAGATAAATGAGCTGTGACTTTTGGTGGAATATAAATTGTCAATTCTAAAAGAAACATTTGTCAGTTCCTCAAAGATTGTCTTTTCTTTCAGAAAAGTGCTTTTGGAATAGATTGAATTGTCTTATTTTGAAAATTGAAAATTTGAAAACTTTTTTTTCTCAGTAAAACATAGCTTAATATGAGAAAATCTTGAAACATGATTTTCAGCACCATGGACAGCGACCTTGGTGATTTTTTTAATTGAAATCAGAAACTAGCTTCTGTACTTCAGAGTCTGGCACAAAATCAGTAGCCAATTCTTCAACAATTAATTATGTCATTATTATTATTATCTTTTTTGTTGATAATTAGTTTAATTTGTGCATTTCTAGCTCAGTTCTCAGTTCTCAGTTCTCAGTTCTCTGCTCTGGCTCGGTCTGTTGTTGTTTTGTGAGTCGTCCAGAGGCGGGTCACACCGGGGGTCTGAGGTGGAGCAGATGGTCTCAGTGAGATTAGTCTGTGCTCTAGGTTTAATGTCCAAGACGTTTCCTGTTCTACATTCAATAAATAACCAGATTACAGGAAAATGTGTTGGGACACACTTAGTGTGTGGGGTGGAAGCGTGGGCTACCAGTGTCGTGACTCACACACAGATCTCATTAGTGACTTCTGAAGGAACTCCATATCAAACCGTCTGTCCACGCTGATCTGTGGTCAGTTCGTGTCTGTGTGTGTGTGTGTGTGTGTGTGTGTGTTCGTGTGGGTCGGTCCGAGGTCCATTTTTGTCCCGTTCCCGCTGCTACAACACGCAGTGACCAGCAGGGTTCCCTCTGTTTCATAACAACACCGATGCCAACAAGAGGGGTAGTTGGTAACCACATCCACCAGGAGAGGAATGAAGTGTGTGTGTGTTTGTGTGTGTGTGAGTGTGTGTCATGGTAAAAGACATGGTGGATTCAAGCTGATGCAGCAGATTTGGGTATTGGGATCTTTGTGGTGGAGCAGATGGAGTGTGTCCGTCCTGCTGTGTCAGTGATGAAGTCACAGTCGCCGTGTCTTTCCACCAGGTCTGTGTCTCTGTGTCTCTGTGTCTCTGTGTCTCACCTGTCGGCCCTGAATAGAATCTTTGTGCAGGTGTTCGATTTAACGCCCGAGCAAAGGTGACGAGCAGAGTTAGCATAGGTGACGTTTTCCTTTTTCCATACCAAGAGAATGTAGCTCCCTTCATGAGCCTGTAGGGGGTGTTGGAACACAGACTCACTCTGTTTGGTAAATACAAAACGAATTATTTATTATAATCAACTCCTAATTTGATTAAGACCATTTTTTCCAGGGTAAACCGAGCCAAGAGTCAGCAGTAAATACAAAACACAAAAACACAAGGTTTTAAGATTGACTTTTAAGACTTTAAAAAGCCTCACTGCCACCTCCTGGCTGTTTTGTGAACTGAAAACCTTTGGACACGAATGTCGAATTTTGTATCTAACGATTGCAAAAGAAGACGAGAGGAGAAAAGTTCTTGAGGGAATCATTAAGGTTTATTATCCAGTTGGCATTTGGATGAAAAGGACTCTCAGGAAGAATTATGAACATTTGGCTGATGAGTTCATCCTTGAACTTCCATCCTGGGTTTAATTTTTATCTTTGAATTCCTCCTGGAGGCAGTGGTTGTTTCAGTCTGTGGTTCTTCAGACTCAGTTTGATTCAAGCTTAAGTCAGAAAGTTTAGGAGTTTGAGGTGGTATTTATCACCTATGGGGCGATTTAAAGGGCAACAGCAGAGAGTGCAATAAAGAACATTCCATAAGAAAGAGGAAATATTCTGCTGTATATATAAGAAAATGCACCAGCTGGTTGTACCTGTACATGTATTGCACCATCATTATACATTGTATTTTACAACAGGTCACTTTCAGAACAGGAAGGTGTTTTGATAAATGTGTATAAATGGACATGACATTTAAAAAAAAAAGGTTTCTATCCTGAACATCACAAGATGATATCACACTTCACACTTCTGCCCTCTGGTGATGTGAGTTTGACAACAGTATTAGTGACTGGGATTACACACCACGCTCACACACGTGCTGCACACACAGACACACAGTCAGTGGAGGCGGTGTCTGTCAGCAGCAGTAGTTGAGGTGATTTAGACGGGATTATCTGCACTGCTGTAAGCTTGTTTATTTCACTGGGCGCGTGTGTGTGTGTGTGTGTGTGTGTGTGTGTGTGTGTGTGTGTGTGTGTGTGTGTGTGTGTGTCTGTGTGTGTGTGCGCCCCAGGCACCAGTTAAGATGAAGATTAACAGCCTCATCTTTGAGTTTTTCTTCTTTTTTCCTCTGGCACCACGTTGTGAGAGTTGTCGTCAGCTCATGGTCCAGTCGACTGTTTTCTTCTTTATTTATGGCTCTGTGTTTCTTTCCTTTATTTCCACCTGTCTTTCGCTGCTTCCTCCTCAGTACCGCAGGTGTCAGTGGTAATGATCTGACTCACCGCCCACAGTGTAGTTTGGGTGACTCAAGGCGGCGGCCATGTTGAGAAAATGACTGATTTGGAGGTATATGGCGTGTACACCGTACTGTATGTCCAATGCTTTAAAAATGGGTTTGTCCTTTTTTTTTACATTTATCGAAAAACATGGCTTTGTATTGTTGTTATTATTATAGCATCCCCCCCCCCCTCACCCTCAATTCATCTCCTCTGCAATCTGATCTCTTGATCAATACCATTATAGATCTGTGCGCAGAGCTGCATCAGTGACAGAGGTGCTGCTTCCAGCTCAGCTATTTTTAGAACCAGGGCCTGATGTCTGTGTGTGTGTGTGTGTGTGTGTGTGTGTGTGTGTGTCCAGATTCAGGGGAAATGTTTTTTTTCCTCACTCAATTCCCTTTCTATAGAAGCGTTGCATTTTGAGCTCAGTGTTTGTAAACACTGATGAAGATCCACTGGTCATCCTCACGACATCATATCCAACCGATGTCTTTCACTATGAGTCCAGTGTTCTTTGGGTTCAATGCCTCTCCCGTTCTTCTTCAAACACAGACCCTCTGATGTTCCAGGGTTTTTTTCACAGTCATCTAACCTCTGACTGTCCTTATAGTTGACCTGGGAGTTGTTAATGAGTTCAGTTTCATTTATCCAGATTTCGATTGTCACTGTGTCTTATTTGTCACAGTGATGAGTGATGTCAATTCTAGTTCTAATCAATCATCATAACCTCGTGCTATGGCTCTTTAAAATGTATGTCATTTACATCCTGTTTAAATTATTTTTCCCCAAATTTGAAAATGCTCAGAAATCTGAAGCAACTATTTAGTTTTTTTCACCTTTTACATTATTTACATTTACAAGGTAAACATTGACTTATATGTAACTGTAACTGGAGGACAATTCTCGTCTGAACATTGGAAAGAAAGAAAGGAAGGAAAAAGGAAAGAAAGGCAGAGGACAGGGGAGTAGAACAGAGGGGAGGAGAGGAGGTGAGGAGAGGGGAGGTAGCAAATGAAGAGGTGAGGGGACATGAGCCCCCGAGCTATTTGTCTCTGTCACCCCGCCTTTCCCCATTTCTTTCTTTCTGTTCCCCGTCCTCTCTTCTCTCTTCTCCCATCTCTCCCTGCATCTTTCTCTGCTTTTTTCTCTATCCACCCCCCTGTCCCCCCATATCTCTCTCTCTCTCTCTCTCTCTCTCTCTCTCTCTCTTCCATGCTGTAACTCAGATCCTGCTGCATTAAGATTTGTGCCGATAGCGTCAGGTCGAAGCCGATCACGCCAACCTTAAATCCTGATCCTGATGTGTTTGACCTGCAGACCATCCGATCATTTCTCTGTCCATAAATGAAACGTATAGAAAAGGTCAAGGAAAGTTTAATGTGAGTGAACAACAAACACTGCTGTCTATACGTTAGAGTCAAACCTTTTCTTCAAGATGCGTGACGTTGATGTGTGTCTGGCATGGAGACCTGGTCACTGAGCCAACGTAGGGCAGGGTAGACTGGCATGGAGTCCGCTTCCTGAGGAAACAGCCGTAGTGTCCGTGCGTGTGTGTGTGTGTGTGAGAGAGAGAGAGAGAGAGTGCGTGCGTGTGTGCGTGTCTCCCTGCCCTAGGGCGAGCTGCTGTCAAAGGGAGGGAGGAGCAAGTGAACGCATCAGCGAGCGAGGGATAGAGAACAAGTGTAGTACAGAGTTAGCATCTGTTGTTTCAGAGGCAGCTGAGCAGCCCTTAACTGCACACACACACATTAACACACTCACACTCACACATTCTGAATTTGTCACATTCAACCGCACACTTTCACATATCGGTGCACACACACACACACACACACACACACATATTTCTGCTCTGGCTTACTCACATCCTGAATCCAGCGTGGAACTGACTGTACCAGGGTGCGTTCTCCATCGGTTCTCTTTCCCACACACATGCACAGAGAGAGCGAGAGAGAGAGAGAGAGAGAGGGAAGGGACTGAGAGAGAGAGAGCATTGCTCCATATCCTGCTCACACTCTCTTTCTCTCTCTTTTTTTCCCTTTTTCATTCACATCTTTTGACTTTGAGCTTCAGAAGACACACACACACACACACACACGCACACACACGCGTGGTGCATCACACTGTTGTGGACGTGGAGCTCCCTCTCCTCCGGCAGCATGTGAGTACAGACGATCAGGATTCACGGGTGAATCTAGAAAAAGAACTCATTGATTTAATATCTTCACTTGTCATTTTTTTAAACTTAATTCGTGGTCGGCCGTGTGTGTGTGTGTGTGTGTGTGTGTGTGTGTGTGTGCTCCCTCATAGGAAAAAAAAGTGATGAAAATTGCAGCACTGACCTCTCAGTCAGCTTTCATTAGTGCAGCAGCCTCAGAAACACCAGCTCAGTGGTTTTGCCGTGGAGTCGATAGCACTTTATATCTTTGCTGCCGCACAGTCTCGGTCGTTTCCTGCCGTAGGGTTTCTAACATTTCAGTTCTTTTTTTTTTCTTTTTTTTTTGCTGAATCTTTAACTCGTGTTCTCTCCGGTGCATGTTGTTGTTCATAATGCTGTATAAAAGATAGACACAGCGTGGATCTGTTTTAGTTTAAAAAAAAAAACCTGCTCAGTTTTCGGCTGTTTGTGAAGCTGAGCTGCATCTGGAGGATGTGGAGTTGTCAAAACTGCGACAAAAATAAAGACTTGGTGCCAATTTTGGGAATGCAGTCTTTAAGTTAGTAATGGGAACATTGAATCAGGCCAAAGGCTTTTTATAAATGTTTTGTTTTTGTTTTGTTTTTACGTGTAGTGGTAATCTTGTTTCTTAGTCTTTATACCAGATAAACAGGGAACTCTTTGTTCTTTCACCAGAAATCTCTGTGTGAGCCTTAAAACCAGGCTAGATTTACATGATGTTTAATGGTCGTTCACACTGAAGGCAAAACGACAGCAGAACAGAAACAGGAAACAGGAGAAGTCGGCAGAAATATCACTAATTCTGTCCTTTCTTTTGTGTGTGTTCACCATGATTGAATTACTGGAGCTGAGTTGTCCTCTTTAGTCCACGTTATTGGTTTAAAAAGACGCACAGTCAGACAAGGGGTGATTTTCCTCATTTAATCTTATTTGAGTTTCTGGTAAAACTCCATGATAAAAAGTACTTTAAAAAGTACTTAAACTGTCTTCAAAGATCTGCTGAAAAACACAGCAGTTTCTCTGAACTCAGGTTTATGTCCTTTTGTGGCAGCAGGCTGAAGGTGAGCAGTGTGGGGTTATTACTCTTCCAGAGGAGAAACAAAGAAAGCAGTATCAATCATTTGAAGGGCGCATTAAAGACGCATTATGTTGTTTGTCGTCCCACGCTGTGCATCTACATAAATAAAGCACATTCATATTTAAACAGGCGCGATAGCAGTTTTATGTCCCGTGAAACAGAACGGCTCAGAAACGAAATGGTTTTTGTTGCATCAAGAAAAGAAGGGAATTAAAACCCAGGGCCAAATCACTGGCTCGTGTCCTGATTGGCTGACGGTCGCTGGTCACAACTTCAATCAACTGGGTTGATTTTGTCTTAATGCAGATAAGTTTATACTTCGAGTTACCACAGCCTGACATGTCACCGCTGGAGTCCCATTTGTGTAACTTTCTGAGTATGACAGCAGCGTCAGAATGACACGTCTCACACACACACACACACACACACACACACATGCATAAAACTCCTTAAAAACGAAATTGTCTCAAAGAGTGATCCTACAACTGAAATGAGGTCTATGCTGAGGCCAAAGTTGCTATAAAAAAAAGCAAAAAAAACAAAACAATGTTTGTCGTCTCTTGTCTTGTGTGTGTGCAGAGTACAGCCGTTTTGAGGCGAAGATCCATGACCTGAGGGAACAGATGATGACCAGCAGCATCAGCTCCAGCTCGACGTCGCTCCGCTCCACACAGAAACGCACACTCTACGTCAGGTAACACAAAACCACACCTGCACAGGGTGTCCGACTGTCTCTGGGCCTTCAGGTCTTATCTCCGCTGTCTACTGTTTCATTGTGAGTGTGTGTGAGTGTGTGTGAGAAATGCTCAAAGCAGGGTTATCACTTCTGGAATCACTAATAGATTGTCTGGCAGATGCTGAGCCACACTGCTGCACCGTTCTTCTTGTTTTCCTCTGAGCAGCAGAGATGACTTTATTCCACCTCCTTTCATCACAACACTCACAACTTGATTCAAGATATTGATCAGACACTGGGTCACGGCTCCAGATAAATCTCACTGAGCTCTTTGGAGATCGATAGCAGGAGGATAATGGAGAATGCTAAAGCAGACTTCATTGGAGCTAATAGTTTTATCGTCTTTGTGAACTTTACAAATGTAGTGTTACTCTGGGAGCTGGAGCATCAATACTCCTGGTATCAGCAGTACAGACTGGGGTTCAATCTGAGGTAATACTCATCATGTTTGACTTCTTCAGCTTGGCTTAGTGATCAACTGATTTTTTAACATTTTTAAGTCTAAGGATCACAAACTGATAGACCGATGGAGTAGAACCCCCAACCTCACTGTATAAAATTGTCAGTTATACCATGAGCTGTGCCAAGTGGGCCACGCTGTCATAGTGGTCGGTGCTATTCCCAAACCGCAAACCAGATCACAGATGGAGGATGCTACAGTGTCCTCACAAAGTCCGAGAAACACATAGAACACACATAGGCTGTTCACGCCAAAATGACCATAGGTGTGAATTTCAGTGTGAATTTTCCAGAGACACTTCAGCTCCTGCTTAACCTTGAAAAAGCTGAAGTGGTAGAAGATGAATTGTCTGGAAATCTACCGTTTATTCAGCAGTTATTGATGAGCTAATAAACAGGTTTAGATTCACGCTAACATTTGAAACAGACTCAAGCTGTGGCAAGAAAATATGTTAAAATGTTGTTACATTTATTTTCATTTATTCTATCATATTATTTCAGTTTCAGTTTTTCCAGCTGTGATCTAAAAATATATATTTTCATTGGTTATATATATATATATATATTTCAGTTCAACAGTCAAATATTTCACATGACCTGAACGTTACCTAAGTGACCTGGAAGTAAACGGCAGCAGCAGCAGGATCAGTCACCGTGAACTGAACATACTCTCAGAGAGACTGACGTTCAAAGGACAACGGTGCCAGAAAGGTTGAGTGGAATTTTCCAGGCTTATTTTTTTTATAACCATCAAATAAAAACATCCACGTATTGATCCACCTGCTGTTTATCGCCGTTAGCATGTAGCATTTTTGTGATGAATCTGCCTGTATAAAGATCAGGTTCAAATTGAACAGGAAATAACAGCGACTGTTGGGTTATTGTTGCTGCCAAAAACGTCAGCAAATGTTTGAAGGTTCATGGGTTTTTGTTTGGGGTTTAAAGTAGGTGGAATTGTCAAAAGCTGAACGGCAAATCAAACATGTTTATGGATCATGTCTCCATGTGAATGTCAGACTCAGATCTAATACATTTTCATTAATGACCAGGACACCTTCCCCTGAGGTAACTGACTTAGAAGATGAAACCCAATAAGGCTGTTCCTCCAAGCCATGTTTAAAATAAGACCAAGGACATTTCAAGGTTGTATAGGATAACATAATAACCCATGAATGCCCCGTGTCATCAATCTTTGTCACATGACACCTGCAGTACCCCTTTACTGCCCATTGATGATCTATTAGTGTGTGAATATTGAGAAAAGCTGCTGATTGGTCAGGAGGAGGCTGCCGTCGCGTGACAGATTCAGAGTGTCTGCTGCTCCGGGGCTGATAGCTGTGTGTGTGTCATCATTCATTTACATACTGTGCATGTGTGTGGGTGTGTGTGTGTGTGTGTGTAAAGAGGGTATTCGAGTACAAATGTGCAAAATGTGTAGGACACACACTTACCTTTTCTCAGGGAAAATGTCAGTGAGGCAAGGTGACATGCACAATGTATGACTTATTTGTGTGTGTGTGTGTGTGTGTGTGTGTGTGTGTGTGTGTGAGAGAGTGCATTCTCTCCTCATTTACATTCACACCTTCCTGCTCCTATTTTAAACTCACTGTATAGCTCAGTCACTTGGAATTTTTTTTTTTCACTGCACAGCATTCACTGACTTTGGGAAACAGAAATGTTGTTTAGAACTAGTCTGTTTTTCTGTAATCTTTTTATTCCAGTGCCATAAGATTGCCTTGACTTTCTGAATTTATTTCTGAATTTATTATTATTGTCGGATCGTGTCGATCGAGTGAGGAGAAAATGTATTTTGCAATAATCCTCTAGGGGGAGCTGTTTGGGAGATGTCACCTGTACCCTGCTGAGACCAATCAGCACATTAGCACCTCAGCGACACACTTCCACTGATTATAAACCACACATTTGAATGATGTGAGGATCAAATCATGTCGTGCTGCCGGGTGCTGAAAAATAATACCGTGAATGTGTTTGACGCTATCAGGTTTCAGGACATTGGCTTCTTGATGACGATGTTTATTTTCTATTTCATGAGGTCAATAACAATAGAAATTAAATTAGGGGAGAGAACCGTAACAAAAATCCATTTCTCTCTGCAGCGTGTCATGGACAGATCCTGTCCTGGATCCTGAGGAGGATGGAGTTCTAGACACCGTTGCTTTCATTTAAAAGCAAAAAGAAGAGTTTTAAAATTCATCTTGCTCTCCTTCTATTACCCCATCAGTCAGTGTGTTTGACCCGCGAGGGAATTTATTTTGAACAATTTGTGTCCAATAGTGGTGGGCTCAACTCGTGGAGCGGGGGCAGCAACTGTGTCCTGTGTTTACTTTGTGTCCTTCAGGAAACCTGAGACTTTTCTAGGTGATGCAGAGAGAACACGACAGACTGATGTTTCATCATCTGTCTTATTGATCTGAGTCCCTGGGTCGGTGTCTCCGCAGCAGGACGTCAGGTTCCATCACAGCAAAATCTGTGAAAGTCAAAGGACGACGGGGACGCAGAGTCTCGTCCCTCTGCTCCTCGTGTCCTTTCATCACGTCCACTTCTGTCTAATGGACACTGATGTCTTTCTGCTGTTTGATTAATATGTAATACTGTGATGTCAGACTCTCTGAGTCCAACTCTCTGTCTCACTGTCTCACTGCTGTCCTCCCTCCATTTACCGTGCTTTGTTTTATTGATGAAGGCGGTTGAGACTTCAAGGGAGGCTTGTTATTTCAGCTCCAGTTCCTATCACTCACTCACACACACACACACACACACACACACACACACACAAAAAGACACACTGCTGTCCTCTGTTTCCAAGTCTTCTCCCTATAGACAGGTGTACAGCTCTGTGGTGACAGAGACAGAGAGGACATGTTTAGATGAACAACAGTGACACACACACACACAGAAACAGTCTGTCCATGTGTCCAGGTAAAAACTTTTCTCTCTCTCTCTCTCCCTCTCTCTCTCTCTCTCTCTGCAGAGCGTTGTTCGACTATGATGGAAGTGGTTCCGATCAGACAAACCAGGTTCTGCCTTTTCGTTTCGGGGACATCCTTCATTTGAGCAGCGCTATTGAAGAAGAATGGTGGCCCGCCCGGCACCTCAGCCCCCCGCCTCCAAACTGCCCCGAAGTTGGGGTCATCCCCAGCCGCAAAAGGTCAGATGAATCCTGAATTCGATGTAGACTGCCGTCTACTTCCTGACCGCTCACAGCATGAAATTCAACTGAGCATTTGTTTGTTTTATGTTGTGGGTTTTGGATCTCAAATTCATACCAAATGTTTCAATCTGGTTTCACCGTCATGTTCGAATGTAACAAATATGAATTACTGTTGGCTGAAATGGTGTATTCTGGACCACTGTCACTGTATTTTAAACACAGAGTTACTGCAGTTTTTTTTCTAGTCTTCCTTTAGTAAGGCCCCTGTTCTTTTCCTTAGGACAGCAGAGGCGTCGCTGCCTTAAATCTGCCTGTTAGGCCTAACCGTGTTAGCCAGTTGGACTGAGTGAAGGTCCACGTCTTCTTCTCCTTGTGCTGTTTGTCGTCTCACAGTAGAATCGACTAAATGTTGTTCCTTCACCTCTTTATTCCTCTCTCCATCGCTCCCTCCTGTGGAGGAGGTGACAGACAGATGTTCATGGGTTTCTGAGGGAAGTGAGGGCTTGTTAAAATGAGTGAGAGAAGGAGGGAGGGAGGGAGGGAGGGAGGCGAGAAGGGATTACAGTCACCAGGGATAAGTGGGTGTGTGTGCAGGAGGGTGAGGACTGAACATGGGGAAGGACGGATCCAGAGACTGTCACACAGGAGTACAGAGGATGGAGTATTAATAGACTGCAGTGTCAGTGTTGAGGCTGGCTGGGAGAATCCTGCTGTTAGAAGATGTAGCATCGGAGCTAATATAACACAGGTGTTACAGCGAAGGACTGTTGTGACATTGTGTCAGCTTTAGTGGGTCCAGGGTTTAACATGAAAAACATGAGTCTGAATAAACGTGAGATTAATGTTGACCTGTCAGGTGACTCCTTCCTTCCTTCCTTCTTTCCACCTGCAGGTCTTAGTGTGCATAAACCACTCTCTCCCTCTCTCTCCCCACCTTCTTCCATCTCCTACTCCTACACGTCTGTATTTTCCATCTTTCTTCTCGTTTTCGTCCCACTTTTTCTGAAAGTAAACTTCTCTAGCTTTTCCTTTTTCCTCCTTCTCATGTCCACTTATCTTGACTTCTTATCCTGTGAAATCCTAATGAAAGACGACAGAAACATGTCTGAATTTTCAGTCCAAGTCACAAAACGAAAAACTGCAGCGCGTAGTCGCTGCTGATTTGAAATTCAAGCAGTCACAGTGTGATCACCGGCAGGAAATGGTCCTGCACAGGAAGTGACAAATCTAAATTTAAACTTGGGAGACAAAAATGTCACGCAGGAACAAGCAGAATGTGGAAATAAATGTGTCCTATTCCAAAGGCTGGAGCGAGCGTGCCTCCAGTCCTGATACCATTCTGAGAAATTAATCACTTTCACACCCAGATGAGCGGACGCAGACGTGCTGTCGGCTCCAAACTTTCAATTTACCTCTGAACATTTTCATGCAGTTCATTCACCCTCCTCATCCTGTGGTGATGACATGTCATTTCACAGTGATGCTCCGTCAGGAACTGCAGACTCATGTGTTTAATGTGGTGTGAAATTTTGTGACGTTTCTTACATATTTTTTCTTTCTTCAGGGCAGAGAAAAAGGAGAGGTCGAGATTAAAGACGGCCAGAGTGACCAGGTCTCAGGACCGAATGGTGAGTCCAAGGGCTTTGTCACACGAATGTGTGTCTGAATCAATGTAGACGATTACAGAGTAAAGTGAACTTATTTCCAACTTATTTCCAACCGGGATTTGTTTTGAAGTGTCAGTAATTAAACTATAAATATGCATTCCTTATGACAAATTGTCATTTTCTCTTTGACACCTTCACATCTTTGAACTTTGGATTCAAACAACACATCCTTTGAATTCACACGTGATCCAACAACGTGACTTTAATCACACGTTCTCAGCGGGACGATGAGTCGCTGAAACACCAGTCTGACACCAGCTATTGATATCACTCTGGCTGTTTATTCTCCCCGTTTCCCTCACGCTGTGTGAAACAACAGCCCTGACGTAGAGCTGATAATTAAAATTACCCCCTACACACGTGCACACGCACATGCACAGACCCACACTTTCAATTTACATATATAAGTGTTAAAGGCATCTAGTTATTATCTTAGTTAAAATTAATCTGGCTCTTTTCTCTCCCTCTCTCTCTCTCTCTCTCTCTGTCTCTCTCTCTCTCTTCCCTGCAGGAACAGGATGATAAAGGTAAGTATTCTTTGTAAGCTGTAATTAAGTGACCTCTGCTGGAAAGTACATGTAACTTCATCTTGTTTTCAAACCAGTGAAGACAGAACACTTGTGCAGTGTTTTATTTATATATATATATATATATATATATAACCACCACCACCACCTCACTCTGTCCTTTTCCTTCCGTACTTTCAAAGTCATGAAATGAAATTTCTGTTCATGAAAAATAATGGATGTACAGTACGTTCCATTCACCTCCTATAGTTCCAGGACGTTTGCTTTGTCAGCAAATCTTGTCTGAAAAAAAGTCAATGTTGAATTAATCTACAGTAAGAAATAGAGTGTCACACTGTCCCTGTGTGTGTGTGTGTGTGTGTGTGTGTGTCGCTGACTCTGACCTGTCTTGTCCTTCCAGAGCTGGTAACCTCTGGCACCAGTGATAGTGAGAGTAGTTGCTGTAAGTCTGGAACCCCCCCCCCCCCCTCACTTTCCTCCGTGCTGGCGCGTGTTTTGTTGTGTGTGAGTGTGTGTTTTTAGCTTGTGACCCCCCCCCCCCATTTGTCACATGCTCTCCATGAGTTTTGCTGTGTGTGTGTTTAAACGTGTGTGTTTGTGTGTGTGACGTGCACATCATCTCTGTGTTTCCGTGTGCAGTGACATCAGCGTGACCTTCTCTGTTTTTCCAGACAGAATAATTTTTTTCTAGAACTGGTGAAAAAGTCTAAAGTACAAAAAAAAACCTATGGAGGTTTGTTCTGATGGTGATGTCACATGTTTTGTCATTTTTCATTTGTCCAATCAGCTGGTCTAGAAGAGGCCTTCCTGACCTACCAGCCTGTCATTCAGCAAGAAGGTCAGTGTTTCAAAAATACATACACATAGAATTGTTATTTTAATTAAAATAACAAGAAACAAGTTGTTGAAACTGCTTTTTATATGTGACAAATGCTATAGATGCACGTTTTGAATACAGGTCGAGCTGTTTGATGAGTTTCATGATTATATTTACTGTTTTTGTGTCAGGTCTGTGTTTTTCTAATCATATCCTTCACTTCCTAAACTGCAAAGTCATGTCCTTTTTCCCCAAACAGTTCATCTCTTTTGTATTTTTTTAGTGAATTACACACGACCGGTCATTGTGCTAGGACCAATGAAAGATCGGGTAAACGATGACCTCATCTCTGAGTTCCCGGATAAGTTTGGCTCCTGCGTCCCACGTGAGTTTCTGAGGCAGTGTAATAAATCTGAGCCGTCTTCACAAAGATTTAGTTACATTTTAATAACTGAGGCTAGGTGCTGGTACTTTAGCCTGCAATACATTCTAAAAAAAATAAATTGTAAATTTTTGTAATCACCATTTAAATGCATTACTTTTAATCAGAGGCGTTGAAATGTTTTAATGGAAACACAGCTGCAACGATTGCACCTACAAAGTTTAAACATATTTAATCTCAAATGTGCAATTACTGAAAACTACGGTGGTGTGTGCGTGTGTTTAATCTCCGACTCCCAGACACAACGCGGCCACGGCGAGACTACGAGGTGGACGGCAGGGATTACCACTTCATGTCCTCCAGGGAGCTCATGGAGCGAGAGATTCAGGAACACAAGTTCATCGAGGCCGGCCAGTACAACAACCATCTGTACGGAACCAGCATACAGTCTGTGAGAGAGGTCGCCGACAAGGTGAGGCGCTGAGGTCACACTGAGACACGGGACAGAACCAATGATAAAGGATTGAAAGGTTATAGGCTGTGAACCTGCACTTCTCTGTGTCTCCACCAGGGTAAACACTGTATTCTGGATGTATCAGGGAATGCCATAAAGCGTCTCCAGTTAGCTGGACTCCATCCCATCGCCATCCTTATTTGCCCGCAGAGCGTCGACAACATCATGTGAGTAACACTGACAACACAGTGACACCTGGTGGTGAAGATCATTTAATCAACAGTTTTTCCTGCAGCGTCACATGTTCTATCAAGACTGTGGGTTTAATCAGAGCACTTCATCGGCCATGATGGATTCCTGACCATTAACTTATTACCGCTTTTTTTTTGCAAAAATAAGAAATGCTCAAACCCTAATTTAAAAATGTAAAAAGACTGGATCACCAACTGTAATGACCTTTTATGTCTGCAGGGAGATGAACAAGCGTTTGACTGAGGAGCAGGCGAGGAAAACGTTCGACAGGGCAGTCAAACTGGAGCAAGACTTTACTGAGTACTTCACTGGTCAGTGATATTATTTTTGGAAATTCACTAACGCTCCCTAACACTCACCCTAACATTTCCTGTGCAGACGCCTGAAAACACAAGAAATAAACGTACATTTTAAGGCTTTCAAAAAATGCAGTACTCCTCTGAGCCACTCGAAGGCGCTCCTACCTCTCGTCACTCAATAGTCAACTTTAGTGTTCAGAAAGAGGAATGAGATATTTGTAGAAATATGACCATATATATATAAATTCCTGTGATTTATAAAATGATAATCTTGCCAAGTAACTTTTTTTATTTTAACTAGTATTTTGATAATTATACTACATGAAAAACTTTGATTATATTTGTTTTTCTTCTCTTCGTATCTCCGCAGCTAAAGTCCAGGGCTCGTCTCTAGAGGAAGTCTACTCGCAGGTGAAGCAGATCATTGAGGAACAGTCCGGTCCGTACATCTGGGTTCCAACCAAGGAGCGAATATGAATAAACACACGTGACACACGACATGATCAGACAAAAAAACTCTTCAGTACTTCAGTACTTCCTATTTGGTGGTTTTCTATTATCAGCCTGCTTCCTCTCCCTCTCTCTCTCTCTCTCTTATTCTCTCTTGCTCTCTCCCCTCCCGGTACACACACACACACACACATTGCTCTGAACATACATACACTTGCACAAGCACATGAAGTTGGACGAGGCTGGGACAATCTGGGACGGCTGCTCCCTGCAGGGGGAGGAGCTCTCGTCGGTCCAGCAGCCCATTGGTCGATTCCTACGGCTCAGTTCCTTAATGTTTAAGGAGGCGGTTCAGTTTTTGAGGGCGTGTACCATGATCTGATTTGTTTTCAAAGATTATTGTCGTTCTTATCGTTGTTGTCGTCGTTTTCATATTAACGAAGGCTAATGCATCGAGCTGTGGGTTCGTAATGGTTCTACTGTCACCGGGAGGCAGACTGTTGCACGCTGTAGCTTTAAAAGCATGGTTATTTTGGGGAGAAAAATCTCGATTTCTTCGTCTGTTTGTCCGTCCGTCTGTCTTCCCTCATGACATCACTCACACTTCAAGGTTACTCTGTTTCTTTTCTCACACTACCGTCACCGCCGTCCTCTTCCTTAGGATTATTTCCTGAAATTTGAGTTGGAAATTTTACTGTTTACTTTACTGTTAAAAGGGAAACAGTTTCTCAACTGCTTGGAATTGGATTTGGATTGTCTTGGAATTGGATTGTCTGCACTAAAGTGTAAATGAATCATGTTTTTCATTTCAATGCTGGAGAATAGCATTGAAATCCCTGCGGAAAAGAAAATTATCAGTTCCATATTCACGTGGTGCAAATGTTTCCAGGCCAGTGAGTCCATTTACTGCTGTATTTGCAGCCTGTATTTCAAGTATTTATATCAGATGTAGAGAACCACACTGTGAAGTTCTCCGCATCACTAATGTTTTCCTTTTATCCTGGATCATTTTTTATTCATTCCTGTTTTCCTTCTATCCTGGATCATTTTTTATTCATTCCTGGAGTTTGATGTTTAGAAACAAACAAGAATTTAGTTTTTTGTACTTGAAAAAGAAAAGGCTGCGAGAAGCCTGTGCAGAGTAAATGTAAATACCTGCCTAAAACTTTGCACAGTAGCGTGTGTCCAGACGGGAGAATTCTCTTTGTGTTCAGAACAGAATCAGATTTTTTTTTCTTCCTTCTCATCCTTCCTTTCCTCGTCCATTCACTTCTCACACTGTGACGTCGGTTGAGGATTAAAACAGTGAATCATCTTCATCTTTGTGTTTCTCTTCACGCTCTACTCTATTATCACAGTATTCTTCGTCAGTATCACAGTAGCTTTACTTCTAACCCTTGTTGCACGACTGAGGGCTGGTTTCCCTAAAGCATCTCAGAGAGTCACGTCCGATAAAGTCACACTGTGTCCGGCCGTAGTACGGATGTGACGTCGTCTTTAGACGATTCGTAAATTTGATCGTCTTATCGTCTTCGCTGCACGCCATGCCTTCAATTATGAACTTACTACTTACTACTAGGCAAAATACTACCCTGGGCTACTCAACATACCAGGTACATATCCAGTATACTGTTGAATGCATTGGTGTCCAGTAGTTCAAGTTGCGTTGCACTTGGATTGATATTTTGAGCATAACTAAAGAGGCAGAAACGACCTGTCCTCACACACCTGTTTATCAACAGCTCAAGCTCAGCTTTATTTCGCTTCAGAACGGTCTGCTCCCTGACCGACACCTCACATCGGACGGACACTGTTTGGGACTGACTTTAAATAATACACAACCATTCAGATGCTTTTCGGTCACACAGCCCCCGTATATGGACCTTGTCAATCAA
>NC_024308.1:7846799-7855203 GCF_000523025.1 Cynoglossus semilaevis
AGACTGTCCTGGACACCTTCCCGTCCGATCACAGGATGTGGACATGAACTTTAATTATTCCCATTTACGACATATTCATTCATCAGGTGGAGCGGGGGGAACACACACACACACACACACACACCACTGTCTGTTAGAGTAAAGCACTGATGCAAAGAACATTATAACAGAGATGGATCTATTCTATATATAAATATATATATAAATCTCTAACATAATATAATATTTATCCCTGCTCTAACTGCCTATTTTGGTACGAAAATAAATCAATAAAAATCTTTATGGAGATCTTCTGAAATCCTTTCACCAATAACCCCAGATATGTTGATTTCCTTTTGGGTTGTGGAATGTGTACGAATGTGAATATTGATATAATTACTGTAAATATTGATATATATTTTCTTCCCTTCACCTTCACCTCTACTGTGGGCTGTCATTGTAACTCTAACTTGGTTTCCTTGTTAAATCTCCACTCTAAACCTCCAGTATCAATCGAAAAGTGTATTGAGAAAATTCAAACGCATGACAAGTTTACAGACTACCCTTTAAACATTTTTAATAAATTTATTTTAAATAACAGAGTAATTCTTCCCAATGTGTTTTCCATTTAGAACAAAGGTCCTGGCATAGAATGTTTTTATATACGTAAATCTCTGGAACTTTCTATCAATTAAAGCTTAACATGAGGCTATAAAAGGAAAAGATTCCAAAGGTTCAAAGTTGACAGTGTTACCGGTGAGTTCACCTGTCCTGGACGGGTGTAAAGTCCGGTAATTGCAGGCAATAAACTGCAGTAATTTCCTGGGTTTTTTTACAACAAAAAGATATAAATGGAAGCAGTGTTTGCACACCCGTACAGAAAATGTTCCACCTGTTGTAAAAGAGATTTAGATTAAGTTAGGAAATACGTCTTCAGATAAGGTTTTCAAGGTTTAAAATAATTTGATTTGTTCCGTCCTCTTAGTCTTTGAATTCTGTGGGTCTGCAGATAAAAATAAGGCTTTCTTCTTATGATTTCCCAAATGTTTTCCTCCTCAAATCTCCTTCCTGTGCACAAATACCTGCAGTGGTCAGAGAGTTAACCAAAGAGTTGACATTTCTGGCTGCAGCTTTAAGAGCTCCTTCAAAACCCATTCACCACCATCTTTTCATATTTAAAGTATCAAAGTCACAGAGTATTTTATGTGATTTTCTTTTTTTAACATTTTTAAAATAAAAATGTTATTTTTATAGAATAGAATAGAAATGTTTTGGTTTTTATTTTTTATTTTTAACTTCAGTTACTGAGCTGAATGTTTTGGGTTTTTTTTATTATTTTTAACTTCAGTTACTGAGCTGAATTTTACTATTATTTGCCCATGACTTCATGTCTGTGGATCAACGTTGTTGAATACGTGTTAAGTAGTTTACCTCGTCTTGACTGGGAACATACAGTACTTATCCAGAAAAGGCTAGCTGTTAGCTTTATAATAACTAGCTTCATTAAAAGATAACATTATGGTTTTCTAGATCTTTTAAGATACGTGTTATTTCTTTGCTGTTCTTTTCATTTAGAGTTTGTCTAGAGTTAGAGTCTTGTCAGTTCTGTACCGGCTCTGCATCGTTAGCCCATTGGGTACTGTCTAACTTTTAGCATTTTCAAATAAATTACTTTTAGCTCTTATAGCATGCTGGTGTTCATAGACTGAAGAAAAAAAAATTTTTCTTTTACAATTTTTACTTCGTAAGATTTTTTTTTCTTTTACAATTTTTACTTCGTAACCCCTGACCTTACAGAGACCAGGTCTCAGTTCTGAACACAGACTTGAGCTCATTTAACTGTAACCATCACATGATCAGGCTGTGAACGTGGAGTTTCTTTTCTAGTGCATGCTGGTTAAACAGATTCAGGTAAACAGGGTCTTTGTCTGGACTGTGTGACCCAGCTTCCTCAGACGTGAGTCAGTGACCAACCGTCTCACTGTGTTGACTAGAGCCTCATTGGTCATCAGTGGAAAAGGCCCACACTGTTGGGGCAGAGGGAAGGTGAGGTGGGGTCTGAACTCTAAAAGAGGTCTCTGTGCAGCCTTTGGCCTGCAGCCAGCCAGGAAGCAGCAGCAGAGACGTGTGGAACCAGGTACACGCTGTGAAGACAGACCTCGTTACCTCCACCCTCAGTCTTATGATTCCTGAATGACATTTTCCACATGATCTGGTTGTAAAAGACAAAAACTGCAACCTCCATTGAACTTCACAGAAGGACTTTACGCTGAGACTTCAGATAAAAGTTGGACTTTGATTTCGGACTGGTCATAAAAAGTAGTGAAGTTGGAAAAGAAGGTCATTTCACTGAACGGAGAGAAGACGCAGGAACGAGGCCATGGCCGTTTGCAGGACAGTGGGAGCATTACTGCTCTTAATACACACAGGTAAGTCTTGATTTTTCACATATCACACAGTAATAGGTGTTATTATACTGTATAATATCTGGTATATCACGTTCAGGTACTTTTTAGATTTTTTTTCTTATAAAAGCAATTTAATGTGGTGTAAGAATTGAAATAAGTAGAAATAATTTCAAGAAATTATAATGTTTATCATATTGGTATCATTTTTTGTTATCAATTCATCTAAAAGTAAACTTAAATTATTCATATGAGATTACGATATTTTTATATAAAATTACTTTTCTGTCTATATTAACTGAAGTAATGTAAAATTTAAATGAACAAAAAAAACTACATTGTTCCTTTATTGGACCTTTTTATTTATCAGCTCTGTAAAAACCCTGGATTTAAGTTGATTTCCACCAGAGGAATTTTTTTTAGGCCTATAACTTAAATAAAAAGAAAGAAATCAAAACACATTATATATATATCTATATCTATATCTATATCTACATCTATATCTATATCTATATCTATATCTATATATATATATATATATATCAGTCCCATCAAAATGATGAATATTATTAGACAGACTTTTTTACATTGATTTAATTTGTGCTTGTGTGTTTTTGTTCAAGGAAACAGTTTTTTTTTTTTTTGTTCTATTAAAATTTAACCGTGGTTGCAGATTAACAACCTACCTTTGTCCCTCTCTCTGTTTTTTTTTTTTTTTTTTTCAGTTTTTGCCCAGAACACGATCAGGTGGTGCACTATCTCAGACAATGAGCAGAGGAAGTGTCAGGCCATGTCACAGGCTTTCTCTGAAGCCAAAATCCGTCCATCTCTCGGTTGTGTCAATGGGTTAACGGTGCAGGGCTGTGTCCAGAAACTGAAGGTTTAAATGAACTTTTTTTTTAACTGAAAACAAAGGTTAACCTAACAAAGGTTAGACTGTTAGCGTATTCAATATCAACAAATCTTTTTGTTTGTTTTCACTGTGCAGGACAAACAAGTGGATGCCTTCTCTATGTATGCGACTGACATCTACAACCTGGGAAAAACTGCTTCTTTCAAAATGGCTGCCAGTGAATCTAAGCGTGATGGTGGGATTAAAAAAAAGTTTTCCGTACATTTGAAATGCACACTAAAATGATGCTTCGCTGAAGAACTAACCCTGAACTTGGCTCTTTTGTTGCATTTTTAATGAGAAACGTTATCACGACCTGGTCGTGTCTGAGCAGCACTTTGATTGAATCTGATCTGATTTTCACTGCAGTAAAACGCAGTCATCCAGTGTCATGCTGAGGGTGTGTCCCTCACCTGTACCGTCCTCCCCTCAGGTACCGGTGCCTCCTACTATGCAGTTGCCGTTGTGAAGAAGCTGAATTCAGCCATCAACATCAACAACTTAGCAGGAAAGAATAGCTGCCACACGGGAAAAGAACGAACAGCCGGCTGGAATATGCCTCTGGGATACTTCATAGACCAAGGCATGATGTCTGTGATGGGCTGCGATGTCTCGCAGGGTGAGGACGCTGGACATAGGAGCAGTTGTTGCTACAGGAACCACGGTGCACTGTTCCAGAGTTAGTTTCTCACACTACCTAAAAATGTGAGTCTTTCTCTTCTGTGCATGTGTGTGATTTAGGCGTGGCAAATTTCTTCAACGCCAGCTGTGTCCCCGGAGCAAACGCGGCAGGTGACCCTGCCTCCCTGTGTGAGCTGTGCAAAGGCGACGGGTCAGGAAACTACAAATGTGACATGAGCACCAAGGAGCGATACTTCAGCTACGAAGGAGCGTTCAGGTACTTCACAGAGAGCTGTACCACTTCACCATGTCACCTCTCCTTTCTTAATTTCTTCTCCTTTAATTATGTTTGGGATTTTTTTTTTCAGGTGTCTGGTTGAAGATGCAGGACATGTGGCCTTCATCAAACACACGACTGTGGAGGAGAACTCTGACGGTAAGGTCCTTGTTTGGAATCATTATAGTGTAGCAGCAAATAAAAAAAAGGCCATTTATATGAATAGTGAGATCTGCTATGACGTGTGGTTTAGAGACGGCTCTGATGAGTTGACAGCAGGCTAACATTCCAGAGGCAAGTTTGAAAATTGATAGCAGAGATGTTAGAGTGAGGTAAATGTGAGTGTGCTGCCATGGTGACCCCTGAAGGGTGTAGCTTAAAGAAGAGAGTACACTGTATCAGAGACCTGGAAGAAATACAGGTCATAAACTCTATATAATATTTTATGAAAGAAATTGAGTTGAGAGTTGTCACGAGAAAATGTTCTTCATGTTTTTAAATCTACCCTGGATGACAAAACAGACAGAAGTCACAGTGGGAAATGTTAGCCTCTTTGTTTCTATCCCACAGGTCATGGCCCAGAATGGGCCAAACCTCTGATGTCATCAAACTATGAGCTGCTGTGTCGCGATGGCACCAGAGCCGCAGTATCTCAGTGGAAATCCTGCCATCTGGTCCGAGTTCCATTCCGTGGCATCGTGGTTGGCAGTGACATCACTCCATCTGTGGTTTACAACATGCTGACGGAGGGAGTGGTAGGTCACACTTTCAAACTCTGCCACAGCCAAGTCCACAGTCTGTGGAATAGAAATGATGTTACTAAAGCAGACGCCGCTCTTCTGTGTTGGATTTCATTATAAACCAGTGTTTGTTGATTAGGTGATGGAGTTCACTCCAAGTTCTAACACAGTTTTTTTTTTATTTGTGTGTGTTTTTTAACCTGTCTTCATAAGGAAAAATCTGGCTTCAACGTGTTTTCCTCAACATCATATGGAGGAGGAACTGTGCTGTTCTCTGACTCATCCACCATGTTCCTGGAAGCAGGTTCGGACAACCCTGAGACGTGGATGGGACGCCACTACCACAACGCCCTGAGAGCCATGGACTGTAAACCTGAAGGTGAACCATCCATCTGCCCGTCCGTTCATCCATCCGTCCATCCACACTTTTATCATGTATGACTAACTTATATTTTTCCTCACATATCTCCCTGCCACCTCCAGGGTCATTGCGATGGTGCGTGTTGTCCAGCGGTGAACAGAACAAATGCGTTGCTATGGCTAATGCCTTTAAAAACAAAGGTCTGACGCCCGATGTCAAGTGTGTTTATGGAGACTCTGCGACAGACTGCATGGAGAGGATCAAGGTGACACGTTTCCTCCTGCTGCATCATCTAAAACACTGTAGATAATTATTATCATAATGGTGGTGGAAAAGAATGTGAAGGTGGTGCAAGATAGGTATAAAGCTAGCAAGCTTGTGCTGAAGTATGTGGAGGAGGTTGGTAAGGTTAGAAATAGACTCACACAAGCTACTGTTTGTTGAGATGGCTAGGACATGTGGTGTTGTCCAAAGCCACACATCATGTAGGAGAAAATTATCTTCTGCAGAATCCTCTCAATCTAGGATCATTGTTTGAGGTCATTGAGTATTGTCAGTGTTCAATGTTATTAATGTCCTACTAAAAATGAGTTCTGTATTTTAATTGCACAAAATCTCATTACAAGCGCTGTGCAACATTAACCAGTTCCTTATTAAACAGCACCAAGCATTTTATAACCAGTAATTATAAAACTACAGTAGGATATTGGTGTTTGTGCATAAACCATATGTACAAACATAGTCTGTGTTTCTGTTGTACAGAACAAGGAAGCTGATGCCATGACTCTGGATGGAGGTTACATCTACACGGCAGGCAAAGACTATGGTCTAATTCCTGCGACTGGCGAGAGCTACACAGGTTCAACCGCAAACACAGAGAAATCCCTGTCAGCATGAAGCCGTCTTTGAAAGAACCACAATTATTAATTTTTTTTTTCTATTCCAGTGGAAAGTGATGGTTCCATATACTATGCAGTTGCGGTGGTAAAAAAAAGCAGCACTAATATCCATAATCTTGACGACCTTCGTGGTCAGCGCTCGTGTCACACCGGGTATGGTCGCACGGCCGGCTGGAACATTCCTGTAGCAGTGCTGATGGAGAGAGGCCTGATTGCCCCGCAGCAGTGCCAGATACCCCAAGGTCAGTGAGATGTTGTTGTCATGGTGACGGTGGCAGGTCAGCTGAAGATTAACGGACCATTCCTCTTTGGAATTGTCTTTATCGTTGTATTTGTATTTAACAGACATGTTGAATCATATAACCTCGCCTTATGTTTAACTAAAATGTCTGCAATCACCCAGTCAAAGGACTCACATCCTTTTTGTTTTTCCTCTCTCTTTCCCATGATGCTCAGCTGTTGGAGAGTTCTTCAAGCAGAGTTGTGTACCAGGTGCCAATCAGCCTGGTTTTCCTTCCAGCCTGTGTAGTAAATGTGTGGGAGATTCCACAGGAAACAACAAATGTGAGAAAGGAAAAGACCTGTATGATGGATATGACGGTGCCTTCAGGTACTGTATGGAACTCTGACACACCCGACAGAACTGATACATTGATATTTTCCTCCATGGACACCTACAGGTTACCTAATGATTTAAGCTGTGACAGTCATGCCGGTGCATTTTGTCTCATGCAGGTGTTTGGCGCAGGGGGATGGAGATGTGGCTTTTATCAAACATTCTACCGTCTTCCAGAACACTGATGGTGAGACTGACGCTTTCAACCTTTTCAAGCTTTTGTGAACCAAGATGCTAAAAGATATAACCAGAGCCAGTCGCAGGCATAGGCTGCTGGGACACCCTCTACTGGAGGCAGCCTTTCCTTATGCTCTGTCTTGAAAATAATAAAATAGAAAAAAGAATATGTTTGTCGCATGTCACTTAAACTGACTTTGAATTAAACCCACTAACCATTATCTGACAAAATGCCCAGGGGGCCAACTATGAACTTTACCATCGAAGGCAACAAAATGTCCAGGGGGCCAACTATGAACTTTACCATTTGACTGTGTGTATTTTTACTCAGGAAACAACGAGGAATCCTGGGCAATAGGTCTTCACTCCAAAGATTTCCAGCTGCTCTGTTCTCAGGGAACTAAGGCCGAAGTCACACAGTACAGATACTGTAACCTGGCCAGAGTCCCCTCTCACGCTGTGATGGTACGACCGGACACCAACATCCACGCTGTCTACGGACTGCTGGACCGAGCACAGGTAACAGAGCTCATACTGCTGACAAAGAACTGGAGCTTAGGTCTTAGATAGCAGTACTACTACTACAAATATTAGTAGTAGTCGTGTAAAATGTATAATACATGTAAAATGTAATGTAAAATCTGAAAAGGAGTGGAAAAGAGTTTAATTATTTAGACTTATTCTAAAGTATAAACTGAAATTCCAAGAAATTGTCTTATATTAAGATATAAAGATATTTCTAAAAATATTTTGGATTTCTCCTAGGACTTCACAGAAACTCCAAGTACCATGTATTTCAGTAGTAGTTTAGTGAGAATTGGTACCAGTAAGTTTGTATTGTGTAATGTGTGTTTTTTGTCTTGCAGACATACTTTGGCAACGATGACAACCCCGACTTCACCATGTTCGACTCCAAGGCCTACACAGGCACAGATTTGATTTTTAAGGATTCCACTGTTCGCCTTGTGGGTGTAGCTGACAGGAAGACCTACCAGGAGTGGCTGGGACAGGCCTACATGGACTCCCTGGAGACCATAGAGTGTAATTCATCAGGCGCAGGTAAATAAGAACTGGTTAAGTGTTAAAGAAACTACAAAACTCTGAATTCTTCTCTAACCTTCCTCCTCCTCTTGCAGTGGTGTCCTCTGTCTGGATGCTGATGTTGACCTTGCTCAGCATCACTGTGACCAACCTCTGGATTTAAAAGCACTTTGTAACACAAGCTCTTCTCCTGCTCTTCCATTTCTTACCTTCTTATATCCATTTCTAGCCCTTATTTACTTTATGTATTTACAATAATAACACACTCAGGTTAAATGTTTAACTTCCTTGATTGTCATCCAATCATATCACTCCTCCATATCACTTCCTGCCCAGACCTGCTTGTACTGTATAGTATTTCTGAATTATGTGGTTGAGGTTGTGGAATCTCACCTG
>NC_024308.1:7855303-7931367 GCF_000523025.1 Cynoglossus semilaevis
GTGGTTGAGGTTGTGGAATCTCACCTGGTTTTGGTTTGATGAAAGTTTGCTTGACAAATATAGAAAGTGTGGTTGGATGTGGTTGAGGTTGTGGAATCTCACCTGTTTTTTTTTGTGGGAGAAGGCTTGGTGTCTGTGAGTCAGGTTTGATGTCAGAGTTGCTGCCACTATGTTTACAGAGGGTGAGCTGCCATATCAGTGCATATGCTGCCACCAGTTACATTACTTTAGTGGAAACAACTTATCTTTCCTCTTCAAAGCCTGATTTGAAAAGAAAGCAAACAGTCTGGTTTTTAAATCTCACACAAACCACAAATGTGTAGTTCTGGTGTTACGCCAAAAAAAAAAAAGATTCCATGGGAAAACTGCAGACTGAGGTCACTGTTGCCATTGGTTTTCATCTGCCTACTTTCCAAATAGTGCCATAAAAAAAATCATATAAAATGTATTTTAGGCTTGCATAAATGTCACATAACATTTAATGTACTCGACATTAAATTAAAAAAGTTAATTTTCGTAGAAATAATCAACACTTTCAAAGTAGCCATATGATTCCCCTTGAAAATCTTGTTTTTTTAAATAAAGTTAAAGAAATAAAATGTTTTAATACTGATCCAGAATTAATATATTTACGTCTTGCCTCAAGATTTATGTTTTAGTTCTGCACGAGTCACTTTACCCAAATCTGAATAAATATTTGGTAGAAATAAATGTTGATATGTAACTTTGCTATTGATAATTGTGAGAATAGAATCTAGATAAGGTCTAAAGTTTTTTCTCTGCCTTGCTCTCAGCTGACCCCAGTGCAGCTTCATCCCTTCTTTTCTCATACATTATTGTGGTTTTATGTAGCTTTAAAAATCCATTGTTCTGCTCTTTGCCACGCGTGTGGCTGAAACAGACACATCCTGTTGTCACTCAGGCTTTGTTTCTATGATAAGCTAATGCCATATCAGTGAATATGCACTAGTTTGATAGCAGTTGTTGTGAACATGAGTGAATTTACATGCTTCATGCTTCTCCTCAAACTTTTTTTTTTTAAATCGTCCACTGTATTTCCTCCTTCTTGCTGTCATTTTACAGTATTCTGTTTTAATTGCTGATTGGCTATTTTACTCTGTTGAGATGTTTATTTTTTATATGATGTTCAAGTGCCATATCAGTGTATATGTACTGACTCATGCTGTCAGAAGTGAATATGTGTTTTCTCTCTCGATACTGAATTATTTCTACTTGAAATGATGTCACATGTGACTAATATTTAGTTGCCAGGCCAGTGTGTCTGCGTAAGTATTAATACATAAAGCTTGTTTTCTCAACTTTTGCAAACAAAATAAAGTCATTAATAGCAACTTACTCACTTGTGATGTTATATTTTGCACTATAATGTTAATTTGTCTGTTGTTTCTTACACCTGATAGATTATATTTGACTCTTTAAAAAAACATTTACATGTTTCAGTCAGGGTGAGCGTTCTTTGTATTTGTTTTAAGCATAAAACACATCTATTTACAAGCTATTACTTCACGATTTGTTATTTTAACTGCTGTGATGTAACTGGATGTTTTTAGTTGACTTAAACAGTGAAAAAGGAACTCTTTGAATTCACACTGAACATTCAAGTTATATTCTCTCAGAAGCAGCTCATAGAATCTAACAGAACACCTGCCTCATACACCTTGTACAGTACACGTGGACTATTCTTCCATGACTTTAACAGGTGTTGGTAATAACTGTGAACTTTACACCCTGCCGTGTGACTGTATCCACACTAGACATCTGAACATATCACACCCTTTGTCACATGCACTTGGAGATACAATAATCAGGGTTAGCTTTTTTATGGAATATCATCTTGGTTGTTTGCCACTAAATGTGCATAAAAAAGTAATTAAATGACACAAACCCATTTTTCTACACTATAAGTCTTAATCCCGTAGCAATGTTTGGATGTCATTCAGGAGAATTCTTCTCCGTTTTTACACTTGCAGATAGGTGTGCCAGCAGATGATATTAAATGTGGTAAAATGTGCAATCTTTATTTATACAGAATAAATACAGAGTGAAATTATGGCATTTTCAGCAAGACTGGTGGCATGTCACTAAGTTCTTGTAACTGGAGGGAAATTGGAAAACCATTTTTTGTCAGGACTGTTTAGAATAAAAAGAAAAACACCTTCAGGAAATGTCGGTTTTGACAGCAGAGTAATTATACTCCCCCTACCACTATAATAGACGAAATGCACACATGCCCATACAACACATTCACTATAATAATTCGTCATATTTATAAGTGTCTGCGTTAAATCAACCACCGATCATTGGTGGTCATTTAACATCGTTTCTTCTATAGTTCCCAGTCAGTTTACATCTGTACAATCAGAAAGCATTTTATTTCTTTATCTGTCTGGATCCATCCTTCCACCCCTCCTTCACTTCATTCACAAAAGTCTGTCCAACTTTTCTGAGGCGGCTGCTCACTTCCCCCATGTCTGAAGGGACTTTGCCCGCTTCCTGCCGGACCTGCCTCAGTGTCTGTGACCGCATGACCCGCTGTGAGGCGTCCCTGCCGGTTATTTGAGCCTTGGTGATGGCGTAGGCTGTGATCTGGGCTGCCCTACGAATTGGACGAGACTCCGCCAACTTCTCAACGACGCGGAGGTTGTTGATGATCGTATACAACAAGCGAGAGAGCATTTTGATGTGTTAGCAGAGGTGCTAATCTGAGCAGCACCGTGTGACCTATGTGAATTCAGCCCTACAATGACAATAAAGTTAACCGTTAGTTATGCACCAAGATTTAAAAAACCAAACTTGGAAAAACATACACTTTTATAGACCATGTGATAGTAACAAAATAAGAAAAATATGAAAGAAATGACTCACCTTAACTGGAGAGAAGGACCGAACTACTGGTGTTTCATAACAGAACAATCCGTCTGTAGTGGCTGAAGTTGGTTTCATGTTGGCACGTATTTTTTTTTTTAAATTATTATTACGTAAAGTGTGGTTTCTTAATATTGGTGTGTCACATGTAAATTTGATAGTTACACATAAACGTTTTATAAGGTTTTTAAAACTACTACAATATGTGTTTTATATTTAATGACCGAAAGTAACTAAATTAAAACCAACCTTTAATGTTTCCGGACGTTTCTGCCTGTGACACCAATAGCCGGTATCGCATCCGCTTCCGTTTAATTTTCCTACGGTCCATTTGGTTAGTGTTTTAAGCAGTGTTTTCAACAAAAGCTTGTTCCCTAAAACACCGCACGTGGATCTAATCTGGTCAGCTGCAGCCATGCGAGTCTATCTACTGTTGACGGTGACGTTGTTGTCTCTGGCCGCGGTGAACGGAGCTGAGAAGAAGAAACTGCAGATTGGGATCAAGAAGCGAGTGGACAACTGCCCAATCAAGTCCCGCAAAGGAGATGTGCTGAACATGCACTACACGGGCAAGCTGGAGGACGGCACCGAGTTTGACAGCAGCATTCCCCGGGGTAGACCCTTTACCTTCACTCTCGGCACCGGACAGGTGATCAAAGGCTGGGACCAGGGCCTGCTGGGCATGTGCAAAGGCGAGAAGAGGAAGCTAGTCATCCCCGCCGAGCTGGGTTATGGAGACCGTGGAGCTCCACCGAAGATCCCCGGAGGAGCGACTCTTATCTTCGAGGTGGAACTGCTTAGCATTGAACGGAGGTCCGAGCTGTGATGAAAACGAGATGGAAGCAACTTTTCAAAAGTAAGGTAATCCTGGATAAAAAGTAATTTCTTAGTATTACTTAACCAGTGTATTAAGTACGATTTATATAAGGACACGAGAAACTACGTCAGCATTATTTACAAAGAAAAACTTGCATTCACTCCTTCTGTGCAACTAAAATATATGTTAACTATTTTGTTATATTCTCTTAGGTCAAAGAAAGTGCTGCAACACTGGGTGAAGACCGTTTGACATCTGACGACAACAACGCAAATCTGGCAACAGCGTGGACAGTCCCGGGGATCCGCAGTGTCTTCTCCGTGGTTCATTTATTATGCTCTGTTTAATTGGATGATAGTATGTTTTAACAGACAAACTGACGTGTAGTATTAGCATCTATACCCAGTATATGTCCAGCAGCTGATCATAACACTGTGCTCTTTGGTCTCATCTCATAAAATGTTGTATACTTGTTTAAATGGGTTAATTTCATTTTTTTTTTACAATAAAGTTATAGATTTAATAAAAAGAACAGAATGTGTGTCTTTATTTACAATTAATTCCGATATTAACACAAAAACAAACAACTAAAAAAGTAAATTTAAAAATGTGCAAATGTGTTTGCAGCCAATGATGTGTCTCCACATCTCACTGTGTGGACTTCAAAGTAGTAGATACCACCGTTTGAGATTTAGCTACATCTAGTGGTGAATCACACGGTGTTAAATGTATTTCAACATGCGGTTTTAAAAAGCTATTACCAGTATATACTATGAAATAAATAAATAAATGTGAATTTACAGTACGTATCAATGAACGTTTATGTGCACACCTAAAACGTTTATTTTTTTTACTCACGTAAAAACGTTTAATTCAACTTTAAACGTCCGTCTTTTCACAAATTCTGACATTTTATCGGTGATCTAATAAACTGACAAAAGAGGGCGCCATATGACTGACGTATATTGTAACGTCCAAGGTTCCCCAGCCGTATGACCCACCGGAGCTCTTTTGAGGTGGGACACAGTGAACCGGAAGACATTTTATTATTTCCGTGTTACTGGGAAGCATATTGTTTGTTGCTTATTTTTCCACCATGTCTGCAAAATTAAGCGCGTTACATAGTGATTCTTACGTCGAAGTAAGCCAATATAGAGATCAGCATTTTAAGGTAAGTAATTTTATGTTATATTCTTATTTACAAACGTGTTGTTTAACGTGGTAATTGTTCTCATCATTCAACGTTAGTTCTCAACTTTCAGTAGCAGCCGCTAGCAAACCAAGTTACCATGATTATAATTATTCATATACACGCCGTCTTAAAAATAGAATGTATATGACTCTAATGTGTATTTATCCCTCCTCTACCGCCACAAGTGTTTATTTAACTCTCCAACTGATGCTTTGTTTGCAGGGGAATAGGAAAGAACAAGAAAAGCTTTTAAACCAGAGCAACACGTTATATGTGGGTAACCTGTCTTTCTACACGACAGAAGAACAGGTATGATGGACTCCCAGTTTTAAATGTTATTTGTTGATTAACTAGTTAATTTGTCCATATGTAAATGTGCAGCAACAAAATAAGCTTATCATATATTTTATTGAACTTTTCATCAAAAGGTACATTTTACCGTTTAGTTTGCTAAGCATTGATAATGGTTTGTGTTTCGTCACTAGATTTGTCATGTCTCCTCAGTTAAATTCAAAATATTTATGTATATAGTGTTTCACCTATGTATATAGGTGTTTTTCTTTTTATTCTATATAAGTGTTGTGTTTGTTGTACAAGTAAATAACTAAACATTTATGTTTTGCTCTTGCAAGAGAGGCGTCTTTATGTATCTAGGTTTTTCTGTCTGATAAATGTGGATTTGGATATTTAGTAGTTAAGCGTTTTGATGTGATAATGCTGAATTGCACACATTAGCCATTCCTGTTTTTCTGATGGAATATCTCTTTTTTGCTATTTCTTTATGTGACTGAGCAGGTACACGAGTTGTTCTCTAAAAGCGGAGACGTTAAACGCATCATCATCGGCCTTGATAAAGTTAAGAAGACGGCCTGTGGATTCTGTTTTGTAGAGTATCCTTTGTAACCTGGAACCTGAGCCATTTAAGTGTGTCTAATCGCACATTTTAATCCACATTGAAAGTGAGGCCATGTTTTTATAAAGTTTTTGAAGTGCTTTATTATCATAAGGTAGCATTTGATCTGCCTCACCCTGTTGTTACTTCTGCTTGCGATACAGTGAGTTCCATCCTAACAAACAGAGCATGTGTTGTGTGGTGTTGACTGTTGATTGACTTTAACTAAAGTATTCCAGATATTATGCACGAGGTGATGCTGAACACGCCATGCGCTTCATTAATGGCACACGTCTAGACGACAGAATCATTAGAACAGACTGGGATGCCGGCTTCAAGGAAGGGCGACAGTACGGTCGTGGAAAATCTGGAGGACAGGTGAGAAGTCTGAACATGTGGTTGTTATGAATTATATATATTACCACTTTAGCCACACATTATTTACAAGAAGATAATGAATAATATCTTGGAGTAAATTCACTTTTTTCCCCTCAAAACCTACATGCATTGCATTTATAGTTTTAAATTGGTGCAGCCATTGTACAGGTATCATATTTGTGTTTTGAGTTTCATAAAATATAAAACACATCAATTTAAAATGGATCGTGCACTACATTTTTGAAAATTACATAAAAATCCATCAAGAAGAAGAAAAAAACTTCTACACTTTTAGATGGCATTTGAGTATATCCGCGTGGTTATTAGGAAGTATTATAACTCCCATTATGATTGTGCATTATTAAATGTGGCCTTTGAAAACAAAAGCGAAAGTGTTGCTTGGCATTTGAAAATAATATGCACATAAGTACAGGGAACATAGTTCTGCCGAAGTCTGGTTCAAAGGAGTTTAAATATGGAAATAAAAAGGTAATTTGGTAGCAAAGTATTCAGAGATGAAAACAATAACTTTCACATGATTGATGTGGATGGAATTTAAACAATGTGAAGAGTAAACCTTTGAAATGTGGTTTAATTAATTGGTTTAATCTGTTGTGTTGACCTGTGCAGGTTAGAGATGAATACAGGCAGGACTACGATCCAGCCAGAGGTGGATACGGTAAACTGGCTCAGCAGCATCCACCTGTGGAGTCGCGGAATACTTACTGATCTGAACATGACCACATGAATCTGATTGGACCACACAGTGATGTTGCTCTGGATTCATCTCACAGCAACAGAATCATCCCAGTGTTGCTTTGAAAGTCTCCGCAGCAGACCTGCAGGATGTCAGTGGAATTTACATTATTTCTTTCAGTGAGGAGCTTATTTTTTCCTGGTCAGTTATATATGATAGAGCACACAGAGTCAAATGGTTCAATTTATTAAATGTATTACTAGGATGAAATATTGAGATGTTAGACTTGGTTAAACATTCTCACCAAGAAAAGTGTATCTTTCTTTAATAAAGTTTTTTTTTACTGTTGTGTCCAAAGTCTATTTATTATTTTAAAAAAATAAAGAAAAACCCCAGCATTCTCTTTATTTTTCAGGAGAACAGTGAGGGTAAGTGTGTTCCATTTGAATATTTGTTAGGTCTAGAAAAAATGTAATTTTAAATTTCTCTGGCTCTTTTATGGCTCGAGAAGATTCGTTTTAAGACAAATAATTGTTTTTCCTAGGTCTTAGCTTATTTTATTGTTATATTTTATTGTTGCCGCTTTGTTTTATTTCTGTCACATGGTTTGCAATGTTTATTTTCATTATATTAATCTGACTTCAACCTTAAGACGTCTCAGCAAAGCATACAATTTATTTTACATTGAATCAAACATGTTGAATTAAATTGGCATCCTTTTCTTAATGTGACATTCATTTGTGTTTGCTCAGTAATGTGCTCATTGAAGCAAAAATAATAATAATCAAGTATTTATTTCTTGACTGTTTCTCTATTGGCAACTCTAGGTACCATCTCCTGATCTCGGATCAGCCGGTCATCTGGTCAGTCTGCATGTATCGGACATCACTCTGTCTACATTCCAGGTGAGATGCTTTTCCTTGTACTAATTTAAATACATAATTCTTAATTCCTTGAATGTTTCGTGTTCTGCCTGACCTGGATATGAACCCCAGACCTCCCACACCCAAAACAAGTTATGAAATGCTCCTTTTGGGTTGATGTTGTTAAGAAAAGCTGCCTCCGTCACTGGCTGAAGTCTCGAATGTGGCTCAACTCATTATTTTCTTCTTATAGGAGCTGGTGCATTCATTTATATTTCAATTACTGTCAGATTAAAAGGTCAACAAAGAGTCAGACAGAGCCAGAGGTCAAACTGAGATTCAGTGAAACATTATGATAATGAGAGGAGTGTTTGGAAATGAAGTCAGTGAAATGCTTCATCCCTTTGTGTAAAACATTGATCTGTTATTGTAAGACAACAACAGCTATAGTCAAAAGAATTGATTCATCAGGCTTTTGCTGTTAAAAACAGTCTGGGTTACTTGATCTACTTGACATTAAATCAGCGAGTTCCCAAATTTCTTAATTTAAAGGACTATTAAAACATTTTAATAAGAAGTAAACTCTAAAATTCAAAAATGCATCTTATATCATTTTCTCTTACAGCTTTGAATCTTAAGGTTATTCAACGTGTTCTTCTACAATTACAACAGTTTCCAAATACTGGTGCTGACAATGCCACATTGAGTAAGTAATTGTAATATGTATGTATGTTTAAAGTGATGCAGGACTTATGTGATTGTTGAATTATTTTACACAAAGCAAGGAACATGAAAAAACCCATTTGTTTATCACTTCCTCTTATTTCTCCCATTTTCCCAAAAAAGACCAGGAATTCTTATTTTGTGTCAGTAACCTTAAGTATCCTGTCATGATGGAGGTGCTGGAGGAGACTTTCAGTGACATGGCTGCAACTAAGGTCAGGTAAGGTAATGGCTTCAACTAACACCACCTAAGACAAATCTCAAAGCACCACTGTCTCTGTTACGCTGTACTCTTCTGCCACTCCTGACATCCACCAAAGAGCGATTGAGCACCACTGTCTCTGTTACGCTGTACTTTTCTGCCACTCCTGACATCCACATACAGTACTGTGGTACCAAAGAGCGATTACTGCTTCTTTTGTCCAACAGATTTTTTTACTTCTGCCTTTTTCTTTATATGAAGCCAAAATACTGTTCATGACCTTTACCTAAATCCCCCCATCATCACAGTGCAGCTGAATGATGCCATAGCTCCTTATTTCCTGTAGCTAACATACTGCATCATCTTTAAAGTAAAGGAAAGGAACAAAGATGACAAACCGGGTGGAACCAGCAGCACAGCTTCCTTATATTTTTCCTTAGTGTGACAGTGAGGTGGACACTTCTTTAGTCTCGGAGCAGAATGGGCTGTGACTGCCCTCAATAGCACAAAGAACCATTCTATTATCCACCAGCGCTCTGGGCATCTTTACATAAGCCCCAGGATTATTCCATTTTCATGCTGTTATGGTCAGAGGAGCGAAGTGCACTGGTGTTCCAGAAGTGCCCAAAACAATGACTTGGTACTTGGTGAAACATACACAGTAATATCATCACAGTCATGGTGAAATGAAGTGAGAATAAGATGGTGCTATGGTCTGAATGAAAATAATCTTTATGGTTTTTGCACATAGTACAACTGAGAAAAAGATTATCATGGAAATAGAAAAAGGTTCGTAAGAAATATGGCTGAGAAAACACAGGATAAACAGTAGAAATATACACACTTTAATAAAAAATCTAAAGAAATATATATTCATGTCCCCTTAAAAATCTAAAAATAAAACAATTTTTAATATAAAACCTTTTTTATTTTTTAATATTTTATATATATTTTTAATAAAATATTACCTCTGATTATCTGAGCGGTATCTAAACAACTGTATGTCAGCCTGTGTATAAAAAAAAGTTCATAATGTTTCGTCATTGGAGGATTGATTTAGTGAAATGTATATGAAACGTGACGATGGCAGTGGAAACATTAGGTTCACGGTCATGTGGTGTGACTTTGTGTCCTCTTGTCTTCATAAGAAATCTCATCATAAGTAAGTAGCCATTCCAGATCACAAACAATGTGTTAAACCTCCTTTATGGCCAACATATATATGTTAAATATATGCTTGACCTGAGGGCTTGTCCGGGATTTGAACCCGGGACCTCTCACACCCGAAGCGAGAATCATACCTCTAGACCAACAAGCCCTGTGATTAGCCCAGCTGTTTAAACCCTCCTTATTCTCTAAATAACAGGTTCATTGATTGACGACTGAGATATAAATAAATGAAAAAAAATCCCCACAGCTACTCAATATTAAATTAGCTCAATGAAATCAACAACATCAACGTGTATTGCTCGGTCTGTTTTCTTTCCTGTGAGTCTGATTGCTGTGAGAACCACTGTGGCAGCCGTGGCTGCTGTGAAGGCACTTCATCCTGTCCTCAATACCACAAAGGCCCATTCTATGTTCCATGAGAGCTCTGTGCATCCACATGATGCTTTTTTTATGTAAGCCTGAGGACCAATATATTTCCACGCTCACACCGCGAAATAGGTACTGTACAACCCACTGATGCCCCAGATGTGTCCAAAACCATGATTTGGTTCTTAGATGAATGGTTTTATTAGCCGTTCCCTCAGTTGGGTTGGAATTGGGCAGAGTTTGAATTGGTTTGTTCCAAGGTTGAGAGAATTCGTTCTGGAAAAACAAATTCTAGAATTAAATGTTGAAAGCGTGCGGTGAGCGCAAGAATTAAATGTTGAAAGCGTGCGGTGAACGACGGAAACTGCTGCTTTATTGTAAGCACAGTTAAGAGGGAGAAGAAGAAGAATCACTCTGTCTGTTTGTTTAATTAAAACATCCCACGTCTTTATGGACGCCGACTTAGGCCGTAACAGTGATTAAACAATAAAGAAGAGGAAATCAAACATTAGGCCATTATGGCCTTTTATCTAAGGGTCACTGATGGACGAACACTTCCATCGCCATTGTGCAGCAGAACACAAGACACATTAACCTCCCACATATTTTATTTGTGAGGAGAGAATAATAGCTGCAGGCGATTCCAGCACTCCAGTGAGTAAACATGTACTTCTCCTGTTACTGAGGGGAATCTCATTACTGCAGAGTAATTCACTCTTATACGGCTGCGCTGCAAACACGCTGCAGAGCTGCAGCATGACCGCAAAGAAGCTAAATTAGCAAATGATAGCTTGACATTTTGTAGCCATAGGGGGAGTATTGGAGGGAAATGAGGTGCTTTATCCCAGTGGCATGCTTTAAACATTCGGCTTAAATGTGCGCATTAGTGTCAGTGTAGATTGAAAGTGAGTGGTGTTGCATGGTAAGATAAACAGAAGAGCCGGTAGAAAAAAAAGGCTTTTCAGAGGTCGGGGCCTAATGTCAAGACTCTAACAGTGGTTTGTCTTTTCCTTTTAACTGTGACTCTGATGCACAGAGTTGAGGCCTCAGTTTTGTTGAATTTGTTTCTAGGGGAGTGATATAGAAAAATTGCTGGCTCAGACAGCCTTATCTTCTCAGCTGGAGTTTTCAAAAGTCGAGTGGCTCTGATGGCAAAGTCAGGTTCACACTCAGATTTGGGGTCTTCATACTGGAATTGAAAAAAAAAAGGTTGGGAAATAAAACCTCTCACCTGAAGATTTAAAGCTGCAGGACGACTCCTGTCTCTAGAACAGTGAGGCCACTTAGAAAAATTTTAAACACATTGTCTGATATACAGTATACTCTACAGGGAAAACAACAGAAGAAAAAAGTAGAACAAATTATCCTGGATGTGAGCATAAATTACATTCTAGAACTAGAAAATTACTTCTGTGCATAAATCCCTCAGAATGGATGTTTTAATTATGTTCCCTTAATTGTAAATATAAACTAGTAAAATATTGTTTTCTAAATGGGTTTGAAACACTTGATAAATTTGTGTTTTTAATTGCTACAGGTTGCTAAGTGGGTTAGCATCCTGTAGCCTACCATCCAGGGTTGGTCTTTTTTCAGTAAAAACTTTATGCCATATAAACAGCTTGAATATTTTCTATGCAATTGGCAACATTTGGCTAGCTAGCCAAGTTAACTTTCTGTCTATTTCTTTTGTTGCCAATTTTGACCTTTTACAAAAACCCATTTAATTTATATCTAAAAAAAATGACTTCCGTTTGTGTTCAGTAACAATTTGTTTCCTGTTCTGTCTCTTCTTTCTTCCTTTTCAGTTGCCAGTGTGGTCAATGAGCATGTACGCGGCAGTGTTACCTTGTCGAACAGCGAACTGGAAGGGCTTGGAAATGCAGCTTACAGTTTGCTGAGATGACTGAACTCATCTTCACTCATTCTTGGAGGAGACTGACTGTAAGTGATGATCTGTTAATAGTCTGACCTGTGTGTGTGTCATCAGGGGCATTTCTTACAGTCAATTACTTAAAACTAATAACTTACAGATTAAAATGTTTAGGAAATGCTAACTTTCATTAGCTGCAGTAAATATATCGACCAGCTAAGGTTTGTTGACATCATTCCCTGAAGGGGGAGGGAGCACAGGGGTCAGTGAATCTGCATACTTTTAATTTATTGCTGTAATGTCTTTCTGTATATTTCACTCACTAAAACATAGTGACAACAGACTGGACGTAGCGTCCATGTAAACTAGACTCTGACCTTCTCTGGCCGATGGTGATTTTTTTAGTGGACATAAATCCTTTGCGCACTGGATGTTTTTTTTTTATGTAAGAGATATAACTTACTTTTATTTCCTTCTATAAATTATCATGCTGAGGGCTTCCTATCTGTCAAAGCCACAGGACTTTTGATGCTGATGGCGGCTGGTTGGGGCTCAGAGGATTCTCAGAGAGAGGGAGAAGCCCTAATATCACGCTCCACGACACTCTCATTCCCCCGCAGCAGCCAAGAGAGCTTTAGGTCCTCCTCCTCTTCCTCACTTCGCAAACGACACAACTATACATGTGTTCCTTTAGCACGCTCACTGAAGATCCCTGTCAGCTGAGGGAAAGGTTTAATGGAGTGAAATGTGAACTGCTTCACACCTCTGGGTCATGTGCTTTGCTTTGACAGACCTGATGTCAAGCTGAAGGCAGTTTTCTGTCCCGGTGGTATTTCCCCTGACACTGAGGACGGGTTCTTCTAGGAATGAACTATGTATAGGAGCAAGTGTCCTGCATCAGCACATCTTGCTTTAAATACAAAGAACTTGGTCCCTACAGCAATTATGCGTTGGCTAATTTAACACTGTGATAATTACAGCAGAAGTTTTCAGTCCGTTTTAATTTAACACAGTCCATTTCCTGCATCGCAATGATTTGCTTTCTCGGTCCCAACGGTACTTATGATTGTCGAATATCGCCAGCAGCTCGCTGAGTGAAAAACACAAGCGCGTTGACTTTGTGGCTTTCTTTGTCTTTTCTCTGAATAAACATTAACAGCCCATCTGTCACATAAGAACAGAGGGATGAGAAGAATGTAGATTTTATTTCCTTCTTCCAGCAGAAATAAGTTGTTCAGAATATCCAGAACAAGAGTCCACGTGAGGAATAAGAGCACAGTATAGAATACGGGCAGTTTTAATTCTAATTTGCCGGTTCAAAATTTCACAAAGTGTAGGTCATTTGATGTGATCTATAAAAGGAATTTAAATTATATTAAACTGTGTCTGTGGGGATGTCATTTTTAGCATGATGTGACACTTTCTCCATTTCTGTTATATCTCCCACACATTCCCAGAAGATTTTTATTCATATGATAAAAAAACATTTTACATACGATTAGTGATATCCCTTATTAGAAAAATTAAAAACAAGTATGTATTAAATCCTAGCCTGTTTAGTTGAACATCACCCTGATATACTCACTGTGGTCGGGAGTCGCTGTGTTGGACAGTTGAGCTGTCTGACACAACAAATACCAGGTTACCTGCCATGTTTTATCATGTATTTTCTACTAAACAGCATCAGCAATTAATATTAAGACATAAACCTGAAACACATAATTGACACCAAAAACACTTAAGTGAGGTATTTGTTAAATTTAGAAATGATCTGAGAATTGCACTTTTTTTTTTAAATGAAATACAAAACTTATTTTCCTGGTGTGTACACTTCTCCACATTACACCGATGCAGACTACCATCAGTCACAGTCCACTTTGCATTCAAACATATTTTAATATTCTGCGTTTTCACCGTGCAGGCATTTCATTGATATTAGTCACAGATGACGTTTGGTTTTCAGAGCTGTGCCACCAGGCGGAGAAGGCCAATATTCCTACCAGTCAGCCCTGTTGAGTAATCCAAATAGAAGACGTATTGAAAAACACTTCATGCTGGATCAACCATGCATAATAAATACAGTAGAGGAGAAAGAAGTCTGGCAGAAAAGTGAGTATTATTCCTTGAAGTTAAAATGGTGTAATGACATTTTTTTTCTTCTTCTTCTTTTTCTTCTACACAACACCAAGGTTGAGTCAAAGAGAACATGAATACGGATCTCACTTTCATGGACTGTTGTTTTTCTCCTCTGCCTTGTCTGACCTTGCTGTATAAATCCAGTCTCATCAGTACCACCCTGGGCTGTTTTTGTTTTTGTTACAAGGGTGACTGGGCGGCGTTGTGAAGGAGCTCTCAGCTCACAAAACCTTTACAAGCTGGAAGATTTTTCAGCCTGCCCAGCAGCAGCAGTAGCAACAGCAGCAGCAACAAGACTTCTGCTTCCATCTGAATAAAAATAAAAGGAATAAAGAGAATACATTTAACCCCTGTGACTGCAGAGAACACAAAGGTAAAGTCACACAATCATGACAGAAAAAGACTGAAAGCTCTGTTTGAAATCCAACATTAGGGAGAAAAAAACGAAATGACTTTATTAGTTGACTGATAAATATGACTTTATATATAATTCTCTGAGGGAAAAGACAAAGTGAAACAGTAAAAATAAAATAAAGAAAATAGATTGAGCAGAAATGAAAGAAAAATTAAAATAAAATCATAAATCACCTCTTTCCAGTTTACTGTAAATCCAGATGCAGAATCAGACAGAAACCTGTCAATCTGTAAAAAAAAAAAAAGTACTGTTAGTACAGAACAGTGCAGTAACAACAGTACCAGGGCACCAGTCGGACCTGAGCTGTACGTGGGAGAAGCGTTACAACACCGCAGGGCCCGGCTCTTCAGGCCAGGTCTCAGCTGTCAGCCTTTATCTTAGAGTTGTCTGCGACTCTGGAGAATTAGAATGTAGAAAAGACAGATGGTTTGAAAGAGGAGTGGGAAAAACAACAAAACAACACACTTTTGACTTGATGATTTTTTTTTCTTCACAGTCTTTGCTGCGTTTTCAAAGATTCCCTGTGGTGACGTGATCCCCGAGCCTCCGTCTGGTAAGGTTATGATTATTTTCAAATCCTACTAGAGTGTGTGTGTGTGTGTGTGTGTTTTATTGGACATGTAATTGTGTGTCAGCACCGAGCGGGAATAACGAGGTGTGAACTGAAAGTTCTGTTTCAATGAATGACATGTCAGTGAATTCAGCATGAAGTATTTTGGAATAAAAAATGTATTGGTTTTATGAAGGAGTCTGTAAATTAATATTTGTATGTGCAAAGTAGGTCAGATTCAAAGTCAGTTACTCAGTTTGCAGTAAATTAAAGCATGATATACTGTGAGGAGTAGTAAATATCCATTGAAAGGTGAAGTTGTCCATTAACTGCTGTGTGTCTTTGGTCTGTTTCTGGTTATCTTGTCAATAAACAGCAAGATTTATATATATATATATATATATAGTATTAAGTACACCCAACTGGGCCATACAGTACTTGCAATTTCACATATGGGCCACTTCAGGCCTTACCTCCACTGTGGCCCAGATGGGCTGCATCATTACCAAATCTAGAAATGAAAAAAATGCCTAGTAATGTCAACCTGCCTCACTTTGAAAATTGTTAGATGAGAATATTAAATGGTTAGAAACAAATAAAAACTGTGATCGATATTCACATTCCATCAACTTTATTTTTTGCAGTACACAGTACTTCCAAACATACATTACATAAATTCCAGTATACTCCTTTTAATATACAAACCTCTCATTGTGACGGATATAATAACAGACATGGTTGCCTACAGTGTGATCTGATCATTTCCAGTATCAGTTTAACTCAGCTGTAAAGGACACTGTAGTGAAATGATCTGGCTGTTCAATATACAGGGTGAGGATTAACAGGCAGTGAAGTGCTTGGAATTCCTGAGTTCAATGTGCTGTGTTCAAATGTTCAGCCATGAATTTTCCATTCTGCCATACTCTATATCAGAAAATGTTCTGAACCTCACAGTGTGGAAAACCTGTGTGAAATGTAAATGAGACAACGGAGGCTTAACACGTCCTTAAAATGGAGATAAAAGCAATAAGTGAAGTTGATGTGAACTGCTCGCATCAGCAAAAAAATACCTCTCTGCTGTATTGGATTCATGGACCCAGAGTCTACATACGTCTGCCTCCACCCTCCCCTCACCCATCCGTCTTCATAAAGATCGTTATATAGAGTAATGCTTCCTTGACTCTTGATGTGATGTTGCTCTACATCCACTGTTGTGTCACATTAACTCAAACCCTCCTGGGTTTCAAATGATTTTAAAGCTGTGGCGCAGGCACTTCCTCCCCCCGCCACAGTTGGAGTAATTACCCAATCACTGACGTTGTATGACGGATGTGTCGCACTGTATGTGGACCTCTCTCTGCAGAACCGAGCTTAACTTTGACTTCATGTTCCTCACTCCACATTCCTTTATCATAACGTGAAACCGGTCTCAGCCGGTTAATGTCAAATGTGCCTTTACTGAGGCGTGAATTCACAAACGTCACCACAGACGGGTGAATGTAATCACCTCACCCCGGTTCGCTTTATCAGCACATTGCAAACGTGTTTTGCATGAAACGGCATCATTTTATACCTGGATGTAAAAGTTATACTTGGTGGGTACTCAGTATGTCTGTAAAGGAATACTCTGTTACCTCAGTATTTAAACGTACTACCCTGTTCAGCTAGGACCGTTACACCAAGAAGATAGTGTTCTACTCGTAAGATTCTTACATTAATTATCAGTCAAAGCCACACTGAAACAATACACACACACACACACACACAGATATAAAGAAATAGCTGCCCTATGACTTGGTGATTCCATGAATAAATATGAGCAGAGTAGATCAGATTCCAAGTCATTCACTTAGTTTGCTGTAAATGAAGTCATTATGTCAGATGTAGTGACTAAAACTTCCATCAGGTAAAACATGATTCCCACAGGTCCACACCACGGTATGGTCAGCCAAATATAATCAAATCTGACTGCTGGTACCCCTAGTGGGAGCTCAAGTACCACCAGCAGTACTCGTGTATTGTTTGGGAACCCCTTACCTAACCTATGTAATAGGCTACTTTTACATAGACCATTTATCCATTTTGTAGATTTGAAGATTTTCTTTATTTTGTCACATCTTTTTTCACAAATGCCATTTAATTTTTGTAGTTGTTGTTTCTTGTTGGTTGTTGGTTTGTGACTCGTTTGAAGAAAAGCAGTCATTTGTAGTTCTGATAATAGCCATTAAGGTCTGTTAGTGTCTTAAAGCATTCATGACACGAAGCATAGTATTGATTGTGCAACAGTTAGTTTTATCTCTACAAAAATCCCTTTCTTTACTGGAGCCTAAATAGGGCTTGTCCGGGATTTGAACCCGGGACCTCTCACACCCGAAGCGAGAATCATACCCCTAGACCAACAAGCCCTGTTGAAGTGACCATTGTTCCATGTCTAGAGCATCACTAACAGAGTGCAACCTCGTGGTTACAAGGTCAGGATATTGATTGTAAAGTTGCAGGTTCATTTCTCACCAACAGCTTCCTGACTCTCCAGGTGTAGAGTTCTAGAGTTCTAGAGTTAAAATGGGATTTTGTTGTGTTTGTCAATCCATACAATGACAATTCAGTCATACTTTACCACTGATGACTTCAAAGGAGACAGAGACACTGATTTACCCCACCTGCCATTTTGATGGTTGCAGTAGTGCCACCTTCAGGATCAATGCATATTGTCTTTTGCGCTCACTCTTAAACCTGTGAAGACACTGCATCACTGTGCAGTGGCAAACTGCTTCAGACTAGAATACAACACAAAACTGTTGCATTTTAAGTCACATGTTTTGCACTTAAATGTGATTTTCCACAATCACTATGTAACCACCCAAACTACGTCAGCTGCCTCACTTCTCCAGTGGTCGTTTATTTAACCACAGCCTCAGATTTTTCAGGTCTTTGCCTCTTGTGAATTCCCAGTTCCCACAGAACAGCTTTGCCTCCAACTGCAGGTGTAACTAACTCAAATCTCCAGCGCACAAAATCTGTACAAATGAGCTGATTTGGACACACAGATCTGAAGTGAACCCAGCTTTGGTTCTAGCTGCCGTCCCTCTGCACCTTCAGATCAAACCACTGCCGCCGGCTTCCTCCTGTCACTGTGACTAAGCTCCACACTTGGCCTGAAACTAAAGGAGAATCAAGGGATTCTGGCCCTGTTTTCAGAATACTGAGTTTGAAATTGTGATCGCAACAATTTTTCACCTTTTAAAATTGTCACTTTACAAAGAAACTGTTATTGTTTTCGGCTGCCTTTCCTTATGGCCTTCATGTAAACACTGTGTCAAAATGGAACCTTTTTTAAAGTTCATCATAAGTGCAGCGAATATAGAGGTGAATAAACATAATTGGAATTTTAACAGAATGACGGATACTGAAAAAAAAACATCTCTCTGAAAAGTCGACATGGTGGTGCATTTCATTTTCCCTGTGTGAGAGAAATTACTTCTGTTTTGCAGAAAGATTTTTATTCATTGTTAGGTAATTTAATGCAGACGCCGCAACAAATCAGCAAGACGACAAACGGCATTAATCCATTTTTTTCTTGTCGCTCTCTACAGGAGGAGACGGTGGTGATGGAGGAAATATGGGCCTTTTTTTAACACGCCTTTACTTTGAGTGAGCATCAAATGCATTTTTAAGTGTGTGTGTGTAACATGGGAAAGAAGAGCGAGGACCTTGAAGAAGCTGCTGTGGGTGAAAAGACGAGACGTAAAGAAAGTAAGAAGTTAAGAATTTCAATAATAGTTAAACATTCATCTCTGGGTCTTCACCTGTCTGTGTGTGGAGAACCAAACATACACTTCTAAGTAATCTTCACCTTCTTGCACTGATGTTAATATTTATTCCAGAAGCTTTAACGCAATGTAACTGTGAAGGTCAAGAAAATTTTGCTTTTTTGCCCTTTCTTATCCATATTGACCAGATCTGCATTGTCTCAGTATCTAAAGGATCAAAACCAGGAAATAGTACAAACTAAGAGTAGTTTACATTATAAAATATATGATTTTCTAAACACATCATTTTCTAGTTAGTTTATTCATCAACTCAAACATTTAGTAAATGTATTTGCAACATCCCAACATCCCTTTATTGAAGGTACAAACTCTCAACTTTCAGTTTAGCAAAAAAAAAAAAAAAAACAAACAAAATTGAAGATAACATTTCACTAATTCTAATATGGAAGACGTTGCTGGGAAAATTGACTGAGAAATTATTGACATGCCTTTTCAGGGATCAAAATTTGAATAATTAGAAAGCTGTTTCTGAGTTTCATTTTTTAAAGCCCCTAATCTTAATTTCTGTGCAGTTGACTCTGTCACCCTACCATTATCCTATCAGGAGGAAAATTAGCCCGACAATAGCAGTCTTCAGTCACTATAATTAGTTAGCAGCAGCAGTCGTAGCAGTCGTAGCAGTAGCAGCAGAAACAGCACGAGTAGAAATAATAGACTTTTCATTTTTTCCTTGTAATTGACTCCTATGTGTGATTTGTTTGTTTTGTGTCTGGGGGAGGAGGCGGCAGTGTTTGAAATCCGACACATCTGTTTAAAGGATGAATGATCTACCCATTGATCCAGATCCAAAATATGTTGTAATCTTAGATCCAAGCAGGACGTCGAAAAGTTATTGATTGTACATGAACATGTAGAGCTGGAGGGAGAAAGGAATTTGTGTTTTTGGCGTTAGCAATGACGTCAACGTTCTTAAGAATCATCTTTCTTGCTGATAATTAAATGAACCAAATTTAGGGCTTGTCCGGGATTTGAACCCGGGACCTCTCGCACCCGAAGCGAGAATCATACCCCTAGACCAACAAGCCCCTGTAGATGATGAGTTATTGATTATTCTCTGGCTGAAATGCAAAAAACCCAGACTTATTTAGACGACACAAAGACTAGGAAATAATTTTGTTCTTCTTTTAATTTTGCTCCCAATTTTACTCGTTTAACATAAAGACATTAAAGTGTTTGTCTTAAGACAGACAGATCAGCAGATGTCAGTCCTATCTCTCTTGGCCTCAGTCGATATCGACTGTCACTGCAGAGCCTCTTCTTCTGTATCACTCCTCAGTCATTGTTCTCCTCCTTTTCTCTGTATAAACACCAGCCTCCTCTCATTTCTGTCGCCGGCCGTCATTCTCACCATGCGTGCCATGTTGAATATGATCGTGCTGCAGATCTGGGTGCTGCAGCCAACTCCGGTTCAACACGAAGGTCTTGTTAGAGTTCGCCTCAAAGGCCTGGTAGAACATAACAGAGTGATTGAAATAATTTGGCTTCAGAGATGAGCAGAATCTCACATGATGTTTTGAAGTCCGTAAACTCGGTAAAGCCCTGCAGCGTTTGATGTTCAGATGTGATGAATTCAGGTTAGATTAGTTCACAACAGCTTGAGAATCTAGCCGGCATCAAGGTGAGGAGCTGGAACCTCAAAGTGTTTTTTTAAAACACAACTTTGACTCAATCACCGAGTTCTAACGCAAATGTATTCTGGCATTAACTGCTGGTTCAGAGCTGTTTGAAAAATCTCTTCAGAACCCTGAGAACACACTCTGGACCAGCCTCACAGATGATGTAGTTTGATGTCCGTGTCTTGGGTTGAAGAAAACATGCAGAAAAAATGTTTTGTTCCAAACCCCTTGGACGTAAATGGTACAGTACAGTATTCCTTGAGTTAAAACAGTTGGACTTTCCATTGAAAATCCTTGTAATTTTCAGAGTCCCAATGTCTCATTTGCCCATTTCTGGAATTCTTTTCTGTAGAAATAGATAACGACGTGTTCTGAGGGACTGTCCTCAACTTTATAAACAAGTGTTTGTAAATGTCTTTTTTTCTGTTTAATTACATTGGATTATATTTGACTACATTGGATTAGATTTGGTTCCGTAGTGTAGTGGTTAGCATGCCTGCCTTACTCACACAGGGTCCTGGGTTTGAGCTCCACAGGAACCACATATCCATTATGGTTCTTCCTCCAAAGAAGAAGTGTGGAAGTGGCTCAATGTTGTTATCAAACCTTTAAAGCAGAGTCCACAGTGGTCAGACCTCTGAGTGGATGACACATCTGTAGTTGTATGTTACCGCTGTCCTTGTCTGGGATCACACTGTATTTTCAATGCTGCAGTGATCCACTGGTTTCACATTTGAATCATCAAAAGTGGAAAAAATAAATGTAACGTGCACTTCTTTTATCAGGTGTCCTTGGCTGTGCAGACCTTTGGTGAAGACAGACTCGATCTGTCCACCATTCATTGCCTGACATTGATAAGACGCAGCCTGCAGTCCAGGGATCAAAGGTTGCGTGGGCGTGCAGCAGCAAGGCTAACCACCGATTTCATTCATGACCTTCAGTAAAAACAACGAGGCTCCTGTGATGATTCTTCCTGCTCTGAAGGTCAGTGTTTATATTTGGCTTTGTGTTTCCGTAGATGTGTGTGGATGAGTGACATTTGTGCATATTTATCTAAAGTTGCCTCGTGAACTCAACTGAATACAGATGAGAACACAATTATGAAATGTCTTCTTGCAACCTGGAAAAATCTGCATTTTCCTGTTTTTACATAACCTTCCATAAATACGGCTCATGACCTGCATCGGCAGTGTTTGCACTCATGCTGGATATTCAAAGTCAATGCTTTGCACTTTAAATGTGACGGTTTCCTCAGCGGGCAAAAAACAAAAAAACTCTACAGTTTATTTGATTTTTCTGTTGTCAGCTTCTGTGCTGAAATCCTGGGTCAAAACCAATCTTTGCTTTGTCCATCACTCTGAGTTATCCATGAGGACACATACAAATAAGGGACATTTCCAGCAAATCAGTACTAAAACAACAAGCAAGCTTGAAGCTTCCGCTCAGACCACACTGTTCCAACACTAATGTTTTATAATTAAACATTTCCAATAGGAATAGGACAAAAATAAAAATCAACATATGAACAAAATAACACACTGAAACGTCTATTTTGGTTTGTTATTTCCCTTGAATGGCTCTTGGCTGTCTCTGTTGCCAACCATGTCTTTGCCAGTTCTAAACTTGTATCCATGATATTTGCACTACACACGTATAGTACACTGTGTAGAGCAGGGCTATAAGGAAAACAGTGGAGAACCATATTTACAGTTTATTAACTAATAGGATTCTGTTTTGTTAAATGCAATCTATATATACAATTAAATTACCCAAATTTAGGGCTTGTCCGGGATTTGAACCCGGGACCTCTCGCACCCAAAGCGAGAATCATCCCCCTAGACCAACAAGCCCCTGTAGATGATGAGTCATTGATTATTGTCTGGCTGAAATGCAAAAAACCCAGACTTTATTTATACATACATACATACATACATACATACAAACATATAAATATCACAGGTTGGTTTCCCTCACCTTAAATAACGTTTTTGAGATGTTCAGCAAAATGAAAAAAAAAAACTTTGCCAAAAGTGTGAAAGATGTGTAAGAATTGCTCAGCAGTGACACCGACAGTCAGATGAGAAAAACTGTTTTTGTTTTGGGTTTTCACTCATTTGAAAAATGAGTTCAACATCACCTGTAAAGTTGTTTTGTAAGGATTCAATATGTCCAGTAAAACAGCATCTATGAGACTGAACTGCTGTTGCTGCCGTTTGTCATTTGTGTGGCACGTGTGTCCCTGTCCAAGGTGCTGAAATAAAACTGAGCTTGGCTCAGAACAGCGAATATATACTGTATGTCACAGTGCACTCAGCTGGAGACTCTATCCCCTTACTGGGACTCTGACAACTCTGCACTGTTCTAGGATCTCCTACCGGGAGGAGGTGCACTCGAACCGGACCTGCAGACTCATTAAAAGCCTCCTTCTTTTCCCTCCTCCTCAGCTCCTTCTTTTATATTCCATCTCTTTAGGAAGGGCGGGCGCTGTGCCAGCACCATCCTCCTTCTCTCCACTGGGCACCGGCTGAAGCCAATACACTGTGGCACCACATCAGTGCGACTGCAGCGCAGCGCACCGGAGCAGAGCAGAGCAGAGCAGAGCTGGAGGAAAGCAGAGGAAAGAGGTGAAGAGGAGGAGGAGGAGCTGGAGCAGGACGGTCTGTCTCCCCTCCGACAGGCGGGAATATACTCTGTGGTGTCCCGTCCCTTCAACATGTCCGTGGGGAGTAAAGGACTCGCTGGGATTAGCGGGATCTTGGTCTGGCTGCTGTTTGGCTCCTGGGGGACAGGTGCGGAAGGTAAGTGTCGTTAACTGTGTGCTCTTCTATCGATAGTGACTGTTTATTATTGCGCTGAGACATCGGTGGGCTGCAGGGCTGTGGACTAACACCGGGGAGGATGTTTGTCTTGCTCTTATTGGAATGTTACTCGGAGCCTTAACTGTCTGGATACAGAGAGAAACAAAACACTTCCTCGTTCGTTTTGTTTAATTTCAACAAGTTATTAATTAATAATTTAATGTAAAAAAATTAAAATTTAAATGTATGTGTAACTGTGTAATAATTAAATTCACAAAGGTAATTATCTCAATAGAGCATTTCATATACAAACGAATTTCAGGCTAATCTGTGCATCGAAAGTATTATGTTTACAAATATTTAAATATTCTGTAAATTCATCAAAAATGAAAAGCTGCATCTTTGCATATATATTTGAAAGATGACTTTGAAACTTTGATAAAAAATGTGATCATTTATATATATCAATGGATGGTTGGCTCTATCTGCATGTTTTGACCTGCGACTGGTTTCTGTAGTTCTTTAAATCCTTACAAGGGACTCACTGTTAATTTCATGAATTCAGTTTTAACCTACATCTCATCTGACCACCTTGGGTTTTGTCTTTCAAAAGATGCTTGTATATTCCTGAGACTTTCCAGCTGCCAAACTATGACCTGATGTTAGAGCCCAAAAATATAAATGCTGGTCCAAGTTTTCTATTATAAATTGTTTTTCTTAAAAGACAGAGATGGACACATGGAGAATGCTGCTGCTGCTCCCCTGTGTAGGGGAGCAGCAGCACACAGAATGCGTTGTGATTGCTGCATGAAAGGAAGAGTAGATATTTAACCCAGATGCTGCTGTAAGGTCACTCTGTGCATTTGAGGCACTTTTCCTCTGGAGAGTTTCACCAAACGCTCCCGCTGGCATCACTTTCGGTGTCTCTGTGCAATCTGATGACCCTACACTCAGTGTAATTACTGCTCTCTTTTTCGGCTGTAAACGGGAGAACGTTTTTCTGAGGATTAAAGACAGCATTAAGCTTGACGGATGGTCCGTCTCTGCACACTGTTAAATGGCATAGGGAAATTGAAGTTGTGAGATGAACAGTTCAAGAGAAGGTGACCGGTTTTACTGTAATGGATAGGTGGTGCTGTTGCCTGTGGTAAATATGTAGAGTCAGGATGGATGCCTTTCAGACACTGTGTGCTCTCAGCTGTGTTGATTGAGCGACAAGAGCAGTTGTTAAAAGAATAAATAAACGGACAGCATCGACTAAGAGTGACCTAAATCCAGGATGAATGGGTTTATTGTCAGTGTTGGTTGACGATCAGTTGCTTCTGAGGATGTAAGAGGATTTTTCCTCCCAATGCTATTGAATTTTAAACAATGCAATTTCTCCACAGTAAACTGCAAAACAGTTCAACCCTTTGACGACGGCTTAGTCACTCGTATTCTGTTTCAATTCTCCTTCCTGAGCATGAAATACAGTTGGAGCTCTCTGGAATTAAACCAAACATAGTTTGGAAACAAAGAGCAACATTTTCTCCATAGGTGGCGTAATTTACTCAACACAGGCTCCCAAATGAAAGAGGAAGAGCATGAGTGTGAGTGTTGCAGTCCTCAAGGTGGCAGTAATTAACTTCGAAAGTACTTTAAAACCTGTCAACATAAGCAGGGACCATTTTGGCAGAACTGCGGAAACGTCCTGTTTCTCTATAACAGGAGCATTTACATCTGACATGTTTGGGCCGGTAGCACATTTTAAGATTTCTCTTTTCTTGCACTTTGTTTTTGAGGTTTAAATGCCTCAAGACAACTACCCAGACACATTATGGATCTCTCTGTAATTAGACCTGTGAAGCCCTCAGCCTCAGTGGCACATTAAACAAAACCTGACTCTCTTCATACAAAAACAAAATGCTTTTTTTGTCGTCTCATGTTGCTCATAAATATTGTAATACCGTTATTATTTAGACCCAGGATTCTGATGGTGCTTTTATAGACTTCCTTCTAATATGCCCAGCATTTGCTTGTTATTACCAAAACATCTCAGAATAGTTAATAAGTTGATTTCTTTTTTTAGTTGTGGTTTAATTTACTGGTTGTTGAACAACATCTGCGTCCTCTGCGTAAGTGTTAAAAAGAAAAGAATTATATATGCAGATGGCAATTCAAGATATTTACTAGCAGCAAACATAAACGTTAAGAATACACATTGGTAAATTGCACCAATGGAATTCTTGCAAAAGAAAACTAGGAATCAAAGGAACAAAAAAAGAAAACACAATTATATATACATGCAGTAATTCTACTGTATATGCATATGGCATATAGCATAGCATAGTATATGGCATAATATATAGCATAACATATAGCATAGCATATAGCTTGCATGTGGCAGACATGGTGTGTAAAAATCTCACGTCACTCTTTGTGACGTTATACTCTAGAAATTCATTTTTTCTTCCTATTTGATGTACAAGTTAAGAAGTAAAACATTAGTGGAAGAAAGATTGAATTGTGTTCCCACAAATATTTTGAGACCAACAATCTAACGATAAATTTGAGGCTGAGGTGTGCTATGTTGACGGACTAAAGAGATTTGCAGACATAATGTCTGAACATGTTGTTCTGAAAGCTGAAAACATTCAACTTGCTGTGCAGTTACTGATATCTGCCAGAGCAGCTGCTGCTTTAACATTAAAATCACCCCTTCATTCTCTCTTGAGTGCAAAAGATGAATTCAAATATTACATAAAAATTAAATAAATAAAAAATGAATTGCGTTGTTAATCATTAAAGGATAATATTTTACAAGAAAAGGATAAACTGAAAATTGTGTGTTTTCATCATCTCTCATGTAGAAAATGTAACTACTTGGGATGTAAAACATGTAAAATAAAAAAGGAAAAAAAAGAAGGAAACTTCAAAAATTGAAGCCTTTTTTAAAATCTTTCTTTCTTGTAGTTTTAGCGTTTCTCTTTGTGAGAAATTGGGTTCAGGACCTCAGTTATGATTGCTAGGTGAGGTCACTAAATGTCAAAAACAATAAAAACAAAACCTAGTTTCAGATAAAAGTTCTCAAGAATTTCACATGGGGGGCACACGGTAGTAAAAAACTAATTATTGCTCCTGCCTTATAGTCAGACGTTCACATGGTTTGTTGGATCAGTCTACATGATGATTGGTTCTACATGAAGTTTGCATGTACCCCTCATGTGAGATGGTGGTTTCTCCAATTTCCTCCAACGATCCAACAACATGCAAATTTAGCACCTAGCATCTCTCGCTATAAAGGACAAATCTGTAGATGGTTGAAGCTTAAGATTTCATAGCTGAGTGAGTGACGTGTGGTACGTCAAAGCAGCAGGTTAAACTTGGGAGCACTTCCTCTCTCCATGATGGCAGGCTGCGAGATGTGCTTGATTGTTTAACCATCTCAGGCTGAGGGGAGGGGTTTACAGAGCTGTTATTTTCTCTGAGTGCTGGAAATTCATTTCCTGCAGTCCAGAGCCAGACGGGGGATAAGTTGGTGAAAGAAATATATGCTGGGAGGAGAGTTGATTTAAATTTACGCCCAGCTCCCTGGTTCATATGCGAGCAGCCTTGTCTCATCAGAATTTATTACTTTTCTATGAGCTGCTGCTTTGCACAGAGAGTACATAAACCTCTGAATAAAATCAATTTGCTGCGAATGTGCGAGGCACCTTCTCCCTCAAACCCTGTTGCTCTTTATGCTTCATGAGACGACGGCGCCTCAGCATGAAGAGAGGGCACACGGTAGTCGGTGGATAAATCAGCCATACTTTTCTTCTGTAGTGTCATTTATGAAAATGGGTTGACTAGGAGCGGAGTCATAAGGAGTTTCTGATGAAGTCAAGGTTGCGTAAAGGTGGCGCCAGCTGCTGGTGTTTGCCCGGAGCTGCCAGTCTGGAATCTAGATTTATGAATCCTGGGACAAGTAGTTAAGCGATGAAAGTGACAGAGAACCGCAGTCCATCCATCTGCCTCTGTGACCTGTGGGATTTCATGTTTGCCCAAGGCCAACTCCCCACTGGATGTCTGCCTCCCAAAAAGCGTGCCCATTTATCAAATGGCCCTGTCGTTAAATCAGATGACGTGTTATCAGTCAAAGACTCTGCCACGTTCTGCTGAGGTCACTGTCACTCCTGAAGCTGCGCACGGCTTTGAACGACAACAACCAGCAACAACACAGCCTGTAATCATGTGGAATCGACTGTGAATTATCTGGGGTCAAACTGTTGGGTTGCTTCACATTAAGGGCGGCGTTGGTTTAATATCTTAGATTAATTTCTTTTTGAGTGGAGTCTAAATGTTCTCACTGTGTTTGTAACCAACCCTCCTCCTATTCATGTTTAATAAGTAGAGCTGTCATATTTGGTAAATGTTGCCAGTCAATAATATGATGGCAGTTGTTGTGATTTATCATTATATTGAGGTTGTTATTGGCGTCAGGTGACCTGAGTGAAAGCTCGTGTTTCTGGGAATCTTAAAAATATCTTTGCCGACAGGGCTTGTTGGTCTAGAGGTATGATTCTCGCTTCGGGTGCGAGAGGTCCCGGGTTCAATTCCCGGACAAGCCCATGATTTTGGCATTTATTTCTTGATTACGAAGGATATGATATTCTCAATAATATTTAATTGAAGATGAGCTCCGGCTTCACCTGAGATAAGATAGAAAGAACGTCGTTCTCTTTCCGAGATTGAACTGCCTTCAAAACGATCAATAACTGAACGCCGTCCAGCTGGCAACTGACCCAAGATGCCAGTGAGTTTCTTGGGAATATCCGACCACTGTCAGCATCCAGCTCTGCCAAAAACAGATGTTAATAGCTATTCTAGTTTGATTGTGTATTGAGCGATATCAATAAGCTGCTACACTAACTGTTTATATATTAACAACATGTGAAGTGTGAAATATAAACACCTGAAGCAATATAAATGTAATGAGAATGTATAGATCTCATTCTGCAGTGCCGCTCTCAGAACACTTGGAGGAAAATGGTAGTAAGAGTCAGTTGGACGGTTTGATTCACTCGTTGTGTGAACGCTAGATTGACCAGATGTCAGTCACACGTGGGGTTAAATCTCTTGCATTATCTCTCACCATGCTTTCCTCTCTGCAGTTAGCTTCATAAACTAGCAGAGTGACAGCAATGAAGACAATTGTGGTCTTTATTGATTGCTGCAGACGGTAACAGCCATGTCTTGTATACGGTCTGTCGACTTCACAGACAAAGAAAAACAAACCAGAGGAAGGAAATGTATTATTCAATCTTGGTGCGTTCATGTCATAATAAACATTCTTGTGTGCAAAAAGTGGATTATGAAGTCAACTTATTAGAGACTTCAATCCAAACCACAACAATTGACCAGTATGTCTGAGGAGGACATCCAGTTACTATGACTACAAAAATAATAAAAGTCTAGGATTTGGAGCTTGTTTGGACATCCATCCAAGGTGCCGGAGCATCTTTAAGCCAGGCAGTGACACTCCCACCACCTTCTCCCCATCTCTCATTTCACACACCACTGGGTTTTCTTTGTGCGCACACACATAAACCCACACACCTCGGTTTCTTTGTCACGGCTCTAAGACCTCTCTTGGTGCAGACGTTGGTCCACATGGAGACCAAAGAGAGGTTCTAATGGAGCAAAACCCTCATGTCTTAACTACTGTTTTGAAGCATCGGGGTTAGAGTTAGGGATTAACGCTACGCCGTCGTTGCTCTGGTGCTGTGTCACCATTTTATTTCTTTGGCTTAAGTGGTTTTCATCTCCCTTATACAGTCCCTTCCATAAGTTCTGTAATAGTCTGTGAGCAGATTTATAATATCTATTAATATGTGAATGCAGTTGTTATGACAGCTTGTCACTTAAAGCTGCTGTTTAAAGCCATATGCCGCATATTATTCATGGGTAAAAATGGAGAAACCATTAAATTCCCTCTCAGCACTTAGCAGCTTGTTCTTGCCACTGACAGCTGATAATTACACAAATCACCAGTCTGCTTGAATGTCACACTGTGAGTCTTCTGTCCCAGAAATTCCTCAACAATAAGCTGCAAATCCAACGTCTCTGTCGGTTTATCCTGGATGTAAAATAAAAGCCGGACGCTCAGCCCTCGCTCTGGGCTCAGTGCCAGGTTAACGCCGAGCTGAACGAGCTTTGTAGTCACAACACGTGTCATCGCACATCACAAAGATGGTGCAAATCCCTTTGATGGGAAAAGTTATCATAAAAATTCAGCCTGAAGTATGAACTATGAGGATTACACTATTTAGTCATAAGAATCCTGGTGGTGCAGCTGCTGTTTACAGGTCTATGTGTGAATTTAGAGACATAAAATACAGCTTTAAATACTCATGCAAGGCCAACTCTCCAAAACTCAATCTTACTGCATCTTAACATACTAGCGTAGCATAGTAGAAGTACAGGCGTTAGCTTCTGTTCTGAACTCCCCCTCTTACAGTTTGATAACACCTCATGTATTAGCACTGGTTAAAGTGTTGCACTGTGGGATCAGGATGTGCCTCTATAAATAAATTGCACTCATTAAGAGGTACTTTGTTATATTATTCAGAATCAGAAACAGTATCAAAATATATTTCAGTGATCCCCATCTTACTAAATTTTAAATATTTAAGTCCATCAAAATTACAAAATAGGGACACAGATTGATCGAAAAACTGGACAAATAATTTCAATAAAATTGCCAATAATCACCATAGATAAAGTATGACATCACATTGACCATTATGTGTACTAGTAATAACTCTCAGAGGAAACATATTCATCTTCCAGTTTCAATGTACTCTCAGTTTATTTACTAGGTGAAACCTGGACCTGTTTAGTTGAAAATGACACTGATATGCTTGCAGGAATTAAAGAAAGACACAGAAATAGCTGTTTTAACAGTTCTGCCACCTAGAGGAAGAATAGTCAATTGATCTGCCTTTTACTGTTGAGTTGAAGAATGAAGGCCGTAATTTGCAATAAATGAATAATTGCTTTCAGAACAATCAAGTGAAATTGGATAATTTTCCAATCGTCCAATTCCAATGTGCTCGGAGGATGTCAATTAATGCGTTCTGAATTTAGAAGTCTAGCTTGAGTGCGCCTTACAGCGTATGAATAAATAATCTGTGAATCCATGGATTTCCCAGGTGCTCACATGCAGGTAAACTTAGAAGTTGTAAAAAGAAAAAGTGATGGTGGTCGTCATTATTCTTGCATCATTGTACATATACAAACTGAAGCTTAAGCCTCCAAAATGGATAAAGACTTTTTTTCTTAACAAATCCCAGTAATATTGTCTTGGTGGAAATGTCTGTATAGAACAACCCACCGTCCAAAGTCTCCCTGTTTTGAACAAATGATGATTTAAATAATCGTCCTTTCCTCTGATGTCCTCATGGGTCCATCAGTTGTTAAAGTGATGTAACATGCAGCAATCGTCCCGACTCTGAATTTGACAGACACATTTCATTGTGTATAAGTATTGAGCTTTTCTCTTTTCATCATCAGTGTTGTTTGCATTCATTTCATGGTGTGCGGCCTAATTGATTCGTCGTCTGTCAGAGTTGAAACTTTCTGGTCTCCAGTGAGAGACTCCACTATGTTGCTGTGTTTCCAACCGCTTTTATCTTAATCACTTCGTCGGTGAGTCTGTTGGCTTCCTGTGGAGCCATATGTTTGTTAATGTGCCACGGTGGTTGCTGGAGAACATTGCAGCATTGTTCTTCTCTCCTTCCACAAAGGAAAAAAAAATTATACTGCAGAGAACGGTTTGTGCAAGACTTTACAGATGTATTGTTGTTTCCTAACGAGGGTCTTATATAATGAGACTCAGCCTAATTACCTCCCTGTCTGGTTTATATTCAGCACAGGCACTGGGGGCTGCAATCGAGCAACTAACCTTTCGCTTACAGTTAGAAGTCTTTCCATTGACAGAGGATTTATATTTTTGGGATGTGTGAGGCTAATAAAATATAGATGGCTTTGGATGACTTGGCAAAAATATAGATTTACAGGATTTAAAAGAAAAAAACATCACATGTACAACAACTTAATGATTGTAAAATAAAAATCACTTGTCATTATGTTTTGACCAGAATGTTGTAGAATAATGTCATCAAATTTTGTATTCCTTTAGAAAAAAACAACTTGGCAATTTGTGTGAATTTTTTGAATATGTTTAATGAGGTCAATACAAGGAAAAGTGTCAGTGAGAAATGTTCAAGATAAATTTCATATTTCTGGTGCAATATGTTTTTAGACACAAACAAGTAAAAAGACAAAAAACAAGCAAACAAACAAAAAAAAACCTTAAACTATTGATTTAGACCTCCAGTTAGAAGGTTAAAAAATAGATAAAAATACAAGAATTCTGTGGAGTGATTGCTACACTGGAACATGTGGTTTGAGAAACTAAAAAAAAAAAAAAAAACCAAATCCAGTAAAATGTGGAATAAGTAAAATTTCACTTCATTCAAGTTGGACTGTGCAGGCAGACTTTGTTTACTGTACATAAAAACTGCTTCCTGCTCGGACTCTGAGCCAAACAGAATTAATTACTACCTGTGGGTGTAGAGGCTGCTGCCGTGCTACGACTGCTCAGCAAAACTTTTGATGGTGTTGCTTAAAGAAAAACACTTTCAGAACAGGTCATATGGGAGGGTGTGGAAAGTGTGAGGACTTCTTCAGCTTCCTGCATCTCTCTGAAGGTGCAGTAAATCAGCAGAGTTTGTAAAGGAAACACTCAGTCAAAGTCTGACGTGTCTGCAGAGGGGAGAGGAAAGAAGAGGCGTGAGACTATAGGTGGGCATGACAGGCAATTCAAAACAGTCACAGTGTGTGGTGTTCAGTCTCAAGCACTGAAATTCCCTCTGTGTTTGAAATGAAGTACAATAATGTTGACAGTGTGATATCAGGCGCAGCGTAGGTAGTTGCATTATTCACAGGAAAATGAAGAATACTTTTGAAAGCTTCGAACTAACTTTGTTAGTAAACCTCTAGCAGCTGCAAACCATCATGCCACGTAAGACAAGACGAAATGAGAAACACACACGAGAAAAGAAAGTCTTACCATAAACTAAAACCAGAAGTTAAATATACATGTATTTTATGTCGGAGGTTGGTTTAGAAAAACAAAGATTGTTCTCCAATTGGCTGCTCTTCTGCTGATCCTTCTCACACAGTTGCTGTCACTGGTTGTTGCCAATGCAATTTAAGCACTGACATCCGTGCCAGCACTGCAGAGTATCCTTAGGGTTTCCTTTGGAAAGCAGCCTGAGACAAACTCAGACAATAACCACAATTAAACACACGTCACTATCAGAAGATGGATTCAGGAGTGGAGACAGAGCCTGCTGTCTGCTGCAGCTAATTAAGCCGGTGCATTTATTAATCCTCCTCTGATGAGAGGAGATAACGACACAGGGAGCTGTGATCCCGTGTAATAACATTTTAAGAACCCGTGCCCTTAAATTAGCTTTTAAAACGAAAATGATGCCACAAGTAGTAGACATTTAACGTCTACTTTGAAGTCCTGAGTGGAAAAAAAGTAGATTCGTTTGCTTGTCTTTTATTTCGCATGGCTTCTGAAATGTCTTCTTTATTTTGTGACAGAAAGATGAATGGTGTTGATGTTTAGACAACATGTGGTTAGGATCTGATGCTAATCTGATGTTTACTGTGGTGGCATAGTGGTTAACCTGGGTATGGCAGGTCACAGGTTCAAATCCATCAGTTGCCAAAGTGCCACTGTGGTGTCCTGAGCATGGCACCGTCCCCACTTACTACTCTCTGGAAACTCTTTTTATACCACACTACGGCAAAGAAGGTAAAGGGCCAAATTAGGTTGCAGACTCAAGTCTATTTGTCATTGCCCTGACAACCTTTTTGAGATTGAGCATGCCAAAGGTACAACAATTTTCTCACCTCATTTTCTTTTTTCTTTTTTTGTTTTTGCCATGGAACAGATGTATGTGACAGTCCCCTCGTCTCCAGTTTGCCACCTTCATCCTTCAGGAGCTCCTCTCAGCTGTCCAGCAGCCATGCACCAGTGTTCGCCAAAGTCAACAGGAGAGAAGGTGAGAACAGATTGTTGCTTTTGTTCATTTTCTACCTCGAATCTTTTACAACTTGCAATAAAAAACACATTTTCTAGAAAATTACTGGTTGCTATTTCAAACATTGATGCTTTTTGATTTGATGGGACACGCGAGTGTGGAGGTCGCTGCTCTGTGAATGTGTGAGAATATAAAAATATAAATTCTGCTCCAAGTGTGAACAGTACAAACATCTACAACAAGGATACATGAGAAATGTACAAAACCAAACCACAAAAATATTTATGATTTTATATTAAATGTTTGCTTGAAATATAAATATACGTTTTATATTAAATGTTTGCTTGAAATATGAATATATTTCAAGCAAACATTTATTATAAAATCAGTCATGTTACTAAGGAAACAACATAGCAGCAGGCTGTGTTTCTTTCCCCCCGGACATTATTCACAAAGATTGCACTGACACAGAAAATTCTCTGCTAATAGAAATGAAGTGGTTTCAACTCTGCAATAGTTTATCCAATCATCATGCAGACGCCCAGCGTCCATTCAATCACCTTCTGGAACCCTCTGTGAACAAAAGCTGGTCAGTACTGACTCACTAAATTAATGTGCTGCTCATTCTGAAAGGAAGGGAGATCGTCATGTAGTCAGTTTACTGATTTAATTAAGTACAGTTTACATATGTATATGTACATTTTACAAAGCGTTAATTTAATTGACTTTTGTTTAAATTTGTGCCTTATTGAAGATGTAGCATTATCTTTATACTCTCATACTTTCATTTCAGGCTCTGTTTCTATTCTTTTTCTTCTTTCTTTGTATTGACTGTAAAGGCACTAAACACATACAAATACTTGTGAGACAAAAGCAGTAAAACATTAAAATGATGTCCACTGTATTAGTGTAGGCACAATTTTACAGGGAGTTAATGAAATTACAATCCCATTTAGGGGAAAATGGATGATCGCGACAAATATGACTTCCAAATAAAATGCCAGGTCCAGTTCAAAGTCAGATCTCCAATCTTGTCATGTAATTGTAAAACAAAAGTGACATCATCCTCTCTAGGACAAGACATGGTGTTTATCAACATTTTAATTTAAATCCAAAGTAGCCCAATTTTCCATAGACTATGTTTCATCTGTCAGTTCTTTCCAACCCAGCAGAGGCCTTGTTATCATTTTCCAGATTTAACTGATGGCCACAGATGGCTACAGCAGCTTTATTATCTGTTTTATGTGCAGAGTGATATTATAATATATACCGTGTGCATATTAGAGCTACTGAAATGACATCGTCAGCTTAATGCAATGATGTGTTATGAATACTGATGAGTCGTCATTACGTGTAATTATAAACTTTGGTGGTGTTTCTCTCACTGAAAGTGTTGCCTATATTAAATATCCATATTTCTTATAAATATATATGGACTTTGTGCCAAAGGCCTGAAATACATATTATTAAGTTCCTCGTAGCTTAGCAGCCATCTTTATGTTTTTCCTCAAAGCACTTCCATTTTCCACAGTCACTGTACTGAAAGACATGAGCAGTTAGTTTGGGGAGAAATGCTGCTCATCCATTAAAAGTTTTGACTAGTGCAGCCACTCATTTGTTGACATCATCTGTCAATAAACTCCCTCAGGCTGGTGAAATGCCAGGATAACTGACGTCCCTCAGCTGTGGAGTATCCCTGATGGGCACAGCTAAGATTTCCTCTCCTGCTCTTGCAGACTGAGGTGTGACCAGTGATGGACACAGTCTCTGCACCAGGCGTCTGAGGCAAGCCTGACATTGGCTGAAAGACACCAAAGTGGTCACTGGGAATAGTGAGAGGGAGAAGTTCAAGTCCAAGTACTGTTTAGGCCGTACCATTTGGATTTGTAGTTTTGCTGAAAAAGTGTCAACCTTCAGCCTATAAGTTTTTGTGTCAATTGCTGCGGCCCTGGACGAATAAGTATCGACACGTACTTATTTACAGTGGTTACAGCTGAACCCCAGCATCTGTATAGACACATTTAATGGACGTTTGACTCCTACTTTAAAATCTCCACAGGGATACTTCCATTCATTTGTGGTCCGAGTTTGAGTAGTGATTCCAAAACTATATTATCAATTCAGCCGGGAGCTCTTCAGCATATGCTGATGCTTCACTTTGTAGAAAGAAGCTGCAGATCTCAGAAACCAACTGTTGTGCCAGAAAGCAGCAGGTCATTTAAAAGTCTGGGGGTTTTATTTCACTTTCTCAGTCCATCAGTGAGAAAATCCCTTAACCAACTGAGACAAATGGAAGCTGGAGGAAGTTAGACACAGTTTTCCATCATCCTTGTCACTGTAATTAGAAGAATTCTAATAAGCAATTGCAAAACTATTTTTCACATCCCCATGAGAGAAAGGATTGTCAAAATGACATGCTAAATTGTAATAATTAAAAAAAATTAATTCCACTCTCCATCCACTTATTGTTGCCCTGATTCAGGAAGATTGTGAGTCGAGGTATTAATAAAGTACAAAAAGTACAACTAAGTCTGAAAGTACAACAATTACAAATTAATATGGTATATTTTAATATTAATAATCCCATCATTTAGATCAAAATAAATATAAAGCAGATGCATCTGCCTACTGCTATTCCTCACTCTTATACAGAAGTAAAAAATATATACTATTTAGAAATGTTAATTCATCTCACTTACCCAAAAGTAATTGTGATTAATCCACAGATACACTGTGATTAGTCAGATTAAAAATTTGAATCATTTGACTGCTCTAATAGGAATAGGATAGAAAAAGGAATATGTCAAACAAGAGCTAGTCCAGATTTTATGCATGATTTACAGTTTGTGGATAATTTCTCCATTTTACCTTCACAGATAAAAAGTGGCAGGAAAACTGACAACAAATGAGCAGAAATGGTAGAAATTAAATTTCCAATACAGAGTCAGTGAAACTGTGAAACCCATGTGGTTTACAACAGTAGCCATTTAAACTGTCTTCCTATACAGTATGTATTTTTCTGCCTGACTGTGCACAGCATTTGGGGCAACTGTAACAGCAGGAAACAAAGGCCTCTTTAGTCGTAGATGAGTAATTAAATTGGGAAATGCCCCATTGCACCCGGACAAAGCTCTGTTTTTATTCCTCTGCAGTAGAGAAAGGATTAGAGAGAGACCATAGATAAGAGCATTAAACCACCAGAGTCCAGTCATTTAGTGTTGAAAGATTAATAGGAAAAAAGAAGAAGAAAAATGTAAAGGCCGTATCAGTTACACTGAACATACTCCAGGCCACTAATGAAGTATTAGTATGATCTATGAGGATTTTCATTATTCATTATATTTATAATATGATTTATAAGAAAGCTGAATAGTTTAATAACCTTTGCTACATCGTTAGCATTCTTCTTTCTGAGGTTCTGTTTATTTTATTTTAAACAAAACTGTTACATCAGTTACACGTCTGCTTTGTCAGATAAATAATAATAAATAGTTTATAAGACAAATTAACATATTATGCATCACTCGCGTTAATAGCAAAACCTTAAAAGTCACTTTTTTCTAGTTAGCATGTTAGCACGTTGGCATTTTGATCTTATGCCACACTTTAAAAGCATACAGTGTAAAGAGTCGTTAATTACTTATAAATTTCTGCAAACAAAACCCTTTATTGAAAAAAAGAAAAAGACATTCTACTTTTTTGTTTTTTTTTTAACAATCTGGCTGCTGTATATAGATAGCCTTTAAATTGTCTGTTTTTGTCTCTGAGCTTTAGTTTAGACCGTGTTGTTGTCTAATAACTGAGAACTTTGGTGCAAACAAATTCCCCAGATAAAAGTCTGTGCTTTTCTCTAACGGCACACTCTATAGTGGCTGCTGATTCAGCTCCTGAGCTTCTGAGATTATGTCTATAGGATTTGGCCCAGCAGAGTATGGGTTAGAAAAAAAAAAAACTTTCATTAAATTCTCAAATCAACAGTTCTGCATAGGATTCAGCACATACAGCGAGAAGCAGTAATCATTCATTCTAACCTGCAGCTACACACTGATATAGATGAAGTGTTTTTATTAATTCATAAAAATGTGTGATCATCTTGAAAAATGAACAGTACTCACAGATCAATTAATCACAAACAAATGACTTTATTATTAATTTACAAAGGAAAGTTAGTGGAATTTGGAAGAATTTCTTAAAAAAAATTATAAATGCAAAATCAAGAAAGAGTAGAATTTATGACTTGATAAACACTCCTAATGTGAAAAGCAACTATTGACTTCCAGCGAGGTCCGTGCAGCCACAGGCCTGAAGCACTGTTGATGTGAATGCAGATGAGTTAAACTTTAAGATTTAATAATGAAGACCTACTGTGAGACCTGTAGGAAACATTAGGCTGAAAAAGACAAACAACAATCATTAAGAGCTTATATTGACACGTTCATAAACATTTAACCTTTTTAACTGCTGCAGCTGCATGTCCAGACTGAATGCTGATCAGCCCACTGTTTGGTTTCTGTGGTTTGATATATAGTATCCCACATTTTGAGAATCCCTGTTGTCAAGGAAAGGTTAGGGATCGTTGTCCAGAAATTACATAAGTAGCTGTAGAACATCTTGGTCTCTGTGTTGGCATCTAAGGCAGGTTTACCCAAAAATAAATTTTATTTTGCACGCTTCACTTGTTGTCTGTTTCCCGTATATCTTTTCCCTCCTGAGGCGCGTGCTCTCTCACTCGATGTTGTTTTCGGTTGTTTTTCCTCTACTCTCTTTGTTGAGCCATTAGTCGTTTATCATCTCGTCACATCTTCCCCAGCACCACAGCGTCACACCTTTGTGGTGTCCTTTTAAATTGAGCACTCTGTTTTCTCCTTGCATCGGTTCATGCTGGTGCTGTTGCACTTGTTGTCCGCCTCCACATTACCACCACCATCATCATCATCATCATCATCATTGGCCGTCCTTCATTGCTCTCTGCAGGTCATCACAACAAGTGTGTCACCACCATAGGGGTTTATTCAGCGCTCCTGATTACAACGTCCTTTCAGCTGAGTTCACATGCCAAAGATTTCATCTTATATTTTATTCATTTAAATTTCTCAGTACAAACTGGTGAGCACGTTGAAAACACAGATTTTCAAAACTTAAATTTCCATTCTTTCCCTTACGATGTTGTCTCCATTTTTCTTAGGTTCGTCTTGTCCTTTTGAGCTTGCAAGCACAGCATGCAGCTCATCTTCCTCCCAGGAGATAGTATTATAAACAAAATTGAAAGCGATGTACCATTGAGAATGATGGGCCGGTGCAACGTTCTTTGTTTTGTAAGAATCAATTTCGTCCACACGGTGGCAGAAGTCGTTTCCTCTATTGTCAAACAGCAATAATTTCCTCCTAATTGGTTTAAGACATTTCTCCCCAAAACATGTTCGTCATAATGGGTGTAATTAGTATAATTGCTTGTGTTATGGCTTAGCTCTGCAGCTGAATCACTGATCCCCTGGATGGACAGTCACTGTAGCATTTTCACAGACTGCCTCTGCAGTGGGCCAGCTCTGAAAATCCAGCCCAGCCATTATTACGTGCGACACTTACCGTGCAACAGTGTAGCCTATTAAAACAAACTTAAAGTCAGCCCTTTGTATTCTGCCAAGACAACACTGGGATAAATTAATTTCAGCTGCATAATCAAATGTTAACGAGAGCCTTTAACATTTATAGCCAAATGTTAATGAAAGTATTTAACATCTAAACGGTCCTTGTTTTTCAGTGGGCCATACTGATAATTGCACATTAGCAGAACTGTAATTACACTGAAATAGGCTCTGAACACTTCATCAGTCACAAGTAATAATTTTCTGAAAGTATTCATTTAGTTTGAGGAGGGGGTTGAAACACTGGCAGGGGGCAGCAGTGAGGTGACAATGACTATAGCGACAGAAGGAATCAAGTATTGATCAGTGACTGATGTTTTCCTGTGGTGCTCCATCAGACCAACTTCTGCTCATAATCACCTTATCTTTAGTTCCATACTCACTCTCACTCTCCACTCAAGTCCTCCTAATCTGAGGTAAAGTCCCTGCAGCTATGAATCTAATTATAAGGGTAAACATTGTCTAATTCCTTGGCTAAATGCGGCTAAAAGCTTCTCACCACGACCTTTTTCTACTGCTTCTATAGCTTCCAAAGCTCCTGTAGGATGTGCAAATAACAACAGGCTTATCAACAATGTTTAAGAGCAAAGGTAAAATGATGTATTAAAAGTTGACTCGGTGGACTAACGTAAACATAGTCACAGAGATAAAAGTGAAGAGAGTGAAGACAGTGTTGTATCATAAATTCAGAGAGTCTGAATGCGTTTGTCTGACTGTAATGCATTCAGACACATTACTGACATTTACTGATGAAAAGCACAGGACACTGTGCATGAGCACAACTGTGACTGTAAACAATGGAAATGTCAAGACAAAAAAACAAAACAACCGCAGAGAGGAAGGTGCTGGAGTGTGGACTTCCTCTGGGGTTTATCTTTTTCTTTCGAGATTTTACGAACCCAGTTGTGTATTTATGTGGTATGACATACACAACTGCAGCATGGACAGAGCAACACTGATGCATTCAGGTGACTCAAGTCAATTTTATTGGAGTAGCCCAAATAACAAAACACATTTGTCTCAATTGAAATGAAAATTAGAATTGAAATTAAAGTTATCTTCTTCCTGAAAAACAAAAACATACAACAGGGAAAATGTTGGAATGAATATATTGTGCAGTCAATGGATTAATGGATGGAATTGTCTTGGAGATTTTTGGACTGAGGAGCTCAGGTCCAAATTCATACGTTATTTCATTCAGGTGTTCAGGACTGCAGCTCAGGCTGGAGTCTGAAACCTTGCACTTGTGTAATAGTGGTGCAGTGATAATTGGCATGTCCAGCTGAGCTGCTGACCTGAATTTGTTCCTCAGTTTCCTCCGTGAGTGACAGAGAGCCGTCGGTGTGTCATTAAAGACAACAGTGAGATTCCAGTGACACCTGCAGCTGTGCACGATCAAATTTGTCATTTTTACCCAAAAGCTATTATTTTACAGACCTAATAATGAGCCAGTGCAAATACATTAAGATTTGGACTTTTCACGTTGTTCACTTTGTCTTTTTCTTTTGGTCGACAGTCGAATCCCCCCTCCCCCCCGAATCACCCCAGCAGCTCTCAGCCCTCCACTTGTCTAATTCTGCTTTTCAGAATCTCTCTCACTCACTCTTGCTCTCTCCTTCATCTCTGATCTTGACTCCTCTCCACTCCCTCTCACGGCTAATGAGGAAAGGTCAGTATGTCTCCTCCGTCCTGTTGTGCTGTCAGTGTCCATGTCTGTTACTGAGGAACCTATGAGCCCTGGCTGCTGCACTAACGAGCAGCAAAGTCAACGCTGCAACGGCAGGAGGAGAGAGAACGACCTGAACCACAGTTGGTTTAACACATGGTCCACCGCAGTCTGACAGCAGCAAATCAGGGAACAGACCGCATTTGTAATGGTTACTTGGTTTATCAGTGTGTTGCTGTGAATACTCCCAGTGAAAATTGAAAATAATAATAAGCTTTTGCTCCTCATCATCTCAGATACATTTGTTCTGTCGGGAACATACCTTATATCACTTGTGTCAAACTCAAGGCCTGGGGGCCAAATGCGGCCTGCCAGATCAATTTGTATGGCCCACGTGAGTCCATACAGCAGAGTATACAGAGTTTCTTAACCTGATAAAAACTTTTTTACACAGAAATTTGTAACTTGAATAAAAAAAAAACAATTGCACAAACATATATATATATATATATATATGTATATATATATATATATGTATACTATAAAGTTGAATCACTACCCCAACATATAACGTATATATAAAGTAGGTTCACATTATATGAGCTAGTATATATTTTACATTTTCAATGTAGCTGTGGCGAATTCCTTTAGCCTGGTCATTGGACTAAGAGCTCCCAAGCCAAGAATAAGTGTGAGCTCTTCTATTCTATTCTAAACGAAGGTTTTTGATATTTTGAATAATTTAATAAAATTGAATTTACCACAGTTTGCTTTTGAAATGTTACAACACCAATTCAAACTGGAAAATAATTAATGTAACTTAGATTCCAGTGTTTAGTGTTAGCTATGAGGTGCTGGGGTTACGGCCTTTTCTTTATTCATATCAAATATTGTTCAGTGCTTTATCTCTAGCTTTAATATGTATTTTTGACAAAGAATACATTTGACACAGGCTGCAAAGGTTTACTATTCAGACTGAGAGCAGCTCTGTGCACACAGATCTGAGTCTCACACAGATATTAAAGGCCAAAAGCCCAGAGTTATCTTTCTGGGTCGCAAATCCTTTTTAACCTCCTAGAACCAGCAAAGTGAGTGGGAAAGTGGGAGATCAGAGAGAGATGTGAGAGTGTTTGAATCTTCTTCGAAGAAGATAGGTTGCTGTCGCTCCCTGATGTGCTGGAGAGAAGTAAACAGAGCAGCCTTACATTTCTGAAACCCTACAGTCGCATCATGATCACAACACATCCTCCCACAGCTCAGATATGAACTGTTAATAGGCTAAATTATGAACACATGGACGGTTAATTCTCTGATGACCTGGCTCTTTGACCCCAGCTGCAGCAGCAGCAAACAAACTGCTTCCCAGAAAAGTGAAAATGTCTCCCTGGAGAACAGGCCAATTCTGCAAATCTCTGCTGAAAAGCAAATACTCTGGTGTGGTTAATGCTGCTGTGTTACACACTCGGGGTTTTAAATAATTCAAATCCACTCACTTTCCATGCCTTCTCCTGTTAGTGGTATCATAAAATATCTCTGACGTCTTCGAAATGAAGTTTGGGGGTCATAAAAAAAAGCTTAAATACCACCCTGGTGCTTTGCAGTTTAACTGGATTTCCCCAAAGTGTTTTTGACTTGATATATTCCACTTAAGGTCTTTAATAATGAGGATTCATTTTTTATCATAATGAAACTCGGGGAAAGACTTTGACATTGTGCAGAGTTTGAAAGCTTTGAGCACATCCCCAAATCCCTGTCACAGCTTAAATCAAAGCTACAATGAGACAAACTTTGTATTTGTGTTGTGTTTTCATTCAACAACTCGCAGGGATTTTCCAGAATTTTTTCTCACTCTTCTGATCTGGATCTGCGTCCTCTCTGCAGGAGCCGGAGGTTGGTCTCCCCTGGTCTCAGACAGATACCAGTGGTTGGAGGTGGATTTGGAGAGACGGACCCAAATCACAGCTGTTGCCACACAGGGACGGTACGGCAGCTCTGATTGGCTGACAGGTTACCTGCTGATGTTCAGCGACACGGGACACAACTGGAGGCAGCACCGACAGGAGGACAGCTTAGGGGTGAATATTCCGCAAATATTATTATGTATATTGTGTCATCTATAACAATTGGTATGTGATTCAAATGCACCATTTTAACTTTGATCTGTTAATTAAAGATAGACCTTTTTCTGTCTTCACTTTCACACACTGACCAAAGCCCCAGAAAAATGCCCCTTTTCCACTGTTTCTGAACGCTTCTTTCTGGATTGTTATCAGTTTTTTCCTCTAAAGTGTTACTAAGTGTTTGAGTCCATGACCTTTTCAAGACGACGTTTGCTGACATTATGGGTTTGAAGTAACAATATTTTTGAATTGATTTCGAATTAGGTTTTTCTGACTGGAACCGGGGGAACGTTCTTTCTGTGTTTTCAAGTCAAATCAAGGTTACTTGTATAGTTTGAATTTACAAAACACATTTTTCTCTTTGCAGTTTTAAAATTAGAATTGGGTTACTTGTATAGTTTGAATTTACAAAATACATTTTTCTCAATGGACTGTGCAGTTTTAAAATTATAATTGAAGTGAAAATATCTGTACAACAAGCTGAGAAATTGAGGAATATATATATATACAGTCATTGTTATGCTGAGTTTATATTAACAATACAAAGTAGAGCAGTAAAAGCTTCACAAATAATATTAAAAACCAAATTAAATCACACACTGAGCAGCATGTTGACAACACTGGAGAGAAACATCTCCCCGCCTCCATCGTCTGCCTTTGAATTTTCTGATTGCTATTGGATTTTCAAATCTAATTTTTTACACATAGTCTACAGTTATATTGTAGTTTATTGTAGATTATATAGTAGAGTCATAGACCCCAACATTTATATTAGTAAAAAAGCTGCATCGCCATCTCTAGCAAATGGTTGCTGTACTTTTCAGAGATGGTTTTATGACAGCGTCTCTTGCTATTGTTACTGTTTGACTGAAGGAGTAACTTGACTGTTGCATGCAAGTAGCTCAAATAACGGTCCCACGTACAGGAAGTTGTGGTGGTGTGGGTGGAGCTGCCCAGTGTGGCGGTCAGGATTATTCCATTGACCCAACACAGTTGTTTACCACCTCACTTTATAACTGACGTATTTAATGATACAAGTCCAACACAGCTGGGCGTGGACTGCAGCTTAAATCTGTGCTTCACTCAAGTTAAACTCATTCTGGCTGCAGTCTTATAATTTATACTAACAGTGGGGACTGGTTCAGCCTGCAGCAGCGAGCCCCGCTCACGATCAGCCTTTCACTCTTCATTAAAAATGGATGGAACAATGTAAGGAACCTGGGCAGGGTTGTGTTGCCTGCATGGAGCTGCTGTCAAAGAGTTTAACCTCTGCTGACAGGAGGCTGGTTTTATTGCTAGAAAGAAAGTCTGCCGCAGCCTCCACCATAGAGAAGAAAAGAAATCACGGCTTTGATTACAACGGCAGCGGCGTCCGTCAACAAGCTCGGGGAAAGTCGCTGAGTGAACACTTGCCAGCTCATTCACTGCCAGCCAGTCCTGATAAGTGTCAGCTCAGTGCCTGACATGTAAATGTGAGAACGCTGTCAGAAACATACATGCTGGGATTCAAATGTGCAGTTGGGATGCTTGGAGCTCTCCAAATACAAAATAGGTAACAGCTCGCAGTTCACGCAGCAGTGCAGAGTCTGCACAGCCAAATGTGTCCCCCTGGTGTTTACTCCTTCTCCTAAATCAGTATTCAACAGTTCTTTTTTTTGTGAGTTTTTTTAAACTATTGCTTGTCTCCTCTTTCACTGGAAGCCGACAGGATGACTGATCACCAGCTACTGTTTGTCAGAAGGACGGGAAGTCATGCAGACCTCGGTAGATTGAACAACATTAGACATGCTTCAGAGGCATTCAGGCATCCTTTCCCTTGTCTTCTTTAAAGCAGACAGTGCAGACTTTTTGTTGTAGTTTTAGCCTCGAAAGCAGATTTTGACAGAATTCGATTTTCTCCTGGTGAAAGGTATAGGAACTTCACAAATCCTGAGAGTGGACACTAAAAAGGGAGACAGGGTGGTTGCAAACCAAAAACTGATTTTAAATTTATTTACACTCAATATAAAAGGCAGTGAAGATTAACGTGTGGTCTTGATTAAAGCTTTATGCGTTTTACAGTACAGTGTAGTTGAACAGTAGGAAGGTTTTTACACCTGCTAATGCTGCAGATTCTGCATTAGCTAAATAAAAAATGGAAGGTTAGACACTGTAAAACTGAAGTTCTTTCCTGCTTTTCCTGACGTCTCTTCAGTGAGATCAGAGACAATATGTTCCTACGTCTATTTAAAGACTCATCAGATAATGTCTCCATATGTTTAGACACACGCTCACTGACTGCTGTTAGATAAACTGCCAGAGACTAAATCTGTAATTCTTACACCACAGGAAGAATGTTGTCACGGCACGTCTTCAGCTTTAGATGGGTTTTTGACAGTTTGGTTTTTAAACAGCAGTGGTTTAACTCTAAGTCTTTCTATGATCATTTGAAGTGTAATTTTTCATAAACACTGGGCAGGTTGGATGAAACAAATACGATTTTATCAATTGAAAAATTTGTTTGAAATGAAATGTTTCACATCTGTCACTTACTTAAAGGTCTTTTTAAAGGTAAAAAGACAACTCCTTACTCCAAGTCCTTGTTATTTTCTCTTTCCTGTCCTTTTCAAATTCAATTTAAATTCTTTAAAATCTTTTTTTTTTTTTTTGAAAAAAAAATCTTTCAATTCATGACACCTTATTGGCATAAATGTCAGGCGAGGGTTATTTCCACAGTGTCAAGGATTCATGGTTTAATAATGAAACAGGATGTGGGTGGGGGGCAGCCCAGCTTGTCAAAGGCTCGTCATATTGTAAAAATAAGCTCTGGTAAGTAAATGAGACACCAGTCTCCTTGACACTCAACTAAAGGAAAACTTCTGCCTTTTGTTCAGGTTGATGCTCTGCTGCCTCCTAAAGAGTAAAGATTTAAAAACCTGTTTCCTTGATGCCTAAATTAAACGTTGTAACACGCTCTGAGCCCAGCAGGACTCCTCGTACGCCTGTCTAACTGCTGGCCACATACCTTCTCCACATGGGCAAAGCTTTCTAAAGAATGGCTTTATGTAACCATGGCAACAGTTAAATGATAAATGAGACATGCCGGACAATGAACGGCGGTACAGCTGCATAGATTTGAGCACGGCAGGTTCTGTTTACCTTTAAATGCTAACAGAGCGTTTGTGTTGTATAGATCAGTTCCACAGTCGCACACAGGTGAAGGACTAGTATGGGTGGACCTGCCCAGTACTGGGGCGGGATTATTATAATCACCCCGTTTTTGATGTCACACTATGCCAGGTAAAAAATATTGTAAGTAAGTAACTGAAACTGGAACTTAAGGATTAGGCTCAACAGAGACTAAAATATTCAATCTAAAATAATACGCAGTAAGGTTGATTTTAACTGACATGGTCACATCACTAAAATAAACTGTAAGTGCAGAGGACGGGACACGACTTCTCCCAAATGTAAAGGCAAATATTGTTCTGTATGGAATTTTTACTTTACTGCCTGAAAAACTCAGTGGAAAAACTCACGGGCTGCTGATTTAGGCAGCAAAACCTATTAGTCTTTGAAGAGAGGCTTGGTCAGAAGAAAATGGGCCACAGAGTTATTGATTACAGATAGGGAGAGGGGGAACAGAGAGATTATTAGCAGCCTTAAGATCAATGTCCTCTTAGAGCCAGAGGTTTGGAAAAAAACAACCAAAAAAAACCCCAAAACAAACAGAAAGTCTCTCCGTGCCCTTCCCTCCCTGCACTTCATTCAGAAAATATCCACAAAAAATAATTTGTACATGTTCCTTTCATGATCATTTTTATCCCACTGTTCATTTTTCCATTTTACACCATTTTTGTGAAGCCAAATGAAAAGCGTGAGGCCCGTGATCAGAACATTCTAGGCTTTTTGTGAAGCCAAATGAAAAGCGTGATCAGAACATTCTAGGTGAACATCCTGTAGCTCTCATGTCTTTGATTACAATCCAAAAAGAACTAATTACTACAGATCCCATGTTCCCACAGGTGTTCACTCTTGCGGATTAAACAAATTGACAAGCGCGTCCCTCTCTGTCTCCGCAGGCGTTTGCAGGTAACAGTAACGCCGACACTGTGGTCCAGTATAAACTGGAGCAGCTGGTCATAGCTCGATACCTCCGACTGATCCCTCTGGACTGGAACCCCACTGGGAGAATTGGACTCAGACTGGAAATATATGGATGTCAATACAGTAGGTTTACTCTCTGTGTGGTTGTGGCTTTAACTTTAGGTCTGAACATTCTCAGCTTTCCTCTCTTCCTTTGCTCTGATATCAGAATTGTTTACTTTTCTGTGTTTAAAGCGGTTTGACTTTATCTTGTGCAGAAAAAAATGTCTTATTGTATTCAAAATAAGCTGCATTAAAAAGAAAAAGCAGCATTCCTATTTTATTCAAAAAATATTCTTTTCTGAGTTTGTGAATATGTTCCAGCTTGTCATGCTGCCGATTTCTTCCCTCTTCAGCCTCTGATGTGGCGAACTTTGATGGCAGCAGCAGTCTGCTCTTCAGGCTGAGTGTCAGGCCGAGCTGGACATCGACACAGATGATCTCTCTGAAGTTCAAGACCATGAAGAATTCTGGAACGCTGCTCCATGCAGAGGGAGCAGGAGATCACAGCCTCACCCTGGTGCTGGAGAAAGGACAGCTGCTGCTCTACCACCAACAAGGTAGAAAGTTGTTCCAAAGTCAAATAATCTAAACAGTAGACTTCCTCTTAGGTCAGAGAGAAAGAATACAGAGATGTTTTCCCGTGGATTGATTTTATTTATCAAATGTGGTCAACATGAGAAACAGTTTCTTGAAAGGATGAATTTCTCAAACTAGAGCTATATTTTCACCCCGTAGAGATAAAAAGGCTTATGGTCAAACTAAAGTCCAAAAATGTCTTTATTTGTGAACAACAAAGGCAGTTGTTGAGGCAGTTCAGTTTAAATAGTCCTGGCAGGACTATGTTGTTTGGCAAGTTTTTTGGCACCACAAAACTCTTCTACTGCCCAGACACATTAAAAGACTGTTGTCCACTGTATCAAGTTTTAACCAACAGGGGGTTTTACCAGATGGGTGGAATCCACTGATTATTTTGCCTTAATGATTGATATTAATTACAAAAACACCAAAGAAAGATGCTACAAATATAACAAAATTACAAATTATATATAATATTGTGAAACGCAAAATATTATATGTTGTCATGGCACCAAAACTTAACCTAGTGGTTCCCAAAGTGGGGGGTGCCCCCCCCCCTTGCTGGGGGGACCAATTCATTGTCAAATTGACTTTAAAAATAAATTCTGTCTGAGTCATAAGGTTTTCTTGAAGGATTTGCACCATTGAGTAAGTGTTTCCTTTGTGGCTCAAACTCAGGACTTTCAAGTCAACTGGAATTTGATTTAAAAAAAAAGTTTAATGTTGTCTTTAACACCGGTCAATCAGCTCTTTTCCACTGTTCGTCCGATCTTCATTCATTTCCATGTGTGTAAATAACAGCCAAATGGCTGAAGAGACCCACGTGCTGGAGTAAACGTTCGCCCGAACTCCAGAGTTTCCACCATTCTCTCTCACGATGAGCAATTTAATATTCAGCACATTCTCTTGCACACAATGAAATGGAAGCAGCTCCGAGTTTCGCTTCCGTCCATCTGCTGCTCTGTTTGTGCAATTGTCAGAAGTGATTTAAAAAATTGCTGTTGATCCAGTTTTGAGAAGCTCAGGAGAAATATGTTCCTCTGACTTCATCCTGTTGAGCCTCACTTCATTTTTGTTCTTGTTTGTCCATATGTCCCAGACAATAATTCAGAGTATATTATCAAGACCGCCAGAATCTGCTGCGTTTTAGCCCCATGATATTTCAGGTCGTGCAGGTAGTGGACTGTTAGATGTCATTTTCAGGGACAGATGTTTACTCCTGATTTCTTTTGGCACCATTTCCCTCTGTAAACTCCCTCCTCTTCTTTCCTCCTCACGGGGTCTCTGGTGGTTTGACCTTCTCTCTTTTACTCTCTCTCTTTTAATCAGTGATGGATGTTGGTGACATGTGTTAATGCTGAACTCTGTGGAGCAGCACGCTGTAGCATGATCAATGGGCCCTGGCTGCACAGATTGAAACGCTGTTTTTGTTCCTCCATCGGTGTGTATGTGTGTAAGGCTGAGAGATAAAGAGAGAGGGAGAGAGAGGTGTTAAACCGTTGTTGTCAAATTGCCAACCCATTGCATTATCACCATATGGCAGACCTCTCTGTGTCTCTGCCATCTGGCTTCTTCACTACTCTGCCGCTCTGCTTAACAACCAAAAGTTGTTTTTTGTGAGATGAAGGCTTTTTCTGCAGTTCTGAAACTATCAGCTTTCAGGATTTGGGAAGAATTTTTTAAACAGCATTCTGAATAGTTTTTGTCGTTTTTTTTTGTTTTTTTTTAAGAGAGTATTCTGAATAGTTTTTGTCGTTTTTTTTGTTTTGTTTTTAAGAGAGAAAAAAAAACTTAATTTCCAATTCAGTTAATTTTAATGTTGGGTGGAATCATTTAAATTTTGTGTTATCATGCCAAAACTGTCAGCTGACGCAAAATAGCAATACTTAATAACACTAGTTTCCATTAAGTACTGCAGGTAATATATGTACAAGTAATGATATTATATTTCATTTATGGCTGTTCAAAGAGAAAACAACTGATTTTTTCTTATTATTATTGGCTTGACCTGCTTTAGATTATGAGCAGAGAAATTAAAACAAGAATATGTCACATTTAGAAACTTTCAGGAATTTTCATTTCACACTGTTTGAGTTTTCTTACCATCATTTTGGTAGAGTTTAAATATCATGGTGGTGTTTACTCCACCTGCTGCTGAATGTCATTTTCCTGACATTGGGAAGTCTCATTAAGGCACTGCTCACTTTTGCATATTTTCCTCTGAACTTTATGTGCATGTATTAAAGAAAATACTTTGGCCCTACCAATTTAAATGTATTAAGATTAGAAACAGCCTGCAGCAGTAAAAGTGAGAAGCAAAGTAACTGCAGGGTTGAATTTAGAAGGGCAGAGTTTTTGTCTCGCTGAAACACAATCTTAAACTGGAAAAAGTACAATAAACTGTGGAGAATCATTAGTTTCCTTATCTGATGTTATTAACAACCTCATCGCTACCGCCTTCAATTCTTCACACTTTTACCGAAACTCTGTCGCGTCTGCCCGCCTCCAAAATCCTATGACAAATAAACAGAATATGTCCTAAATCCATGTATTTGTTGAGAGGAGAGTATCAACACTCTGGTGATATTGCCTACTGTCTGTCAGCTGTGGAGAGGTGTCATCTGTGAAAGCCATCAGTGTGACATAAGCTCCCCGAGTGATGCCTCTTGCATCTCCCTTGTAGACTTGAGCTGATAGGCAGCAGTGGCCCAGAGGAATCTGGGTGGCTGGCTACAGAAATAAACAGCCCTGCAGGAGCAGACATTAGTCTGAGATAATCCAGCAATGAGGGCAAAACTGGGGAAAATGCTCGCTGCCAATCACAGCGTTGTCACTGTGGACCTCTCTCTCTCTCTCTCTTTTTTTTCTGTTTTCCTCTTTCTTTTTGACCCTATTTTTCTGCATTTTTTCCCATTGTTTCTTATCACACCCTGTCCAATATGTCACCCAACCTGTGCTCCCCCTGTAATTTTTTTGGAGACAGTTTCTTTGCTGTTTTCAGCTGCACAGTCTGTATTTTTCCCTCCTGTCTCTCACACCCTCTCTCCTTTCACCACAGAGCTGTCTCTGCTTCTTTCCGTCCCTGGAGTTTGCAGTCTGTAGACAGGCTAATTTAGATCAATGGCTTGTGGCATTCACCCTGAGCCACAGCCTGCTGCTCCACTGTCAGAGCAGCAGAGAGGTGTGGAGAGGTTAAAAAGAAATATTTAAGACGTACTATCTGCAAAGCAGTTTACAAGATGCCGTCTAAAACGTGTAATAATTAACCAGTCACGTTGGCAGCGGGGTCCTGTTGGTGGTGAGCCCCGGTGTCACAGTGATGGATGTCGCCTCATGACTATCGTGAGCTGGCTCAGACACAGAGAAGCTGCAGAACGATAACACCACGTGACAAGGACACGGACTGCTCCTAAACATGTAAACATAAAGATTGTAGACACAGCAGATGTACCTGACGTGATTTTTTTTTATTACAACAAGCAACATTCATTAGCATAATAATAAAAGCCTTACTAGAAGAGTACAACGGACTGGCCGATGCACAGGCGAACAGACAGGCGGACAAACCCCATCCTGTCTGACTAAAGGCGTCCAAGCAGTTGAATTAAATTGGCTGGCTCATTAAGATGAATGTCCGCTCCCCCATACGCCGTGATTCCCTTTCTGCTTTACATTTATCAACGTGTCAGCGTCTCATAATGAAGTCCACTGCTCCGTGATTCAGTTCAATCCCAAACTGTCAGCAGCAGGCTGTAGTACACAGCAGTAAACACACAGTACTCTGATTCAGTGCACACTGGACAAATGGTGTTAAGTGTTGCTGCCTAAATTACAAAAAGCACCAAAGTGAGACATTTAGTAGAAACTGCTGGATGAATGGAACCTCCACCTTCTCTTACTGTTATAGACACCAGAAGAATTTGACTTGTTCTAATGGTGCAATGAAATCGAATGACATGAATTTATAAGAAAGTGGAATAGGAAAACCAAGATATGACATCATTTAAGCTGTCAAATGATTAATTATTAAGCTAAGTTTAATTACAATTAAATAAGATTAATTAACCTTTTTGTGGTGATTTTGTAAAGACACTGCTCTGCTCTGACCAGTTCATCTTTAATGCCACTTAAAAGGACAACCATGACTCTCTGGAGTCAATTATCCGCTTTTACAGCAGAAAAAAAACCCCAAAAAACAGCCTGTCGTGGGTGATAACTAATGGTAACTTGCATTTGCCGTCACTGATTCTGCTTAGTCCACAATGAGCCTGTGCGAGTTTCACAATCCGTGCTGCAGCCTCCTGCTGTTAAATGGGATGCTTACTGCTGAGTTTTGTAGTCAAAAGAAAAATGAGCCGACGTTTCAAAACTAAAAGGAGAAGGCTGAGAGAAATGTAGGAAGTTGTTTTCTGTATATATTTCATTGTGGTTATTAAAGATGGGTCAAAACAAAAGAGAGAGGAGGAAACAACAAAATATTTAGTATAGTATATTTAGTTTAGTATTTTAGAGTTTTGTTACTGTATCATCTGGGTTTCTGAGGATCTGTAGATTAAAGAGGCCTTGGTCATAAATACAGGTTTTTAAAACGTGAATTGTGTTTCTACACAGTCTAACGTGTGTTGTCATGTGATAAAACTGTCATTAGGAAACATTATGATTGTCTTAAATGGCTGTTGGTGGCGCTTTGGCCCAGAGGCAATGTCTCTGTCATTGGTGTTGAACCCCAGGGTTCACCTCCTGGGTTAGGGCGGTTGGTACCTTCCAGTGGACTCACCACCCACGGGAAGGTTTGGGGGGTTGGTACGGTGCAGTGTGATTTGGGTGGCAACTGCTGCCCCCGCGACCTGGTAACGGATAAGTGGCTGAAAATGGATGGATGGATAAATGGCTATTGATAAAATGGATGGATGGATGGATAAATGGCTATTGACCACTTCTCGGCATGGGCCAGATCTGCCTGTTCTCTAGGGTGCCACCTGCTGGATGGGCATTTGCTACAAAAAAAAAAGCATTCCCAGCAGATGCTCTTGCCCCATGACTGGTGGGAGGTGCTCCAGCTCCCTCTGTAATCCTGGATTTGAGCCGTTGGGGTTCACTGGCCACTTCCTTTAAATCCTTGTACATTAATACATACTATATTGTATCACTTGACAGGCTGAAAATACAGTAAGTGACCCTTGTAATGACCCTGGAGGGGAGTGCTGTATAGGAGTGTGGAAGCAGCTGAGGCAGAAATGATTCCAGACCTGTAAAGTAGTGTCCAGACATCTTCACCAGACTTTCATCTCTCTCTTTCTCTCTCTCTCTCTCTCTCATCCATTTCTAGGTCTAGCATTTTTCTTTAGTGTAACAATCTGATCATATGTTATTGTCAGCAGTGTTTTCTTTACGAAGCAAAAACAAGGCTCGGCTAAACTGATTGCCCTGACTTAACCTGTTTCTGAAAATCAAATACTTAGAAATAAGATTTAAAAAAAGTAATTAAATAGCTTGTTACAGTTATAAATAAACATATTTTTTTTCAATTTGTTCTCCTTATTAATCACTATACTACAATTTGAATAACTTCCCTTCTTTCCATCATTCTATTTACTTACACTTTACTCAACTTCATGCACATTTCATGTCGACGATTCGTCTCTGCTGTCTCTCAGAATTTCAAACCCTATTAACTAAATAATTTATATATATATATATATTTAATAAACTAAGACTATCATTGATTTTCAAGTCTTGGTTCTCCTCTAACAACCTCTCAGTTGAAGTAACTCTTCGACTTTCCTCACACGTTTAGTGTGAGTCCAAAATGCAGCCTCTCATCTTTTGTAGAGACAATCAACTGGTTATTTTTCCCCTGCTTGCTTTTCTCATTTGACTACGTCCTTTTGTGATTAATTTTTTTAATTTATCTTTCACGCATTAATCACTCGCTGGGCTGGCTTCATAAGATTTATCATATCTTTCAAAGGCACATGAACCTTCTAGGACGATCAAATCTGCTCAACAGCTGTTCACGGTTTTACCTCAAGTGGGTCAAGGTTGAAGCGGAGGAAAGATGAGGACCTGTTAAGTTTTTGAAACTGTGGAATGAGAACTTTTCTGTTCTTCTGCCCTGTGTCTGTTTGAGGTCTCATCAGAACGCACATTCATATTTGTCATTAACTCGGTGAGTGAGCAGCCATTTCCTTATTTCTCTCTGGCTTTTCAAAGTCTTGGTTAATAACTATGATGCATTTTGAGTGAAAGGAACTTTACTAGCAATGTCAAAAATGAACTTTTTGATGATTTCAAACAACATGTGGCGCTTTGGCCCAGAGGCAATGTCTCTGTCATTGGTGTGGAACCCCAGGGTTCACCTCCTGGGCAAGTTCGAATCCCGGTTAGGGCGGTTGGTACCTTCCAGTGGACTCACCACCCGCAGGAAGGTTTGGTACGGTGCAATGTGATTTGGGTGGCGACTGCTGCCCCCGCGACCCGGTAACGGATAAGCGGATGAAAATGGATGGATGGATGGATCTCAGTACTAATCCAATTTAATGCTGTATTATTATTAATATATATTTTTACATTCTCTTAATTCCCCACGGCTGAGAATTGTTTCAGGGCAAGGCGTTATTTAATCAGGATGTGACGCTGAAACAATTATCACAGACTGTATCCTGTTAAGATCTGTCACTGTCATCCTTCATAAACACATTTGGGACTTGAGCAGAGACATGTTCTGGCAGACACAACCTGATTAGGTGACGTTACCTGGAGGAGACATCTGGGAAAGAACAGTTAACTCCTGGAAAGTACGAATCTGTGAAAACTGTTTAATCTTCCGCTCAAAGAAATTTAGTGTCAGTCAGTTCATGGACAGCTCAACCACATTGTACCTAAAGGCGAGTTTTTCTAGCTGGTAAAGCCAACCAGGTATTTTTCCTGTTTGATTTAAAAAGGAAAAAAATAAAGTGATTTGGTAAAACCTGGGTAAATGCTTGAGGATAAAATGTAAATTAACCACAAAGACTGGGGACTGCACATCACTGCAGGTTTTAAACAAGACAATCTGAAATTGTATTCTTGTTTTAATTAAATCATTTCATTTATATGGCACAAAATCACAGACAGACCTTGTCTTCATGTGCTGAAGACCATCATCAGCCAATCAATTTAGGCAAGGAATTCCCTGCCAAAACCCTGGAAATTGCAGAGTGATCTCAGTTCAGTCCTGAGGAATTAGATTTTCCATAACCACTGAAAATAGGACACATCAAGAAAATGAATAAGGCATAAAAGAAAAGTTAACAAAGTAAGTATTAAGGAAGGAAGTAAAGAAAAAAGATGGGAAGAACATCAAACAAGAAAAAGAAGAAAAGAAGAAAAGAAAGAAAGAAAGAACAAAGAAATGCATGATTGCAATAAAGAAACAAAGAAAGAATAAAAAAATGAATGAAAGGAAGAAAAACTAAGGAACAAAGGAAGGAAAGAAAGAAGAGGGTGATTGGGATGAAACTAGAAGGGAGTTAAGACCAAATGACATTAAGAGAGACAGAAGTAAAAAAAAAAAGACATTAATTGGAAAATAAAGTGAGAAATAATACAGCAGACCATCTACATCTTAATTTCCTGCCAACTGTTGAAGGATGCAGTGTTAGGTCTGTCTGTTTCCTCTTCCTGCTGTCTGCTGTGGGGTTAATCAGTGTGATCACACCTCACCTGTGTCTCTGTGATTAGTCTCACTGGTGTCACCTGGTGCTCTGGGTATACAGTGATCCCTTGCTATAACGCGGTTTACTTTTCACGGTTTCGCTACTTCACGGATTTGCATCGTGCATTGTGTTCTGCATTCTGATTGGCTAAAAAGTCACTCCGCTTCAGCAGTGAAATAAAGCTGAGTCACTATTTGTCCGACTGTACAGGTAATTTGTATTTTTTTCATAATCATTTTTAATTTTCTCCCGTTCACGGTGGGCGGTGCTAATCTCCGCAATTTGAAGCCTTCTGTTCACGTTGATGATTAAAATTATTATTTGACAGTACATTACAGAAGTTATTTGTTGAAACGTTTCTAAAGTACTTTTATTTTACTTTATTTGTGAAACAAATGGTTGAGACTGTAAAATGGTTTGTTCGTTCTTTCTCTTCTTTTTTAAGTAGTATTTAATTGTAAAAAAAATAAAGATTTCTACTTCACGGATTTTGCCTATCACGGGTTCTTTTTGGAACGTAACCCCCGCGAAAAACAAGGGTTTACTGTATATACCTCTCTCATTTTTTGTGGCCAGGAGTTTGGAGACGATGATGCTTGTAGTTGATACCTTGGTCCTGTGAGTTTTTGCACTTTGAATAAACCTGCTGCACCTGAAGAGAGTCTGCCTGTGCTTCCTCCCCTGCCAAACCATAACGTGCAGCCTTGGATTCCCCGTCTCCACCTGTCAAAGTCACGTCTTGCCATTAATTATGCCATTTTGCAGCATCATCATTTATCAGGCTCTGGTTTGCTCCCCTCCAGCACACAGAAGTGTTCCCTCTAATGAGTGGCCTGACTGACCTGCTCCCTGTGTGAAGCCAAGATAAAAAAAAACCCTCCCTCTGACCAGGCCATTTTTCAAGACTGCCTTTTGATTTTCTCAAGAACGTTTGTCCTTGTATGAAACGGATAAAAGAGTACAGACCACTGATGACCCCTGAGTGTTTTAAGATAGTAGTACCTCTAAATAAATCATGACCTGAAAATGTATTGTATTTCTAAAAATATAATAATCTTCATGAGGAAAAAAAAAACAGATCAATGATTTTCTTTATCTTGACTTGTCCTTCAGGTATGGGTTCCTCCCTGGGGGGCCAGCTTCTTGTTTCCTTGGGGAGCCTGTTGGATGACCAACACTGGCACACTGTAAAACTGGAGCAGCTCAGCACTCATCTGAACCTGACTGTGGACAAAAACACTCAGCAGGTTCATATACCAGCTGAGCTCAGCCAATGGGATATTCACCAGGTGAAAACTGGAGAACACAGTTGCTGAGCAATATTGTCCTAGTCATTGTACTTTGATGAAGAGGGTACCAACTGAATGTTTGTTGTCACTCTGGGAAAATACATAATACAGCAAATATACACGTTTTACAGATTGACACACTGTTTTTTTTTTACACTATACCTTTTGCCTGCAGCTGAGTGTGGGAGCGGTCCAGAGCCATGGACTACAGAGACCCATCCGGTCCAACAGGAGTTTTAAGGGATGTTTGGAAAACCTGTTGTATAATGACCTGAGCCTGGTAAACCTGGCCAAACAGAACAACCACCAGGTCACCGTCATCTGGAGTTCCTACACGTCTGTCTGTCTGTCTATATATCTATAAATATAGACAATTTCTTTCCATAATTTCAAATTTAATTTTTTTCCTTAGCGGTTCTTGAGGAATAAGAAATAAAGTAATGCAACAATGTGCAGTTGATGAAATCGTTGAATTGTATTTCATTTTCACTCTGTGTCGCAGGTAGTACTCTGACTCAGCAGACTTGTTTCTGCCACAGTGCTCAAATTCTATAATTTTGTTATTGACGCCTACAAGCAAACCACCACAACAACAACAGCACTCGGTGAATACCTAATTAAGCTGCGCTGGGCCACCACTCACTTGACAGTGTGAACGTGACGCTGCTCTCACAGAGAGTTGCTGCCTTTCCTCTTCAGACGAGAGCAATTAGGGACTGTTTTTAAACTGTTTATCCAGAGCTGCTGACCTTCAGGTTGGGAGTAATGACACGTTGTTCACTCAGAGTCCATTTTTTAATTACTTACGTTTTCTATACAAAGATACAGGTTTCTGTCATTAGCATATATTTTATACACGTTTTAATGTTGAATCTAAAATAAGTTCAGTATATCTTGTCTGTTAAACATAGTTATTTTCTTACAGGTTTTACTCCCAGAATTAGGTAAAAAAGGAGCATCAACATAAGGCTCAGTTGTTTTACACTGTGTGTGGTTGACTGGCCTGCCTGTTGTCCAGATTCTCTCTCTGTTCTGACCTTAACTGTCGTCATTTATCCAGTTGTATATAGGTTGATGTTTGACGAATATAAATTATTCTTGCGATTTTATTCACCTGATAAATAAAGGTTCAAATTAATCACTGAATTATATTGTTGAGGTTCTGGAGATGAAGGAAAGGAACAAAATAAAAAGATCTGTGAAAATAAAAACTCGAGTAAATTTTGCAGAGAAGGAGACGACGGAGAAGAAATCAGCATTTCCTGCTTTTTATTATTAACCGGAGCAAAGTTGTATTTGTCACAGATTAGTTCAGCGACTCTCAGTGTGCAGAGTGTGAGTACTGATAAAGTTAAACCAAATTTGATTTCAACAAAGAGAAACCATTTCCACCGTGACCAAAAAGTTAATCTCCCACAGAAGAAGTTGGGATGTGAAGTAATGAAAGTGTCCAGAGCACAGCACAGAAGATCTTAGTGCTGTCAGTGTTTGTATGTGACTCGACCCAAGTTGACAGTTTTACAGTAATTTAACTTAATAAGGACACGATATTTGATACAATTAAAATGACAGGTCCTGTTGATGCTCCAGGAATTCAAATTAAATCTCTGGTGAATACAGGTGCAAACAGAGTTTAAATGCTCAGCAAATGTCAGTATGGTAATACAAGTGTGGTGCTGATAAGACCTCAGTGACATCAAGTTACAGCCAGTCAGCGTCTGCTACTGTTAAATATTCATGTTTTATCATCTCTGTTATAATCGCATCTCCCTCGCCCTCCCTCTCTCTCAGGGCAATGTGACCTTTTCCTGTGCCGAGCCAGTGTCGGTCGCTGTGACGTTCACCGACTCCCAGAGCTTCCTGCAGCTGCCTGCACTGACATCCTGGTCATCAGGGGTTGTCACCGTAACGTTGCAGTTTAGGACGTGGAACCAAGCCGGATTGCTCTTGACTTTTGCCCTCCCTCAGCAGGAGACCAGTGTCTGGTTATACCTGAGCGAGGCCAGACTTCGCCTGCAGATCAGGAAAGCCGGCAGGGCCGCTCTGGAGCTCAGTGCAGGTAGGAGTTCTTCTGCATTTGCAATTCTCATGTTTATCCATCATTTTTATCAGTATTGAACCACACACTACCTCTTTAATACAGATTAAAGTATATGATTACTTTCTGACACTTTTTAAGTCTGAGCGCATACGAGGTCCATGAGAATGCTGACCCAGTCTGATCCAGACTCCACAGGCATCCAAAGTAGCCATGGACCATAAAGTTAATGATGCACTGACTGTTACCCTGATGATCGGGGTTGTTTTCATGGTTACGTTGATTGTAGACCTTGGTTACAGTACCTCAGGCTGTAAAGTCTTATTTTGATTTTTACAGTGATGTATTAGTACTGCAGTATTTCAGTTCGAATATCATTATAAAATATATAGTTCAGAAACACAAACACTAATGAAGGTCATGACTCTTGTTGTTTAAAGGCTCAGGTCTGAATGACGGTCAGTGGCACTCAGTGGAGATGACCTCCAAAAACGACTGCCTGAGCATCAAAGTAGACAAGGATGAAGGAGCGACGGCTCACAGCAGCTTCCCCCTCCCTCTGACTGCTGAGAGCCAGCTCTTCCTTGGTGGTAAGAAGACAGTGTTGCATCAGCTCGAAGGGTTTTATTTTTTTGTCTATTATAAAATAGGTTGATATGAAGTTTTTTTTGTTTGTTTGTTTGTTTTTTTAAGTAAGGATAAAAAACTGCTCACATGGACTCTGGGACTGGTTAAAATTCATGAATGTACTCAGGTGATAATTATCATCTCCAGATCAGTTTTGTGTGTTTATTGTCCCAGGGAGGAGGATGAAGTCATAAAGCTGCTTAAGTCTCTCCCTCCCAAATCCGTCCTCCTTTCTTTGAGCCAATCTCGCTGCTCTGCCTCCAGTCACCTTCATTTTCAAACTTTTTTCAGCCTCCTGCTTTTTTAATTTGCACGCCCCCCCCCCCCCGTTCTAGTCACACTTGTGTTCTCTCACATACAAATGAAATCATAATTTATGCAGCAGAAAAAGAAATTTAGCCGTGTCACAGCTCTGCCTGTTTGTCTGTGAAGAAGAGTCAAATCCTAATTCTTCTCAGAGTAATGCTGCTTTTATTAATCCATTACTTTTTTTTTTTTTTTTTTTTTTTGCACTTTTTGACCTTTTTGTTTCAGACAACTTCTCCCAGTATTGGAAGAATCAAATCGAAGGTGGTGGTAACTCACAATTAGACAATCTGCCACATCGGTAACAGATCCCTCCGGGCTCCTTCATTGGTCTTGTCAAGTCTAATTCATCACTGGGTCACGGCTGTTTAGGGAGGACCAACAACAGATTAATCTGTGGAGGCTGTTTGTGTTAGCTTATTCGCTCTGGTTGTAGGTTCATACAGCCGTATTTAGTTTAAACAAGCGATCTTACATATTTCAGCACTTCACTCAACCTAGGAATAAAAACTGTATCTTTCAAAATAAATATTTTTGCAACATAAGAGAAAGAGTTCATCATGTCAACCGTAGGAGGAAAAAGTTTGGGTTTTTCTTTTTTCTTTTTTTTTTTAGCCTCTTAAAGTTTTAAGCAACAATAAACACTGAGTCATTTGACCCCCACCCGACCCCCTCCTCTGCCGATTTGTGTGCCTGATGGGCCGAGTGTAATTAGAGCCGGTCAGAGCTCAGAGCGGAATCGCTGTGTCTGTCCACTGGATGCTTTCTAAACCTCATGCATCATGAATCACTGCTGGATCAGACATGAAGCTCATTCACTTTATCGGCTTTATCCTGGCGGAGTGTTTCAAACAGAATGAGCCTCATGTCTGCACTGAAACAGTTCATTCAACTTCCAGTGAGATTTCCAGGGTGCCTGGGGCGGCTGTTTACCTGTTTAATGTAGGCTTCTATTTAAGGACAGGTTAAAATATGTGGAAAATAATTTAACCCAACATAACCTGGGGCCAACTGTTCTTCCTGTTATACTTAAGACCTTAATTAGAAAGCAAAAGATATATATATAAGAAATATATACTACAATAAATACAAATGCAAATTGTTTCTTTTTTATTGTTAAAAAAAGCTAAGCTTTACATTTATCTCATTGACTTTATTTGCAAATAACTTTTCTGGTATATTTTAGGACAGACCACACAAGGAAGATATATATATATATATTTTTAACTAAGCTGTATGTTAGTTATAAGTTATTTGTATTTTTATACCACAAATTAACAAACCAACCATTGGATTTGTAGTTTAAAAAACTGTTAAATAAATGGAAAATGTCAAAATTAGATAAGCTAATGTAAACTCTTACTACAGTAGTAAATCATTAATTGGTAAATGTTAGCTCAAGTTAAAGATGAGTTGTTTTAAAAAAAAGAAGATAAAATGTAACAGAAATGACCAGAGATTGAAGTCAACCTTCTGACTTAACTGTTACTGTAGCTAAGCAAATGCTGAAAAAAAGATTTGCCACATTTGTAGTTAGCTGAAGTGTAGTCAAAACATTAAGATAAGAGACTGCTGAATAAAGTATCACTTGCGCCCTTGTCTGCACTGACACGCAGTAGATATATATATATATATATATTTAACATTTTGTAGCATTAATTATCAGCTCTTTCTTTTTTGGAGTAGAGATATTCAGTGTTAATAACAGAGAAGCAGGAAGAAAACAAGGATGTAACGCTTTCTGTCTGTGATTAAAAGCATCTCTCGGAGCTCCAGCGATGCTTTAATCCTGTAGTGTATAACCATGAATAAGGGTCATTATTTATACATGAAGATAGGCAATAATAATAATAGACCGGGAATACTTCATATAGTATTCACATAAGAGCCTTTTTATATCGCACTGTAATTGTTTCTGGGATTATTGGTTTCATATTCCAATATCTTTTGCATTTTTGACAATTTTATCACCCAGGATATTTCTTTGGTTCATAACATGAGTTTCTAAAATTAACTATTCTATCTTCATCGTTCAACAAATGTAGTAGAACTGGGTCGAACCATTTAGTGACAGACTTTTCTACTTCTCCTCAGGCTGTCCTCCTCAGCAGAGCGGTGTGGACTGTACCAACCCCTTCACCGTGTTCCAGGGCTGCATGCGTCTCCTGACTCTGGACGACCAAACTGTGGACCTGATTGAAGTGCAGCAGAGACTGCTGGGGACGTACGACCACCTGCAGATTGATATGTGTGGCATCATTGACAGGTCAGTGTCCTGTAAAGAAGAGTGTTGATTAAGTTCATGGGGGGGGAGGGGACGTTGGGGGGGCATGACAGAAAATACTTAAGAACCACTGACCTACAGTCGAATCAGACCACCTGGCAAAAAAGAGAGTCAGAGTCGAAGGAAGCAGCCAAATAAAAAAGAGAATGTGTGACTACTTTGCAGCTGGGTGAAGCCTGTGAAGGCTCTGCAGGAAGAGAGTCTTGCATTTTATGCAGGATCCAGCTCTCAGTCAGTCACTGCGGTGAACATGACGTAAAGTCATGAAGCTCAAAGAGCTAACAGTAATAAATGAAGGCAGAGATGCAACTCCCTGTTCTACCTATGGGTGTGTGTCTAAAATAGTCAAAGTTTGGTCATACAACATCTAACACGTGGTCCCACTCACATATAGATAGGCAGCAGTGAATTGTTGTCTGAAGTCCTGCCTGTGGAGCCAGAATAACCAATTCCTTTAAATCTTAAGGCTCCTGTATTTTTCAGCAGCTCCTGAAACAGTCGCAGTGTGTTCTCAGTGGCACGTTCCAACACACACTGCACTCCCCCAGAGTGAAGGTGACGATACCGAGTGTAGAGCACCAACGTCAAATAGAAGATTCTCTTTTTTATTGCTGATGAATCCTCAGCTTCATTTAGAGATTTAATAAGTACGTTTTAGGCTTGTCAGATGATTAACATTTTTAATCTTGGTAGCTGTGGATTAATCAAGATTAATTACTATTATCAGAATCAGAATAACTTTAATTATAAAGAAGTGGGAGGGGAGGACGGGGGGGGGGTCTTTTGCATTACAAACAAACTCCTGTTTGAAATTAGAAAGTTTCCTAGGACAGTATAAAAATAACACAGATTTCTGAAAGTTTAAGTAAATGGTCATGTGTGTCTATGTGCAATTTCCCATCTTCTAATAAGATTCAGTGGCTTTTTTTTTCACATCCATTCAACAGTCGTTTTTCCCAGTAGTTTCTTCGCTCCGTCTGTCATTCTACACTTATTTTTAAGTCTTGAGGGGCCTGTGCCCAATCCTGTCTCCAGTCACTTCCAACAACTCCTTTGGGAAATGCCAAAGTGTTTTAAGTCGATCTGGGAGGTGTGATCAGTCATGCGTGTCCTGGGTCTCCCTGGGGTCTCCTCCCAGATGAACGTGCCCAGAACATTTCCCAGAGGAGGCGTCTGGAAGACAGGCTGTCCTGCACCACCTGAGTCGACTCTTTGATTCCCAACACAGGCTCCGTTATTGACGAGTAGCTAAAGAACTCCTCTAACACAGCTACCATCACAGTGGAGGTGCACGGCAGCTTGTCTTCTAATATAGAAGTAAACAAGAGCAGAGTACACTTGGGGTTCAATAGAATTTTCACTTCAAAATCCTGAACCTATACTATCTATACTATGGTACTTCTATTCAGATAGGTACTGATAGATACTGCAGTAAAAAGAAAATGAGGTGAGGGTAATGAGAGATGCAGTAAATACTATAACTGTGATCTGACATTGTGATTAAATGGCGGCAGGAGAAAAATGTGATTTTTATATACAGTTTCATCTGACAAGCCCAGGATTGGATTTTCTATTTGACTTAAGAACAGTTTATGATTCCCCGCTGCCTCTCCACACAATGGTGCTCAGCTTCAAACTGAAACCATCTTCCCTGAGGTAACTGAAGTGATTATATATCTGGAGATTTTGTTTTCTCAAGAATAGGGTTTAAAAATTTCTCTCGCTGAAGGCAACAGAGAGCCTTAAAAATCAAAGAATAAATATAAAACTGCCTATTTAATAAACTACACCCACTGCATTTACACAGCCAGGCTGAGAAACAGTTTGCACAGTAGTGTGTTAGTCAGTTGTACACGGGAAGAGTGTATTATAACCTTCCTTGTTTTTAGGTTGTAAAATTAAGACCAAAAAGAAGAAAGATATTTTTATTTAAATTTTTCCTCAGACAGTAGCAACTTTTAGAGCCAGGTCTAGGGGAATGATTACGATGGAATATCTCACATCATATCATCAATGCACCATCACAGAGGGTTCAGTAAAGCAGTGATGGATGTCAAATCTGTAGCTTATTTCCAAACCGTCATGTAAATGCAATTTATTTTGGGGCAAGAAGATTGACATCTGACAGCCACAGACAGTGAACCAAGAGGGCGTTGGCTGACCACAGAGGGCTGTCTGTAGACTGTCCTTATGTTGATTCATTTGTGTTAATAGTCAGGTTTTTTTTTTTTTTTTACAACAACGTTGGTGGATGTGTTCACTGGAGTTCCATTGTCAGTTATCAGTTCCTTGGTTCCATAGAAATGGAAAATGAAACCAACCAATGTTCAGTTTTGGAGAAGCCCGTGTCATGGACTAGTGATCGGTGTAGAATGTTTTTCTGTTGTTGTTCTTCAGGTGTTGTGTGTTAACACCAACACAGAGACCAGAGGCAGACATGAACGACTGCAGCTGTATTTCTGACCCCTTTAGTTCTGTCAGATCCTTCACAACTTAATAACAACTCATTGTCAAAGCATGGACACACACACACACACACACAGACACACACACAGAAAAACACACTCTCTCTCGTCTTATCTCACCCACACCTCCCTCTCCCTTTCTCTGTTTGTCCATCTCTGTCTGTCTCTCGGTCTCCATCTGTCTGTGTCTCTGATTGTGTGCTTGTCTGTGATGTGACAGCTTATCTGGCTGCACAGCAATCAGAAAAGATAGAAAAAGAAAAAATCCTTCTTTCTTTGAAGAACATCCTGGTCCACCTGTCCGGTGATACCACTCAGTCAGGGGAAGGGGTCCAGCTGTGCTGGTTTGCCCAGAGGCAGAAAAAAAACTAAAGAGATTGGACGCGGGGCCTGTGATCCAAGACATGTTGAAGGACACTGTCACAGTGCACTACAAACTTTTTGATAAGCTACAAAGTCCCCATTCTCCCTTAATCCTGGGGTCCTGTGATCTGAGCTCGGCGCAGTGCACTGTCACATTGCATTGAAAATCGTTTGTTAAGCTCCGACTCCTGCAGGTTTTTGTGGAGGACAAAGTGTTTTGGAAACTTTAAGTCCTTGAAAAAGTTACAGTACATTAAGGCTCACACTCTGACCCGTGCGTTTGTCTCAGCCTCTTTGTTATCTGTCTGTATTCTAAGGTGGAGGCTGCGTGTGGCAACAGGCTGTCGACAGCAAACTGGATGCTGACAGAATGATAGAAAACTCTTTTAATGCTGCTGGAAAGAGTTCTGCAAATGTGGCTGCAGGAGATTCCTGCCAAGAAAAGTTTCCTTAACCTTTGCAGAAATGCACAGGGAGAGTGAGAATAAAGTGGATTGGCAAAGTGGTGCGTGCACAAGCATTTGTCTCCCTGCTCTTCTTGTCTACTCTTTCAATGAAGATAAAGTAGTGACTAAACAAGAGGCTGCTGCTCCGCGGCCGTTCAGTTCAAACTGGAGCTGAAGAAAAAGTGTTTGTCCTGTTGTTCATACACAGAGGAAATCAGGTGGAGTTGAGTTTTACACAGTGGTTTCCTCTGAAATTCACTGTAAATCTGCATGTGACTTTACCAAGGCCCCGCACCACAGGGGAGCTGAGACCATGTTTATCGATAAGACTCTCCACAGCTGCTGGACACGTGGTTTCTTCACTTCTCTGGAGTTTCAGAGAACTTCAAATTAAGAAGTTTGCAAATGTTGCTGGCTGGGTTTTAGTGTGGAAACTCATTTAGTCTAAATGGAGAGACTTAATGAGAGTCTGAGAGACCTGAGAACCGATGATGCAGTTTCTTTATTCGATTTTTCTAGTTAAAATGTAAAAGCTGTTTACCCTCCGTGATGGGATTTTAGTTTCAGTTTATTAAAACAAACACAAATTATAAAACGGTTAACTCTGTCCTGGACTGCTGTCAGCAGGGACAGACTTTATTTAATTGTTCACAACAGATAACTAGAAAAGGAAATCTCACAATTAGTTGTTGGCTGAATTTTTTATTTTCAAAATGTTTTCAAGTATTTTAAAAAATCCAGGAACATATATGATGGAAACAGACGATCAACCGGTTGGTAGTTCAAGGCCTGGTGTTTGTGGATGGAGTTTGTGTGTTTGTGAGTGGACTTGACAAACAGAACAAACTGTGAATGAATAAAAGACAAAATAATTATAGTGTATTAAGTTTTCCTGATGCAGGAGTCCAATCAATAAAAAACAGTGAATAGCTGCCTGGAGGGTGTGGGGGCCGCAAGGTGGGCAACAGTCAAGTCAGTAGTTAATGCTGCATTTTTAGTTTTCATCAAATGTAACCATGCTTTTATTGCATACGATCATTACCAGGTGAGAAATCTGCTTTAGTTTTACTTTTATTTCTCTGCCCACAGCAAGTGAAGCAGCTAATCACAGATCAATATTTATGTTTCTTCAATAACTACTTCATAGATTTGATTCTGTTGCATTGTTTTATGCTTATTATGGTATGACTTTGGGCAAAGACTGTTGAATACGGTGATACTGACAGTTGATAAATAATTAGGTTTTAGTTTAACAAATTTTTTTTGCAAAATTGTCTTTGTCAGTGTTAGTAGAGGTGTTACAATCTGCTGGACCTCAACTACGTACAGTCCAAAAGCTGGACACAGCTGCACAGTGTTAAAAGAACACGAGCTCTCTTGAACCACGGGGAGTCAGTCAGCGAGTCGTACAACTTTGTTCAGTTGACATATTGATGCAAAAGTAATTTCAAAGTAAAAAACAGAATAATCTCTGACAAACATCCAGGTTAGTTACTGACTCTGGCTCAGACATGTTCAGTCAGGTTGCAGTTTGTTGTTGCCATGGTTACATGACGTGTCATTGCTCATGTCTTTCTGCCTGTTGAAAACATAGGTGAGGCATGCAGCTGCTTGTTACCGTTTCATGGGAAAGGTGCAAGAACAGGCTTTTCTGTGAAAAAAATCCAATCCTTTTGTTTTTCCGTCCAGATCATGTGACTCATCTCATTTGACACCAAGGAACAATATTAATTGGCATAAAAACAACACAATAAGTCTCTTTTAGAAGAAACCTTTTATTGTGTGCTTTACTTCCTGTTTTGTTAATCTAACTTTACCACAACGTCTAATCTCTATTTATGGATTTCAGACCGACTGACTTATCCTCCCTCTTTAAATAAAATGACTCTGAATTTTCCTGCTCCTCTCAGCTCCAGTTGATTGACCTTATTTAATTAGTTCACTGTCCAGAGTTGATATCCACTTACTGCCAGGAACTGGCTGATGCTCCACTCATCACCACTCAACCCTGATTTCATCTTCTCTTCTGCTTTTCTGCACATTAACAGTGTCTCATTTTTGTGGACACCTATCTTTCGTACACAATTTGGTTTTACATCAAGTATTTTGAGGTGTTAAAGTTATAACAGTGTCTCATTTTTGTGGACACCTTTCGTCATCTTTCGTACACAATTTGGTTTTACGTCAAGTATTTTGAGGTGTTAAAGTTTTTGGTGCTGATTTTAATGATTGATATTAATGTGAAATCTAAACAGACCATTAGGAGATAAATTAACTTCAAATGATTCACAGTTCATTTTTACAAAACATTTTTGGATCCCACTGTGAGCTGCAGTACAGTAAGTTAAGGTACAGACTGTACCTGTGGTTTGAACTCTGCTCCTCTGTTAAAGCCTGTTCTTTGGTGTTTGTTGTAAACACATTTATTCTACTTTTTGGTTCCCTGCATGAACGTCCAATTATAATAAACCTGACTGAATCCTACATTTTCTGCAGCAGCATGCAGTGAGAAATAATGCCATTTACAGCTAAATGTTAGCATATAACTTTGTAACGACACAGTGTTCAGTATACATTTTTTCCCCCCGTGGTACAGAAATTACAAATTAGCCCACAGCTGGCTGAATTGCACTTACTCCCAACTTAATATGCAATAAATTAAGCTGTTTTGTAACTGACTGTTAAACATTACAGCTTTCTAACCACAACTGTCTCACCTCTAATAGCAGCACAAATCAGGCTCCATTTCTCCATGGCAGTGGCCAATCGAGCGAGTGGCCACTGCCATGAGGTTTTAGTTCTGCACACTGAGTTAAAAAAAAACTGTTGTTCAATAAGGCGATTTGTGGATCTGCAGGGTCTTGTACTTGTATACACTCTGTTGCTTTTTCCTCATTTCCAGATACAATTATTTTTTTATTATTTTTTGCTTTTTGTGCTTTTTTTTTTTTCCAATTGCCAGACCAGGCCTCACTGTAGAGCCTGCAGCCATAATAATGTCAATGAGTTTAAGCAGCCTGTAATTCTTACATTTGCTTTGTCTTGATAGGTCTTGGTGGTTATTGTTCACTAATTACATTTATATACATTTATATTTTTATATTTAAAAAAATATAGTTTGTATTTTTCTTAATTAGATGTCAAGTGGGTCGGACCAGTACAATCATAACTTAATTACCTATAAATAACAAGTCTATGTTTTTCCCCTTCGTTTTCATGGAAAGAAATATGTACATGTATATAAGATCCATCCATCCATTTTCATCCGCTTATCTGTTACCGGGTCGCGGGGGCAGCAGTCACCACCCAAATCACATTGCACCATACCAACCCCCCCAAACCTTCCTGCAGGTGGTGAGTCCACTGGAAGGTTGTATATAAGATATTTATTATTATTTAATCATATTTATTGAAGAATAATTTAACAAACAATATTCCAAAACACCCGAGTGGGCTGGTTTTGGCCCGCAAGCTGTATGTTTGACACTCCTGGTCTAAAATCTTTCGCTGTATGTTTGACACCCCTGGTCTAAAATCTTTGTATTTGTAAATAAAGTTAATCATATCTGTAATTACATCAAAGACAAACCAAAGCCCATGATTAGACTTTCTCAGTATTAAAATGTGGACAGTCAGTATGAGAAATGCAGTTGTGAATATTCATTTCAATTGGTTTAAAGTGGATAATGTCAGTGTGTCAGAGCCTGCAGTTCACCTGATTGTTTCATCCTCACACAGTGAAGAGGGAGACTTCACCAAGTTGTGAGTCATTTTCACAGAGTATTTATTAGAATGCCTGCAGTGTTTCCTCAGCACGGTGGATTCTTTGGCAAACAGGATTCACTCAATGAGCCTCTCACACCTGCAGTCACTTCCATTTAAACACTCCTGGAGAGAGACGATTTACACAGCTCTATCGAAACTAAGATGAAAAACCTTTGTTTGGCTATAAAGAAAGGATCCTTGAATTTGGGACAACTCGGTGACATCATCACTGATCTGAGGGCTGCCCTCTTGTCCCTGTGCTGCTGAATCTGCTGTGAGCAGAACCGCATAAACAGAAGACACATCACACACAATCTAACAACAGCACAGGTGAAGACGGGGATTGTTTACCTGAGAAGAGAGTGGACAAAGGTGCAACAAATGAACACATTAGGGAGACAGGGGCAATAATGGAGACAAGGACAGAGTGGAGACAAGACAAGGTACAAACTCAGGAACAGGAAAGAACACGGTGTCAGACGAGACGAGAAACACAAGAGAGAAAATGGAAAACCAGGAGCTGATGAAATCCCAAAATCATACATGCACAAAGAAATAGAATCCAGAGTGTAGGGGTGATGAGCAGGCCATGTGTTTACAGGCCATAACTTGCAGAAAAAATAATGATGTCCTTGGATTTTTCCCTCTCTCTGTAACTCCTCTCTCAGGTGTTCTCCAAGTCACTGTGAACATGGCGGCAGATGTTCTCAGTCCTGGAGCACTTTCTACTGTAACTGCTCCGACAGCGGCTACAGAGGAGCCACCTGTCACAGCTGTAAGTGAGCAGCTATTAGAATCATTAAGGTTCTCACTAACAATGACTGTAGCATGTCACTGCTCAAAAGGATCATTTTTGTTTAAAATATATAAAAAAATGCACTAACCAGTTAATCCCTAAACCTAATCCCAAGGAGTTACACTGTGTTTATAGGATATAAACAAAATATTGAAAACATCAATGAGATTTGGAGAGATTATTTTGGTTGGAGGTCTTTTGGTGGCTATTGATAGTAATTAGGTCATTTTCATATTTTTATACATCTAAACTCTCAACACAAACCAGCAACTCAATGTTTTAATTGTGTGTGTGTGTGTGTGTGTGTACATATACCATAGTAAAAAGGATTTGTATTACTTTATTGGCTGAGTCTCTGCTATATTATCCTCTTGTTTTTTTGTTTTTTCTTTTGTTTTTTCCAATTGTTCCAAATTGTGATATAATTAAAAGTGTGAATAATTTACGACATCAAAACATCTTAATATTTAGCCACTCGCTGACAAGCTCTGGACTCAGTGGGATACTAGTTATTGACGGTTCAAATGTTGATTGATAGTCATTTGTTGTGTTTTTCTCCACAGCGACACACGCACAGTCGTGTGAGGCTTACAAACACAAAGGCAAGACATCGGGATATTACTACATAGATGTGGACGGCAGTGGACCAATCAAACCACAGCTTGTCTACTGTAACATGACAGGTGATGCGCTCGCAAACACAAACACACACAGTGTGTACGATGTCAGCGTGTCTCACAGTCAATCATATTTATTCACTGGTTGTCCAGAGGACAGAGGCTGGATGATGATCCCACACAACAACACAGAGTTGACCAGACTTCTGACGTCTCCTGAGTCAGGCCAGCATTCAGTCCACTTTGACTACGCCACTGACGAAGAGCAGCTACTGGCCATTATTAGCCAATCAGAGCACTGTGAGCAGGAGCTGTCCTATCACTGCAGGAAGTCCCGCCTCCTCAACTCACCAGGTGAGGTTCAAGGTGTGGTAAAAGTGGAGAGTCTGTACCTAAGGTAGTCTTGTGAGTTACTAATGGAGTTTGGTGTTTTATCTCTGAAGTGAAGTATTTATTACATCTGTTGTTGTTGTTGTTGTTTTTCTGATGGTGCAGCAGAAAACTAGAATTTCCACAAATGTTTCCAACACTTTAGCATTAAAGTCTTGTAAAGTTTTAAAACCTGTCAAATGAAATAAGAATCTACATTTTTTTCTACTTTTGTTTTTGATATCCAAATGTTACTGTTTCATTGCTTGATGGCTTTGTGAGTCATTGATCTAAAGCAAACCCCTCACCCTACCTCCCCCCGATTTCACAGTGTAGCGATTCAATCTTTGGTTGGATCCCCAGAGGAGCCAGGTATCCCTAGTGGCACCTGCTGTGGCAGCCTGTTGGTTTACACTGTAACGTTTCCATTGTGGGAGAGTCAATTATTATTTTTTATTATTTTAAGCCTGGCCAAAAAAAGAGATTTTTCACTCATTTGTTGGTACAGCCATTAACGTCACCGTACCAAGTAGAAAAGAGGATAAAGGTCAGTTCTCTACACATTTTCATTACATTTTACAAAAACTAGATTGGCCCTTCCTGTCTTTTTCCAGGCTTTCACAACATCTGCAGACAGGTCTCCATCCATTCCGTTCTCTATTACTTCCTTCCTCTCCTGCATCCTGTTTTTTTTTTTTTTCTTCAGGAAATTGGAAAGTTTAGTTTTAAAGTTCACAGTCACCTCTGTGTGCGCCCCCAGAACCCACTTATCAGGATACTTGTAAGTGAGAGAAGTCTTGAAAGAGTAGCTGCCTATTATCTGTCCAATTCCGGTGATAAGACAAGGCAGCCGGGCTGAGGGAACTCACTAAAGGCCACCGACAGGACAGCATTGGCCGGGGTTGAGATCTAATGGGTGCTTTAAGATGTGGACGTAGGAACAGATGGTGAAGGATGTTTTTAATATTACGTTTCATTTTGTTCATCCAAGCCCTGACATAAAGTCAGCGTGAAGAGCTCAAACTGCAGAAAGCTTGTCCATTTTATGTTCCTGTGTCACATATGAAACAGCCATTTTGTTTTCATTACATCTGGGTAACCACTTTATAGATATTCTCTAAAACCACACATTCAGCTAATAAACTGAGAGCCACGTCCACAAACCTTGTTGTGTTTCAGAGGGAGCGCCCTTCAGCTGGTGGGTGGGCGGTCCAGATCCAGGTCAGGTCCAGACGTACTGGGCTGGAGCCCAGCCGGGCAGTCGTCAGTGTGCCTGTGGTCTGCTCAACAGCTGCCTAGACTCACTTCACTACTGCAACTGCGACGCCGACCGTGACCAGTGGTACAGTACTGCACTGCACATACTTTTTGACTGGATTTAAGGAGGATTAAAATTAATTGAACTTAGTAAGACGTTTATTAAGAGCATTAAGATTGAAAAATTATCTTAAGTGAAGAAGAACTAAGAACAGAGCAAAATGGAGAGATGGTGCTGAAGACGTTCTTTAAAATACAACAATGACAGAAGGGATTTTATGTTGGGAATGCAGAAGTGATATGACATTTTTCTCATTTATTTTTGATTTTCGAAATGGTTAAATATCTATGTATCTATGTATGTACGTATTTATTTTAAAACACTCACAGTTTATGGTTATATTCCACCGGCATAACAATTTGGAAATGTTCCAGTTATTTCTGGAACACTAAAGAGAAAGAAATTCTTCTCAACAAATTCTCAATACATTCTTTTTGATTATATAGTTAATAAAATCAGGATTACAGCTCTAACCGTGAGTAATTAATCACATCATGGCTTTCTGTACTGAAGTAACCACATCCAAGAAAACCCCCTTCAGATATTTATACTCTCCTCTTCATGTTTTATCTCCTCCTGTATTTAAATCCTTTTCTCCATGCTGTTAGCGCTTCTGTATTTAGGTCACCTTCACTGAATATGTGGCCAGTCCTGAAGTAGGAACCAATGTCTTTTCCTGTTACCGATTCTGATCCGTTGTGCATTACTCAGTTCTAATCTCTGTCCCTGACTCTGGGCTGTTGGGCTCTGACTCAGTTCATGATGATTCTCTAGTGTTGAGTTTTTACTCATATTTGACTTAAACAAAGCAGCGGGGAGCGGACGGTGTCCGTGGGGGTCTGCAGACCGGCCGCTCCGAACATTTCCTCTCTATGAAACGGAAACATTGAAGGAGACGTCATGTGTCAGCTCAAACTCTCGTCTCCATTTGAACTTTTTGTAGTTGAACTTTAGCTGTGGGCACAAGTTTTTACGCTCCCTCTCCACAGAGTTATTGAAGTCAGTATCTTTTCTTTCATCTTCCCTTCTTTCTCTCCTCGACATCTCCTTTAGCAGGGTCTTCTCCTCTCCTTCCTACTTTAATCGACTTTCTTCGGCTTCTCTCCACCGTGTGGCTCTTAATCCCCATCCTCTACTTCTTTCTATTTCCTCCTCTGTCTCTTTTGACATTTTTGTTACCCTGATCCTATTTCTCCGTCCTCTTCTTTGCCTCCTTTGAGGTTTACCTTTTCACCTCACCTCCTTCCCCCTTCCCTACATCCATGTCTCTCTCCACGCTCTTTTATCTTTACCTTCTTCTCCAATTTCCATTTCCATCCTACACCCAATCGTTCTCTCCCCTCTTTCCAGGACCAATGACTCAGGTCTTCTCACACATAAGGAGACTCTTCCAGTACGGTCACTGATCCTGGGTGACGTCCATCGTCCGGGGTCAGAGGTCGCCTACAGGGTGGGACCACTGAGCTGTCACGGAGACAGTAGGTTCACTTCACTCTCTTGTTTTTTTTTTTTAATCTTAGCTCCAATAACTCTGTTTAAGTGGTATTATTTTTTACACTGTTTATATCTCAATGTGTGTTGATGGATAACAAATTACAAAAATGTACTCAAATAATTAAATTAATTCGACTCAGCTAATGTTCACTGTTTCCTCCAAACCAAATTTAAAAAAAGAAGATATAAATGTCTTGTTTGATTAAACTGACATTAAGGACTAATTTGGTGTCATTTTTATTGAGTTCGTCCAAATAAACTTTGTAATTAGAAAAGCAGTTGCTACTGTAGATTATGACTCCCTGTTTGATCTTTAATAAAATGTCTAATGTAACCCCGGGAGCTAATTGCCTCTAATGCCAGTCTTAAGTTTAATAAGTACTATAAAAATAAATGCCTTGCATTATAAATCAGTATAAATGAGACGGTTCAGTGGGAGTTATGTCTTTGTTCCTATCTTATTAGCTGAACGGTTGCTTCATTTGTTTTCCGCATGATTTTCATAACAGAGCTGTCAAAATACACAGTTTTAATTAGGTTATTTTCATAGTAACAAACCTCTGTCTTCAACAAGGAAATATTTCCTTTTCACCAAAGCATAAAGTAAAGGACGAGTGTTTATTCCTTTGTCTCACAGAGAACTTTTGGAATGCAGCATTTTTTGATAAGGAGACTTCCTACCTCCACTTCCCCACCTTCCACGGTGAGCTGAATGCAGACATCTCCTTCCTCTTCAAAACCACGTCCTCCTCCGGGGTCTTCCTCGAAAATTTGGGCATCAAAGACTTCATTCGCATTGAACTCAGATGTAAGTGAAAATGTATTAAAATAACCTGTGTGTTCGCTTAAAAGTTGCTTTAAAACCCAGCAGCCACCATGTGGTTAAACAGATGTAACGAACATTTAAGTGACTCACTTTAAACGAGTGGGATTCAGATTCCTCAGTGCACCACAAAGGGAAGGTCGAGTACCACTGATGGTATGTGCACCATAGTTTGAGAACCTCTGCTTTAGAGTAGTCTGGATTCGCCAGTTATAATTGTAATGTCCTGTGTCTAACTGTAATTAAACCCAGGACATGACCTGTTAGCACTGTATTAGATTTATAAATATATAGATTTCTTTTTGTGTTTTTTTTGTTGTTGTTTTTACACATTATTCCAACAACTTACTGCCATCCAAAAGCATCCAACGTCCAATCTATCTCAGTTGGGCTGTGAGTCAGTTTGGTGGTTTCTCCATGTCCTTCCCTGTGATGAATTCAAGCATCCAACGTCCAATCTACAAAATGATAGAAAATGCAAAAAAAAAATAGCCAATTAATTTACAGTTTAAATAACAGATTGAAATCCTGTCCACCAGAAAAAAACGTCACAAGGATTCTAATTAATGTGGACAAGTGTGTGAATGTTCTCCAAATAGCGACAGACGATTTGTTTCATCAAAAAAAAAGAAAAAAGTGAACTCCTTGTCATTGTGACACAGCTCACCACTGCACACAATGAAATGTGATCTCTGTTTTTAACCCATCACCAAAGTGAACAGTGGGCAGCTTTCAGCGCCCGGGGAGCAGTGTGTGGGGACGGTGCCATGCTCAGAGCACCTCAGTGATACTTGGCAGCTGGTGGACTCGAACCTAAAGCCTTCTGGAACCAAGTCCGCTTCCTTAACCACCAAGGCACAACTGCCCCAAAGACTCGTTCTCGTCTGACTTTTTCCACCTTCAACATTTATATTCGTTTGTTGTTTTGTTTACTCAGACGGTCACAGATTCTCCCTTCTTTTACCCTGCCTTGTGGCGACCCCATCACTGCTTTTATATATACGACAGCTGCTGCTAGCTTTATATCTCTGTGACATTATTACAGCTGTTAACATGACTGGCGTCAGGCCTGAGAGCAGTTTCTGTATCAACTGGTGTATTTTTTTTTCTTCCTCTGTCTCATCGTGTCTCCACTTATCACTGCTTCACTGTTTCTGTGTTCTTTGAGGGATGGTGTTTTCTCTTCTCCATCAACTCCATCTCTGGACGTGGAGTCCAGACATGATGGCAGAGTCGTGATGGAAGTATCACCGAAGCCTTTAAACCTATTTTGTTTTATGGGATACATTTTTAACATGTGAAGTTTCATCTCAGGGAGCAAAGCTGAGGTCTATGATGAAAATGTTTTAAAATGTCTCCAGTCTCATGTCTCTTCTAATCTATCCTTGTGTCTTGAAAAAGTATTCTGTGGAAAAAAAAGAAAACTAACCTGTCAAAGTGGTGGAGGACGTCCATAAATCCTTTGAGAAAATAGCAGTGAGGCCCGTGTGCACAGTAAAGGTCTTATCAGGTCTTTGAAGGTGTTCTTGAGGTAATGATTACAGTTATGATAACATCCCTGTGGTAATGATAACATCCATATGCTGGAACTCCAGAATGCTCGATTATACGTCTTCAAACTGCCCGTTTACTGCAGAACCATGCTTGCAGTAACCTGTATTAAATCACTTCAGCAGCCACACTGGTAGTTTACTCAGTGATCTGGATCAGCTGTCACAGCACTGCTCCGTCTGGGCAACCTATCCTGTGATT
>NC_024308.1:7931415-7952711 GCF_000523025.1 Cynoglossus semilaevis
CACTATAAGACCCACACTTTAATGTCCCTTTTACCCTGACCCTCAATCAAAGGTCGCCACCCTGGTGGTTTGCTCTGTGATTTTGCCTTTTCTGCCTCAACCAAACCTGTGATTATGAACTGGGTGGAATTGAACCCAAAACCATCTTTCACCACCGTATCCCAGGCTGCTGATGTACAGAGTTCAGAAGACAAATTTAGTGGTTTATGACTGTGTACAATGACCAATCAAAGTTCTTCTTCTTCTTTAATAAAATGCAACAAATCATTCCTATTACAATAAATAATTCAGCGTGCTAAAGTAGGATCCAACTGCAATTTAAAAAACAATAAAAGTCTAATATAAAATGTCCAAACTGCTCAGTGCTGCAGGGAAAGTCAAGACATAATCAAAGTCATCGGGTTTTTATCTTCTCAACTTATGGAAATTTTTCCAATACTGCCTTTGGCTGAAATATAAATATGAGTTATGTGTATGAGATGAGTTAGTAGCAGACGCAGCTGTTTGATCATGTATCGCTTCTTATTATAGGTTCAGAAAAAGTAGGATATAAAATGATGCTGACAGGGCAAAAAAAAAGTGAAAGTTATACATTATTTTATATTAATGTTGACTGTGATTGACTGGTCCAAAAAGACACACACACACACCATCAAGGAGTGTGAGTCACTGGACAAGGCACACAGATGTGGTTTGTAGAAATATGACACACTCACTCCCATTAATGCAGAGAGATCAATGGATTACATTCAGCTCCACATGAAGAAGGTTTAAAGTTGCCCTGCAGCTGTTCTGGTTAACAGTCACTTACTGCCAGGTTCAGACTGCAAGAGAGAAAACAAAGTTTGCTTTTAATTGCCCCTCTAGGGGAATTGTATGTCTAGAAGAATGCTGAAGCCAGTGATGCCTTCCCTGTCATAGTAAAAAAGTTTGGATGCAAACTCTAAGTTTACTAACCCATGTGTTATGATTTTCTTTAAATAAATAGTTGAGTTTCCCTTGAATTAATTTAACCTAATTATTCTCAATTTTTGGTTCATTATTCTCTTTTTCAGCTGCCTCGGAGGTTGTTTTCTCTTTTGATGTGGGCAACGGACCACTGGAGGTAGCAGTGGAGACGAGCGCCCCCCTGAATGACGACCGGTGGCACAGCGTGCGAGTGGAGAGAAACGTCAAAGAGGCGTCGCTCAGTGTCGATGAGTTTCCCACCAGGACGCAGGAAGCTCCCACTGACGGACACATTCATCTCCAGCTCAACAGCCAGTTATTCATAGGTGAGAATCAACAAGGGGGGGGGGGACACAAAAGGGACACAGAAGTATCAGGCAGTTGGATTATTTTAATACTTGGCTAAAATTGTTTATTCTTTCATCCTTGGAGTGAACGAGAGCATTTTAAAAACAGAATCAGTCATTTTTTATTCTCAGAAACATTGATTTGAATAAGCTGCCCTTAAATGTGTGGTTGAACTGTTTCTGCTCATCACAGCTTTTGATTTGCAGTTCTGCTGCGACTTCTCTGATATATTTTCATCTGATGTGAGTCACACTGTATGTCTGACAGCTCATCTGCTAAGTATGAGGAGAAGATGCAAAAAGATGTTGAAACTGAAAAAGCTGTGACACTTTTCATTAACGGAATATTTACATTCATTGAAATTTTGTGCCTCTTATTTTATGACACAATTAATAATGTGCAGCATTCCTGAAAAAAAAGAAGCCTCTCTAATAGACCCAAAGCAGTAAATAGGGAATGACAGCGCTTTTGTCATGAACACAGATCATAAAGTTTGCAGCTCAACCTGAAAACCTAAGAAACGATTCTGAGGACTTTCTCATGTAGACTGTTTTTGCTGTAGCATCTGTGTTTTTGGATTAAGACTTGAAGCAGAGAAGTAAAAAGAAAATAATCATCTCCAGGGTCTTAGGTGCTTTAAAAGGGACTGGTATTACAGTACAGTACAGTACAGTGCAGTACTAGTACATTGAGTACTGATTTGACCTTATAAAAAGTGAGAGATTTTAATGAAACTTATTGAGACACTGAATATAATAATAAGGCTGAGCTGAGAGAGTGGATCACACTGTGTGGGCTAATGTTTGAAGTCCCTAAAGATTATAATGATGAGTGGAATAGATATTTACCGTCACACACACACACACACACCTTCTTGTTCCATGACGTTCACACAGAACAGACTCGTCAGATACTTTTGGTTCACCTTAATGGAACTATGTCTTGATGAAACTCCTTCATTCATTTTTATTTATTTATTTATTTTCAATTGCTGTATTGAGTGTTGCGCTAGTTTTATTACTGAGCTGCTAATAAAGTGTTCTTTGTTGGAAAGTTGCAGTGCAGACAAAGGTCAGGTTTATCTGAAAGTCAATGAAAACACTGAGTTGGACTGGATTTTTTTTCTGCTGGATATTTTTTCCTCACAAGTGAAGAAACTCACTTGTTTCCCCACAGGATTGAATCCTTGTGTGTTATCTAATGCATTTTATATGTGAGTCAGTCAATACTTCCTAAATGTCAATACAATAACCTCCACCGCCCCATTTGTCTTTGTGTCCTCTCTTAAACGACAGGTGCTTTTGTGATGATTGAATTTCCTGCAGTTAAAAAAGTAATGTGATTTTCTCCGTGGACATTTGTGAACCTGAAATAACATTTGAACTTTCCTTTATCCTATCTGCACCTCACCTTTGCCTGATGCGTTGTATTTTTGATAACTTTGAAAGAGCTGCAGCTCACAGACTGTAGTGAGATCTTCCAGGTGAACAATGAAGCTTTTTAAAACTGTCAGTTCTGATTCTACGCTTAAAAAGTGTGTGGGCATGGATGGATCTATATTCTTTATTTAAACCCTATATTTTTCACTGCAGTTGCTCCTCGATGTGGAGTTCAGATAGGGTTATATTCTTTTTCCTCTTTTGACGGTTGTTCTTACTGTTTAGACAAGACCAGAGCAGCTGATGTTCTTCCATCTCACTCTTTTTTTTCCTTATCCTTATTTATTTCTCTGAATCGTTCCTTTTCAAATCACGCACAGACATATGAATCATTACATAAACAGTACGAACATTTGAAAACCAGATCATAACTTTTTCACCTTTTTCACCTTTTTTGTGGGTCATTTGTTTTGTGATTTTTATGCTGCCCTCTCTGACTTCAGGCGCCTTTGTGGTTGGTTTAATAAAACGCAAATACTAGGTAGATTATATATATAACTGGACAAATTCCCAACAACACATGGCAGTTGTTTTTTTTCCCCAAAATATTCCCCAATTATCAAGCTGTGCAAGGACAGTGTCAGGTCTGAGCTCCCAGCTGAACTGACCCGACCTTGTTCTGCAGCCGTGGCAGCCTTCGATGGTCAACCGATTGTTTACTTCAGACAAAACAAGTGTAAATCATCCAGAGTTAGAAAAGAAATCCATGTGACACTTTAAGATAATTAATGACCTTATGTACAGTTTCCCCTGTGCTGCCTGCTGTGTAACTGTACCAAACAAAATCCTTACTAGAACATTCATTTTGCTAAGAAAGAAGGCTCCTAGTTTTTCACTTTCACAAGCGTTTAATATCTATACTTAGAAATAAAAGCTCCACTCTAATATCTTCTGGGTGCTTTCTTCAGGGGTCACCACCAGTTGATCACCTGACTCGGCCTCACCCTATCCATTGTGTCCCAATATTCTACAGTATGCACCTTTATCTCCCTCCTTACCGCATCGCTGACTGTTCTCTGCCTCCCACCAGGCTGCTTCACCTCTGACAGATCCATATCCAGCATATTTATGTACTAACTCTCCTCAACTTGGTGAAAACAATCTCTGCCTTTACTTTCTATCCTCAGATAAGCCTCCTGGCTTTTCAACTGTGCCTGTGTCTCCAAAACAAAATCATCACGGCAGACGGCTCAGAATGTTCTCAGTCATCCAGAAAAATATTCAGTTCTCTGGTTGCTTTGTACTGAACTTTCAGTCATAGCAGATCTCACACTGGAAAAGTCTCAGAGTCTTCATGACTTTCCCACCGCAACATGTTAGGAAGTGTTAGGAAACATTTGTAAAAGAGCACCTTATCAGATATCATGTTTTTGTTTTTTAATTGGACGATTCATTCTGTACAAGTATAAATATTTGGATGACTTTTAAAGACTGGAAAGTCTCTAATTGGGAATTCTGGTTGATTGCAATGATTTTGAACGGTGTAGCTGCTCTGTAGCTGTTGTTAAATGGAGCTTGATATTTGTTTGGAATAGAAGTCACGTTTCATGGACAAACCTGCATCAGCTTATCGTGTATTTCTTGTAAGGTATTTATGCAAACTTATGCAAACTCTGGTTTTTCACAACAGCTGAGTTGCTGAGGCATAAAAAATGTGTCCAAAAAACCTTTGTCATTGACAGGAGGGACTGCATCGAGGCAGAAGGGCTTCCTGGGCTGCATCCGTGCTCTGCAGCTGAACGGCGTCACTCTGGACCTGGAGGAGCGGGCCAAGATCACCCCAGGGGTGAGACCCGGCTGCCCGGGCCACTGCAGCAGCTACGGCGCCCTCTGTCAGAATCAGGGTCGATGTGTTGAGAAGGACAAGGGTTTCTCCTGTGACTGTGGTCAGTCGGCCTACACTGGAGCCTTCTGTCATCAAGGTACAGAGGTTTCTTTTATCTGTTGTTAATGCTGCTGTTCTTGACAAACCTCACGTCACAGCCACTGCAGAGCAGAACATCCTGCCATTCAGATGCCTCTGGTTGTCTAGAATCAAAATCTGGCATTCTTTTGAGGTTTAAGTTTGTTTTGTTTTTTTAAGTAATTGCATATATTTTGCAGGTTTGTGTTTTTATGAATAGACGTGAAACACAAAGTCGAACATCCAAATGAGTCAAAAGCTGAAAAATGTATAAGAAACATTAAACATCACGAAATGGTCGACTGTGGCGAGAAAAATGCGATTTAATATCAAGTAAAAAAAAAGCAACTCTTTTACTTTCTTGTCATATCCAATACCAAAAAAAAAGTAGTGTTCTTTACATTACAAGAAACAAAGCAAAAAACACCCCTACTTTTGAAACAGTTATCACAGAGAACAAAGTCTTAAAACTTTCCTCCAGAAGTGATGAAGACTAGTGGAGGAGGAGTGAAAAACGTGATACTGACTCATTTGTTTCAACACAGTACGTGTCATTTGACATAGGTTAGAGGTGAAAACAAACAGAAAAGCTGACGAGCCGTGTTTTCACAGTCACTTCTATTTTCTTCTGTTTCCCTCCTCTCCTGCTGCACACCAAGAATTTCCGTGGTTTAATGTCTCACTAATCGTCTAATTTGATGCAGAGTCCATGATGACACTCCATAACACTTCTCCAACATTGTCTTGTGGATGCACACATGCTTTTAGCGCTTCAGTGTAGAAAATAGTTGCAAATTATCAGTGACCCTGTGAGAAACAATAGAAATCTAATTTCATATAATGTTTTACAAAACAATTATCTCCTTCACCTCGGTGCTTCAAAGGTCTCATAGACGTTGGAGGAGCATTTTTCTTCAGCCTCATTTTACACTTGACACAGAGAGGACCTTCTCTCAAGGTTAAGCCTTGAGAGCTCTTGACGACTACTTTTTCTCAGCAGTAGTGGTAAACGTCAGCACAAAAATAAATACACTGTCTCTTGCGAAACCACGTGGAAACATCACACCCTTTTGCCTCGAAAAAAACATTGATGTAATTCAAAAAATGATACATTTTTCTGAATGTTACATAGAAGAAGTTTCATCGTGTAGTGAGGTTCCCACTGTTCCATGCAATGAAATCCTGATTTGAAATTGACCTTTGAACTTTCAACGTTCAACCCCAAGGGGAAGGGTACATTTTGTGGATGTTTGTGTACAAGGACATTTACCTCCTTCGAGACTGTTGCAGTGTAGATTCCAGGTGCAACATATGGTTGGTGTAAAACAGCCACTGAACATTTTCTTTAAGTGCTGTAATAGACGCCTGCTGTGATTTCTAACGAGTTCCCAATGAGTTTGGAAAAACTCCTTCAGGCTTCAGATGAGAGATTTCAATACCAGAAGAGGAAACGAGGAAAAAAAGAAAATGAGCTTCTTTGTTTGTTTGCTGCACCGAAAGACACAATAAACTCAAAACAGTGAAAGCAATGACAAGGTGACAGATTTGTACAACAACCACAATGTGCTGATGTACAAAGAACTGCTCGACTACACCCAGAGGATGGAGCTATTCTGAGGAGACAAGTTTACATCTGTTTCTGACAAACTCTGAGGCGTTTTCATCCACTGAAGAATGTTGGTGCCCGTCTCAGATCAGTGTCATGAATATATTTAACTCATTTCAGCACATGTGCCTGTCTATAATTCATACTACGCTGATTTCTCTAATACTCTTCTTACAGAGGTCTCCGCCAGCTTTACGTCGTCAGTGTCCGTGGTTTACATCCTGAAGGAGCCGTACGAACTGAGCAGCAACAGCAGCGTCCGCCCGTCGTCCATCTACTCTGAAATTTCACTGAGAGGAGAAAACATCTCCCTGAGCTTCAGGACCTCACAGAGCCCCGCTCTGCTGCTCTACATCAACTCTTTCTTCAAGGAGTACCTGGCGCTGCTCATCAACAAACATGGTGAGATCACACAAACGTCACGTTTCAACTAGACCTGGAACTTTAAGTACCAGGAACCATTTGTTTCAAAGATTCCAGACAGACAGTCTAGAAATATTCAATAACCAAATCAGTATTTGGTCGTCACTCTGCTAGTGCCAGGTACTGACCCTGTATGTGGTACATACTCTGCATCTAAGCTGTAGTTTTTCCTGCTTTTAGTAGTACCAAGTACTGATACTTCATAAATCAGTCTCTTAATCCTGGTAGATCTGTGTATGAAGATATACACAGATCACGGTACTATCCCTAACACAGTTCATGCTGGTTGTTTTTCATAATCTAGTAATAGTTACTAGTACTGTTCTAATATCCTAGAAAAGGTTTCATTGGTGGGAAAACTTTCTAGAACTTTCATAGTTTTAAAGTTCTGGCTTCTATAATACTAATGCACATCATTCTCAGTACATTTCTAGTTCCCAGTGCTTCATTCTGCAGTGGAAATACACACACACATTGTAAATGATTTGCTGGTTCTGTCCCTGGGTTCTGGTGCAGTCCTTGCAGAGAAAACAATGGAAATTGTGTTGGTTTTTTTTTTTTCTTACACGCTTTAAATTTCATCCTCGTCTTTTCTGCGGTTTGTTTTGCTTCAACTGTCTTCTCCCCTCACTCCATTTCCTGCTCCTTCTGTAATCAGTGCGTTTCAGGCTGCTGACAACATCTGCACTTATTATGTCAAGTGCAGTATCCAAGAAAACAGTTAGTGAAGTATTCATGATAATTCTACTCCATACTTTCCACAATGTGCTGCTGCTTTATGACTGTTATCGTTGTTATTTTCATCTTCTGCAGCAGCGTAGAGCTTTTCACTGCTCCAGCAGGCACCGAGTAATTCAAACATGCCTTTCTAAGACTTGAGTTCTGCGTATGTGTAAACTACAGTACAAGAAAGTAAAAGACAACATTAAATTTGAAAGAAGTTTGTTATTTAAGATGTCAATGTCAATTAAAAATGTATTAAAATAAAACATATTTACAAATTAAATTTATGTTAATGATAAGCTTTAAGTAAAAATTAAAAAAATCCATTTAAAAAATATCCTACATGCACTGCTGGTACATTAAGGAAAAAGCTGAGGATTATGGGTAACTGATGAAGCCGTCATCAGGTATCAGCACTCTTGCTGGAGTATCTAATTAAATCCCAGAGAGTTTTCACTCAGGCGCTCCAAAAACACTTCTTTCGTGTTTCTCTCCTTTGTTGCTGCAGTGACAAAAGCCCTCACTGCTGCACACATTTAAGTATCTCAGCCTCTCGCTGTGAGTCTGAAACAGCCGGTGCCCTCCGTCTGACTGCTTCTTATGAACAGGATGTAATCTTCTCAGTCGGCTTTTACACTTCATTAGCATGTTTTTGCGGAAAAGTCAGCCCAAAGGTGACGCCTTGAAGAACTGATGTTTTTTTAACATGATGAATTTTACCCATCTGTAATATCTGTCTGTAGAATATTCTACTTCCTAAAAGATGAAGTCATACATTACCCACAGATATCACATCAGGAGTTGTAGATACTGCAGGCCTGGCTTCTTCATTAAAGTTGATTTAAAACACTGTATTTTTCATCAAACCCACATTCCAATTGAATACAAAAAAAAATATCCAAAAAAGAATATATTGTAATTGAAAGTCCTTTGCCTCCTTTGTATTTACACCCTGTGACAATGAAAACAGATACTGTATGCTGCTTTAAAAAGCCTGTTTTAAAGAGTTGCTACTGTAAATTTTATCTAACGTAACTAAATACTTGTTCAAGATGCTTTTATTCATCCAGAGGTTTACATTGGGACTGACTCTTTATTTTGGCTCTTTTCTGCAAAGATGAATTGGAACTGAGGTACAAGTTACACAGCAGCAGAGACGTGGAGGTGCTGGGCAGCAGAGTTAGCAACCTGGCTGATGGACGTCTGCACACAGTGACCATCTGGAGGCTGGCAGATGCCGTGTCCGTGCAGGTAAACACATGCAACAAATAATGTCGTTGTACAGCATTTCACCCAGGTCTACTGAAGTCACGTATTTAGTTTTGTTGCTTCTATTTACAGCTGCACTTACTTTCCACCTTTAAGTGCGGTGAGGAAAATGTGTTTTAGTTGAGTTACCTTCAAGGATACTGCTTAGCTTTCAGTATATTTAAATTTTCTTTTAAAAAAGTGATTCTTTATTGTTTCCGAGGTAGCAACAGTTATTGTTTAAGTTGAGTTCCCTCGGCTGCTGTCACTGCATGAAGAATTATGAAAACAAACCTTAGTTGCTGAGTTGTCGTTGTCATCTGTCATTTTATGTCCTTTCCTATTGGTTAATAAATCATTTGACTAAAACCGAGTGCCAGAGGTTTTAAGATAAATGATGCTGGAGCAGCTTTTTGCCAATTGTTTTTCAACCTCTTAGTTCACTGTTATCTTTAAAGTGTCTTTCCCCGAGACTGTCTTTCACACACTCCTGCTGCACCACAGCTTCATACAACCTGACACGGAATATTTTGATACAGTAAGAATTTGCTACTAAACTAAAAGCAGATCCTCTTATGAAACTTTTAAATGTCACTGCTCACTTCTGTCTTTATTGACCTTTGCTGTTCAACTTTTTCATCTCTTTCTTCATAAAAAAAATAAAATAAAAATCTCCCATGCATTAATCCCTAGATCGACCAGAACGCCAGAGAGGACTTCAACCTGACATCTGATGTTGAATTCAACAGCGTCAAGTCACTTATTCTGGGCAGAGTGCAGAGTAAGTGAAATGCCGACTGAGACATTTTCAACTGAATCACTTAAATCAGAGCAACATGATGTTTGGCCTCAAACAGCTGAACGAATGCTTGAGGTTTTGTGCTGACTGGACCTGATGGACAACATGTCAGTCCAACAGCTGGGAAGCTTTTAAAAACAGACACACTTTCACAATTATATTGTCAAAATGTGAGCACTTAACTGTGGCAAAAATAATTATGTCCATCAGATTGGTTTTGGACCGTGTGGTTGGGTGACTGTGTGTTTCTCGCTAATGCATTGAGTTCAAAGACTTCAGCAAATGTCGCTGAACTGTTGTCTGTGTTATCTAAAGCGATGACTAATACTGATGCTGCGTCAGCTTCAGGCAACTGTTCTGAGAGAGATCGAAAAGAACAAATTACTTGCCCTAATTTTCAACATAAGAACCAATAAGTTCTCAGCTGCTGATCAATACCGGTCAATACTGTATAAAACCCCTGATCCAGAAGGTATAGTTCAACCTGACTGGCTGAGCTGTAGTATAAAAAGTCTTGGTACTCTTTTTTTATTATTATTCAACTGGAGGCATGAAGGCCATAGGTTATCAACTAGAATATATTTACATCAACAAAAAGATCGTTTTTTGTGGTAAAAATATTATTATTATTAATCAAAGGTAGCTGTGGATTAATCACGATTAATTGCATTTAGTCAAATAAATGAGTTTGATTTTGACAAAATACTGTTTGTATATTGCCTGAGCAGAGAGACAAATAAACAGATCAGTTTTGATTGATGACTAATCTAAATTATGGGATTATTAACATGATAAAATGTTAGGACAAATATAATAATTCTCACAGCGTGTATAAATAACATCATGTGTTGACCAATCGGCAGTGTAATTACTTGATATATAGCAGCTGTCAATGTGACTGTGCTTCAAAATGTTAAAAAAAATTAATTATTTAAATAAAAAAAAGAATAATGACCTAAATTAAGTACTGTGATTAACTTGTTTATTTTAACATTCCTAGAAAATAACAACTCTAATGAAAGCAAAGAGAAAAACTTTGTTTCCCCTGTTTCGACCCCCGACCCCGGAATTACTAAAAATTACATTTTTACTCTCTTCTCGGGGCAGCTCATTTGTCTTGTGTCGTGAACTCATTTTTATTTCAGTACAATCTCACTCACTTTGTTTGCTTCCCTTCCCACTGACACACAGATTAGTGCTCTGCTCACAGAGGCAGCAACAAACAAATGACAACTGTTAGTGATGTGTTAGCCTGGTTGTGAGCAGTGGCAGTTAAAACATATGGAGGTGGGTTTAATATAACTGTTCCAAAGTGGAACATTTAAATTAGAGCAGGATAACGACTGAGCTACAGTACAGACTACAGGTCCTGATAGAAATGTTTGCCCTGGATTTAAAGTTCCTTATAAACCTGCACACAGTTACAGTTAGTTTTCACAATTGAATTGAGGCTTTGTGCTTTTTTTTTTTTTGGATGACCCCAGCCGTGTTAGTGTTCTCACCTTTCCTCCGAGTCAGAGAACTCTGGGAATCGTATCAGTATCAGAATCAGAGATGCTGCAAGATAGTTGATACGCTGTCACTCCCTGCCAGCCCTGTCATCCATCAGTCTGACTAATGGAGCAGGAAAGAAAGAAGAGAGTGTGATGCTCACAGAGAGAGGGAGAGGAGGAGACAGGCACAGAGAGAGACACTGTGAGGGGGAGGAGAGGAGAGAAAATTATGCTCAGAGATGAAGGTAAAGGGCAGGAGCTCGGAGGAGCTGCACAGCGATCTACAGTTCACTGATGCAAGGTCGGGTCAGTCAGAGCTCAGGGAAACATTTTCAGTTGCCTCTTCTTTTATTCAGGTTTGGAATACAGAAATATATAAGTTCTTTCTCTTTATAAAGAACAGTAAAAGGAAAAGGAAACCGCTGTCACAGGATAACTAGGTCCTGTGTCCGGAGACTAAATTTAATCCGATTTTAGAGTCAAATTAATTTGTGCCTGATCAGGCCTGAACCATGAAGTCTGCATTAATGCAGTGTCACATTTGTGTCCTGAGGCTGCGCCACAGTCTGGGCCTGAGTCCTCAGAGGGTTGGACCTATAATTGGAGTCCTGTGGTCCGAGCAGGACTTTGGGTTTGTTAAACAAGCAGCAAAACTCTTTGGCTTCCCAGTTCACTTAGAAATGTGTGTCTGGTGTTATTGACACCACAGTGGTTCACCGAGTGATTTCCCTGTAGGCTTTATTAGATCACTGAATGTTAATAATGTACAAGTATAAAGCATTAACTAAGATGACCTCAGACTAAAAAGTCAGGATTCATAAAAAAAGTCTAATTAAATTAGAGTTTAAATAAACCGGTCTAGACTTCAAGAGGACAGTGATGTGATCCACAGCTTCTGTGCTTCAGCTCTAAAAGATCAATCTGACGGCCTCTGACCTGCTAACCTCAGGCTCCGGCCACGTCAGATACTGTAGAAAAGTTGGTACTTGGTAGTTTAGAGCTCTGGATGTAGGAACTACACTATGGCACGGGGGAACAGTGGGTCTTGCGGCAGAATAATAGACATCCTGGTCAGGGTAACAAGGAAAGATTCCACCTGCCTCTGCTGAGGCCCCAGGTTTCATCAACCACTGTTCCATTGAAGTCAAATGTCGTGTTCATTTCAGTGAAACTCATTAGATGCGGCGGCACTCCCCTGACAACGATGACTTTGTTTCTGTTTTCAGAGCCAGATGAGTTGGATGCAGAGCTGGTGGGTTTGGCCTCTGTGGGCTTCACCGGTTGTCTGTCAGCCATTCGATTTAACTCCATCGCTCCTCTGAAAGCCGCCCTACTGCCCACCGACAGCCGAGTCACCGTCACAGGTCCCCTGGTCCAGTCCAACTGTGGGTCCACGTCTCCAGCCAGGCCGTACACAACAGCAACCACGCACTCCTTATCAGGTACAGAGGGACTGAGACTGAGCTCTCTTCACCGCCTGCTGCACTGCATATCATCAGGAAGCTCCTCGTTCCTCTTCCCCTGTAGGAACCTCCCTGTTATACCGTTAATATTATTTTAAGGGCTTTTGAATAGACAGTTTTATGGGCCTCATTAAGTGTCTTCCTGGATAAGCGGAGAGAGTGATGATGGTGAGAAGGACGAGGTTAGTCTGACAACTGCTTCAAACAGGCCGTGTCTGAGTTGACTGATGATCGTCGCTCCGTCTCTTCCTCGCTCATCGTCTGTCTGCTCTCCTTCACCTCCTCTTTATTCTGTTTAATTCCTGTGTGTTAGCAGTAGGCGTGACTGCAGCTGTTGTGTTTCCAGGTTGTAGATCCATCTGTCCCACCCATATTAATGGATTTTTGCAGTAGTACCGATTGAAACATTTGCTCAGACTTCATGAGAAACTGTAGCGTTTTGTTTTGTTTTTTTCGGTCAAGGCTCAAGGTTACAGTGTGTGTAGAGTCCTGAAAAACATTAACACTCCTCAATAGATGTGTTGTGTTTGAAGGTAATAAGTTCATTTTTGCCTTACTTTCTAATCTTCCCACAGCTTCAGTTTAGTTCTACCTTTAACTTTCTTTTGTTTTGTCCCTCTCTGTTTTTCCCCCCTCTTTTATAGATCAGCCTGGCTCAGCAGATTCAGGCCAGCCTCTCGTCAATGCTATCAGAAGTGACTCTGCTCTAATTGGAGGTAATGTAGGAGGTGGAATGAATAATTTAATATCATAATGTTTGCTTTGCAGCAATAGAAACACGTTTCATTTTTAATGGGTCACATGGAAAACTCGACAAAAAAAACCTAATTGAAATGACAGATTGATAATTACTGCATGGTTTCAGGTCATACGCAGGTGGACAAAGCTGTGCAGAAGAGATCAATTTCTCTGATTATTGTTACTCAAAAAAATAAGAATTTTCAAATTATTTGCATTGTTTGGCTAATTTTCCTTGTCGTCTTTTCATACCCACCAGTAAACCTCATTAGCATGATTAGCTCTGTTGCGGCAAAAGAAATAAAATAATAAATTTGTTTGATCAACAGAAATGCATTTAAATGAACACAGACCATCGTATAATATATTTTTTATCTATTTTCATTTTTACTGCAGTTATATAATGCTGTCTTATAAAGTCAAAGAGGGAATAAGAAGTTAAAATATCACATACTGAGTCTGACTTCACTGTGTCTGTCGCTGACTGGGACTGTTACTCGCAATCTTGAGAACTCAACTTGACTTTCTTTTTCTTTTTTCATTTAAAGTGAGAGAGAGAAATAAATCTAGTGCAGATGTCTGTGTTCTTTTAAATGCATGAAAACATCAGTTACACCAGGGATGTTTGGACATCTTAAAGTTTGAAGACGATGTAAAGGTCGTTTAGAAGATGTGTTTCTGCAGAATGTTTGCGGCAGAAAGAAAATGTGGACGAGATGGCAGACAATGTAACGTCAGCCGTTGTGGCGCTATTTGTCATGTGCTATTTTGATTTAGATGAAAATGTCAGCAAGGCGGAGACTGAACAAACATTCATTGTTCCAGAACAGCACACATGTGTCAGCGCCACGTGTTATTGGAGGCAGTAATAATCAGACTATAACGAACTGAAATAGTCATAATTTAATCGTCTGATGTTTTTTTTTTCTTTATGCTAATGTCATTAAGAGTTCGCTGCTGTTGGATGGGTTTGGTAACTGTTTAGTCGTGTGAGCACAACAAAGCACAGATGCAGATTTGTATTTGTGCAGTGTCTCTGAAGCGTGGATGCGGTTTATTTTAGGCAGGCTTTAACGTGTATCGCATACAGTTTTTTAATGTCTTCATTAAAGCTTTATTATGATTTTTTTCCTCCAATGGTTTCAGTCTGAAAAAAAAATCAGTAATAATGGACAAAAATGATCAACAAGTTTTCTGTTGGAACGTTTACATTTACTATCCAAGCAGTGGTCCGTGGGCCACACGTAGACCAGACACAATCTGAGAGAAGCGCAGTCTGCAGTCATTTAAGCTACAGAGAGAAAGTGTGAAAACATGGTGATTAAAGATGAATTTCTGCAGTAGAACGGATCACGGAGGTGACACTCTCTGTAGCCTAGCAACATGCTACCTCCACTGATTCTCTTGTGTGTTATCGTCCCTCTGAAGCCGAAAAGTGAAATTGCATTAAATGACATTATTAATATATTACTTTTTTGCTGAGAGCAATGCATTTGCAATGTGTTCATATATTGTTGCCCATATTTTGTAGACTTGATTGTTAGCTGTAAAAATGTCAAATAATTTTAAACATGATTTTACAGAGATATATGACATTCTTAAAGGGCAACTTTCAAAAACTCCCTCTGTGTTCACTTCCTTCTCCTTCATTCACAGCAAATGTAACATTGTCCTCCTTTCTGTAGGTTTGATTGCCGTGCTGATATTCATAACCGTGTCCGCGTTGGCGATCACGGCCAGGGTCTTTTGGACTAAAAAAGAGACGTATCGAAATCAGGATGTGAAAGCGTCTCAGCCAGACGAAGGTCAGGAGTTTCCCTTCAGCAGCCAGGCAGACTCTCAGAGCACTCCCTGTGAAAACCAGAAGGAATATTTCATCTAGAGGGAGCGCTGTGGAAAACAGGGGAGAATCTCACTGGCCACAGTCACTGGGACCAGTGCATGGACACAACGTGAAGTGAGAACCTGAACATTTTGTGTTTTTTCTTTATGACGCTGTGTCTGTACATATCTGACAAAAATGTTAAACGTGAACTTGCAGGATGTAAAATAATTTTACCTTTAAATTTGACAAATGTAAATTCCAATTTGTCTCCTTCAATCCCTGAAATGTTACAAATCATTTACTAAAAGTAAAAAAAGAGATCACGACCAGAAAACAATTTTGTCCCAATTGAAATTGACCCAGAACTTTATTTATAAGCAGCAGCATTTTTTTTCTAGAAGGATAATCAGAGATGGCTTGAATTTTGTCTCAGACTCAACGAACCTGAGCCAAGACTGACAAACCAGGACATTCCATGGTCGGTGTTGAATATAAAATTTGACAGAGTCAAATAACTGACAAAGGCCATCTTGTGTACAGACTGTCTATACAACATGTGTTGAGCGCTGCATGGCTGAGATGACCTTAAAAATGCAGTCAAATATCTGACAGCCGTTTTCTTATCCAGACATTTTCTCTTAAACCCACATCAGTTTAAGCCTGGCCGCTAAAGTGAAGGAAGCAGAAAACACAAATTTAATTTAAAAAAAAACAAAGGCTAGAGTGAGATTTAAATTATGAAATGAAAGGCAGTTAAGTAAATGATAATATCTGGTGTTTATTTCTAATTTCTCTGTGATTCTTGAGCAGCTGAGTGGGATTTAGAGACAGATGGTGGAAAAAAAAATAGAAAAGTGTATTTTGCTTTCACTTCACTCTGCCACTACGTGGAATATTTTACCTCACTGCAGGAGATTTGAAGCTTTATGTTTTGTTTTCTGTGCTCTTTCTTCTCCCTCCTCTCCATCCTATACATAATAATAGAATTCTTCAAGCATTTACATGAACGTCTTTGAATTCTGCACCTGCTGTCGAGGTAATTCACACTTTTACATACATTACAAAGTCAAGACGGGGGCTTTTATATACAGGTATAGCAGTTGAATTCTAGGATTAGTCACAGCCAGGAACAAAAGCCAAACAAATCCTACTGTTTGAATGGACGAAAGCTGTCAATCAAATGAGACATATGAACGTTGTAAAACGACATGAAATAATACTTTTACAATTATGTTTGGGTGCATTTGAAATGAACACAGACAAAAGGCCTGAGAGGAACTGGTTAAAATGTTAACTCAATTTAACCAGTGGCTTTATTTATTTATTTATTTATTTTACATGACATTTAAATTATGTTTTCCTGTAAATCAGTTAATCATGTCTTTTAATTTTAGGTTAAAATTGCAGTAACAGTAATGTTTTATCTAAATTAAATTAGTAATTGTTCTAATTGAAAATCACACACAAAACAACAGTTTTGACTTAAGATTTATTTTTATTCACCACCCCAAAAATAAAAAAAAATTTAAAAAAATTGGGACCAATTTTCACCTATGAGGCTTTTTAGCCTGGCTAGTGACTCTAGTAAAGTCTAATATAAAAATCTTCAGTAATGATGGGCCGTTACAATAACAGCTGTAATTTACCCCTGCACCACCATTTGGACACACCTACACCATTTAAGGTTTTTTTTTTCTTTCCAGATGGTTTTGTTGAAAAATAAGACATTTTCCTGATCGTATTTTATTCAGAAACTTTCTGCTTTTTTTTTCTTAAATGACACAACAGAAGGGTAAGAATGAATTCATTCAATAAGCGCAGATTTACAAAGCTTTGCTATGAAAGTCCGACCAGCTGCTTTACTGCTCGGCCTCATCTGTGTATTCATGAGCTTAATGTGAGCCAACTGTTGAATGGATTTGCAAATGTGGAATTCTGCTGAATCAAAACAAAGTAGCATTTCTTCAGGTCGAATAAAGTAATTAATGAGTCCGCAGAGATGTTTCTCTTGTTACACTTGGCAGCAGATTTAACGGTTTGCATATTTCAGTAAATTTCCTTTTGGGCACAACTGTGGAATGAAGATAATATTTATAATGTGCAAAAAAAAGAAAAAATCAGCTTTCAACAGGGACAAAAGCTCCTTTGTTTTTATCTACGAGTGTTTGCTCCGTGCTGGAGTTTCTGTGGCGACAGCTCACTTTAGAACAGTGTAATTGTGTTCTTTATTCCTGTTGGTGTGGTGCATTCACCTTAACTCACGACTGATGGTCTTGATGTAAACGCTCATGGACTGGGGTGAAATCTAAATGATGTTTTAGACTGTGGAAAATAATTAGTGCAGCAGAGGATGTGAAAAAAAATGAGATCAAGTCTTTGTTTCCCTGTTAAATGAAGCTGAAATGCTGAAGCACTTTTTCTTCTCGGAAACAAATTAAATTACCATAAATTAACATCAGTGATTTTTGTTCCTTTCTAACGTTAAGTTTGTCTTTGTGCGCCGCTTGACGTTATTAATGGCATTGATATGTTTCCGTCGGCGGAGCGCTGATGAAGACGGCTGAATAAATGAGTCAAAGCAAAGCGTCCAGGAAATAGAAATGTCAGTAATTCTTTATAATGAGGAAAACCCTGACACTTGTCAAAAGCTGACAGTTAAAGACCTGCAGATTCAGAGGCACGCACAGATTTCCAGCTGAAGAATGTGTGGCAGTCATTGCTAACGATGTCACAAATCCAATCAGCAGTTAACTAACTTTAGTACTAAAATGTATTCAAACCGTAACTTTCCAGCAGAGGGGAAGCCATTGATTGCAGCATGTTGTTAGTTCATCACCAAGGAATTATACTCCCTTCTGTAATCTTGTTAGAACAGCAAGAAAATTTAGAATCAGACTGTTTTCAACTTTCTCTACGACAGTAAATCAAATTAGCAGCTTTTTTTCACCGCAGCATCATTCAGTTAGTGAGTGTGAGCGTGTTTAACTACATCTCCAACACTTCAGTAATATCAGCAGGATGACGACCAGGAATGAAGTCATTAGAAAATCAGTGCCTGAATATCAAACCGTTATTGTCTCCAACAAAGTTAGTCCATTTTTTTTTTTTTTTTTACTAAAACACATTTCTAAGTGCAGCTTCTGATTAAAAATTAGACTTTTTAACTAATGCAGCCACATTTTGAACAGATTCATAATTTGTATGCAGTATGTACTTGGATGGGCCTCAAAACAGAAGGGTGGCAGGTTCAATTCCCTCTAAGCCAGAAGATGATAAGTGTGTTACTTTGATACCTGGTCGTTCTGTATGGAGTTTAGATGTTCTCCCCTGTGTGAGCGTGTTCTGTTGTCTCTGCATGTGGTCCTGTGGTACAGTGGACCACCGCTGCCTGCTGAAGGCTGGGATTGGCTCTGGTTTCCACCACATACTAGCAAGGGTTTAAGCTGTAAAAGAAAAATGAATCAATCCATCGATCAATTCAGACATGTTAATGTGCCACGGTGGATATTCTGCCTCAGGTTATTTAAATGACTGCTGTAGAATTTGCTTTGAGAATGACCCTCTCTATAATGCAGTTCACGTTGTAGCTACTGAACATGTTGCTGTGATGTTTGACAACACATGAGTTGGTTGAGTGAGTTGGTTTTACTTTGGTCCAAACTAAGTTTTCCTCCGACACTGAGGTATGGAGGTAATACAATTAAACCAAATGACTCATGCAGCAGTGGATGAACTTGTTCTACAGCTCAATAAAGCTGTTACTCTCTTCTTCACGTGGCTTCACTCGGCCTCTGTGTTTGTACACCATTTGAGGAAACAGTTGTGATGTGACAGCAGACGAGAGGCGGAACAGAGTAGTCCAATCTAATCAGGCTTTAATTCTAGTCCATACTGAAGCTTTCTGGAGATACTGAACAACTGGGAACTAGTTTAAGAGAAGAAGGCAAAAAAAACTGAAAATATAGGGCTGGCAAACAACAGGACCAGTGAAGCTTGAAAAACCCGGTGGCCAATGTGATTCAAAATGTCGTATAAATATGCTCGGCGTGGAATAAAGAAAACTAAGTTGTTCTTCGCTCAGCTGACGATCATGCAGCAGTAATCAGAGAGAGAGAGAGGGAACAGTCAGGTGGACGCAGCAGTGGTTCACCGCTGCTCCCTGCTGCTGTCTAGAGGTGGGCTGCATAATTACCACTGGCCTGGTGTCTGATTAGTGAAGTGATGAGACTGTGGTGACATGAGGCAGCCACAGCATCACCACCCACTTGGTTAGATATGACAGAGCGCCCATCTGTTATCACCTTGTATTCATCATAATTGCCGTCCAAAAAAGGATCTGAAAGGGTTTTTTTAAACAGAAGAAACTATTGCTGCACACTTGAAATTTGAGACAGTCTGAAAAGTGAGGAATTTGAATCAGTATTTTTATCAGTGCAAAATCTTTGTTGAAAACAAAAGTATTTTAGGAGCAACTGTGAGAGACAGTATTTAAGAAATGGACTAAGAATCAGACAATCTGACAGGAAAATGTGGCTGTATGACAAAAACGTTTGAATAAAAATCTATTTTACTTGAAATATAAAAACTTTTTTTTCGACACTCAAATATTATCCTTTCCAAGCCCTGTGATTAATTATATTATTATGTTTGGAGATATTTTTAACTATAGCCAATGGAAGATGATTTTCTCGATGGATTTTGATTTATTTCCAGACACATCATATCATTGTATATATATATATATATATATATATATATATATATGTAGACGATACTGTGCTGTTCTGAATCCTTTTGAAAAGAGCAAAAAAGGAAGGAAGATAAATATTTAGGGAATTTGGTTGATGTGTGTTTACAACGTAATCATTTCCATTTGTGGACAGCTGTCATTAACCCACAACTTCTATCCTCTCTGTGTTATATACAGTATTATATTCCCTCTTAAATATATCAATTACCACCATTGCACCGTTAAAGGTGTCGTTATACTTTCATCGCCATTTTTTTTAGCATCACCTCATCGCCTGGTGTCCACAGCAGACAGGTGTGGGTGTTTGAAGTAGAGGGGTTAAAAGCAGAGGTGCGTGTTTGGAACAGCAACAACACAACACAGACTATTAATTAGGAACGCTGCGTCGGGTGCGCTGACAAGGATCAGTGGGACTTGCTGCTCCACTCATTACATCCTCAGCAAGACTCTTCAGAAATATCTCCATAAATAAAAGCCACCTGACAGACTCAGGCAGACACTGACTACCCACGCTTCATGTTTTATTTATGTCTGACAAGAAAACAGTCAGAGTTCAATCCTCAGTTCAGTCACAGCTTCACTTCAGTTCTCAGAACATCAACAGGACCAAGGTCTCTGGGTGTCACTACAGATGATGGAAAACAATACTGTTTTGTTTTTTTTAAACATACGTGAACAGGGCTCTTTGTTTGTTTCTTTACATCTGTCACTCCGAAGAGTCACAGGTGAAGGTTTGGAGATGTTTACAGAGTTGCATGAATGTTCAGAGCTGTGGTAAACAAGGACGGACGTTGTTGTCAAAAGGCACACATCATCTCTTTAACCACTAACAGCATGTTTGGTTTTATGTGCAGAGAAGAAATTGCGACTCACTCTTTCAGTAAACTCTCTTCACCGTCTCCGACTAGCCTCCGTGGAATCGCCTTGCTGTGATTGGTGATTCTCATCTCTGCTCTTCAGGCTTTTAAACGGAGTTAGCATAGTGTGGTTTTCCTCCGGGCTTCTGTAAGTCCAAGGACAGTTTAATGTGAGTCTTCACTGCACCTCAGAGAAAAGGCTTCTTGATAAGTCGGCTTTAAAGTTGTGGAGTTAGCTGAGGCTGATTGGTGTGTTTTTTAGTTTGTGAAGATTCGCAGTCAAATTAAGAATACTAAGGAGTAAAGTTTAGCTTTTTAGATTAACTTTTCATTCCTTTTAATTTTTTCATATGTAATTGTTTTAAAGTGACATGTCTTTTCTTATTTTGATATGTGACATAATGTGACTCACCATCACTAGTTGCAATGAAAGCTGTAATTCATACTTTGGAAATGTCGCTATTAATACAGTATATGTTTGATTTATTTATCAAATCATTTTTGTCTGTTTTGTTAAAGTCAACAAGGATGATTCCATATGGTGCGTTTAGGTTCATGCGTAATTGGAAAATACGGTTCAATTGCAGCATCAGAGAAACTGTCATTAACAATTGATGAATGGAAAGGTCACAATAGTTTCAACTGACAATTTCATGTAAAATTAAGGTAATAGAAAAGCCCATTAGCCACACTTAGCAAAGCTGTTATTACCCACCCCCCCACCCCCACACCC
>NC_024308.1:7952724-7957889 GCF_000523025.1 Cynoglossus semilaevis
TGACTCAAGATAAATGAAGCAATTCTATTCAAAATAACTGAGGGAAAAAAATTGTTCATGCTTAGAAAGCAGCGAGAGGCTTCACAAATATCACGACGTTTCCCAGCCTCAGGAAATGAAGGGTGAAGAGTTTAAAAAATGACGGCCTATTATTTAAACTGGAGCGAAACCGGCTGAGAATGAAACCTTTACAACGAAAAATACAAATGTGTCAAATGTATATGTCCACAGTGTCTACAGTGTTCACAGTGTCCCTAACCTCAGTAGCGTCATTAAAGAATCACAGAAACGGCAGAGAAGTCATTTTGTCAGATGACAAAACTACAACACTTATTAAGTTTAATCTTTCTTTGGTGTTGGGGGACATTGGTGGTGGGGGACATGTGACAACAACAACGATGACAAATAAGGTTTAAGTAAACGTTATGAAGTAGATTCATTCTCGGTGCATTTTTAGAAAGTGTAGGTTTATGAGTACGTTTATGGTTATTACCCGATCCTAACTCCTCTTTTATGGCCAACATTATCTTCTGAGACGAACGTCACCACAATAAAACTGCCTTCTCACTGATTATAACACACTTCTAAAAACCCTAACATCTTCTACTAAAATAAACCAACTCTGTGACAGTTCCTTTGCCTGGATCCTGGAGATAAAGTGTCAGGAAGGTTTCAATAGTTTAATGGTTTTCTTTCCCTTTTTGACATATCATCATATTATGAGATAATAACTTTGGTGAAATGTGACATAAACAACTCACCCTCCCTCGGTGACTGCCGGCATCGACCTCAGCTCCCCCCAGTGACCCTGAGGAGAAGTGAGAGGTAGAAAATAAATGAAGGAACATTTTTTTTAATTTCTACCTCACATAACAAGTTTACTCTGCTGCACCAATGGTGATTTGTTTCGCTTAAAATCAAATTTTAAGAAATATCCAAATTTGAATAACATTCTCCCTCCTTTACCTATCTGTGTAGTAATATCCGGCCTGCAGTAGAGAGCATCAAATTCCCTCAACCAGTGCATGTAATTATTCAGTCTGTGCTGCTGTAATACATCAGTAATGCTGCATATGGCCCAAGGTCAGAGCAGAGAGGCCGGGGCTGTGATGGATTAACACTCTCCCAGGCTTTGAACTCTCTGAGACAGTGACACATTTTAGTGCGTGAAAAGGTTTGTGTTTCCCCCCCAAAACCTTTGTGTCACACAAAACACCATCCCAGAGTTTGAGTTAAAAACAGTCAAAATCAAAGGTTTGCCTAGTATTCAAAAGGTAAGGAGTGGGTTGTGTGTTTGAAATCAGAATTCTTATTGTTTTCACCCCACTTTCCCTAGAGTTGATTACAATGAACATTTAGGCGAGTGTTACCTGACGATAAGAGAATTTTGGAGGACCAGTAATCCCCTTTTCATTCACGATTTTACTCTTCTGCTTATTGGGGGCTTAGTGCGTTGATGCAATTCACCACAGAGTTATTCTGCTCTTCACCTCTTTTCATTTCCAACTAAACACCTAATCTGTCTGTGTAGTTCTGTCTCCAAATCCAGATTGATTCTTGTTTGTTTGACTTTCGCCTCTAAACAACTAAATTATCTGCCACCAATGCCGCCCTCAGTTTGACGGAAAAGATGTTCCTAACATCCCGGGAGATGTTGTTGCCACCTTGAACTCCGAAAGAAAGTCGTTTTTGCTGCGGGGCTTGTTGTTTAGCCACGGTTCAGTTGAATGCACATACAAAATAAAAGAGCTCGTCACCTCAACCTCCAACATCTCCCTGTGAGGTTCACGGCAGTTCAGTTCAGTTCAGATTTGTCGTCTACAGCTGCTGTCTCCACGGTTTTCATTTGAATCAGCCGTTCAGTGAACTTTACGACGCAGATAGTTCCATGAGCATCTTCATTAGAAGACAGCGACATCTTTGTGGAGGTTCTTAGGGAGTTTTGTGGTCATGGCCTCAGTTTGGCTTTAAGACACGCACCAAACTTCACAGTCCATGGACTGTATAGAGTCTCAACAGGATTAACGTTTACAGAATAGTCTAGTACTGGCAATGAATCAACCAGAAATGAAGATATCTGTAGGATATGTCTAACAATTTAAAGGATTTCATCTGTTACTAAGACAGAATCGGACAAGTACATAGCCCTAAGTTACTGTGGCGATAGTTCCAGTTTGAGGTTTTAATCTCTGTACACTTCATTTTACTTTAATACCAAATACTTCTTGCACGTAGTTTAATGCGCCATTTTTTCCAACCACACAGCGACCAAGGGAAGTGTGCAGCGACAGACTTGGTTTACTCTGTGTTAGATAAGGCTGTTTGCAAGAAGGCGTGCAGTCGTAGATCATCATCACTTGAAGAGACCAGAACCAGTTATTCCATCTGGACTAAACCTTAAATTATGGAGACTCTAAAATCTCCGTTTTATCATAATTACGTTTGAGATGTTTTTCTTTAAGACTATTTCTTTATCATCAACTGAGAGAAAATAAAAAGTTACACTGATGAATAAAAATAACAACAACAACAGGAAAATGCACAATAAAATCTTTTTAAACTTCACAAAAATGTGATTTGCCAAAGGTTTTTATGCCCCTGTTAAACGGGCGAGACCATTAGCTGGTATAAGAAAAGTGTATTGGCCTAATGCAGAGCTGCTTTATAACAGTCTTTAGTGTCTTTACCAATAAATACAATGTATTGCAAGTAGCATTAATGTGTATTTAACTGTTTGTTTCTGTTTTTCTTCTGTTTCTATGTCTTGTTTCTAAGACACATATTGTGGAACTCAGATGAAGTGACCATTGTTATCAAGTCAAGTCAATTATATTCGCACAGACCAAATTCAAAGAACACGTTTAACACAATGGACTTCAACATTAAATTAACCTCATAAAAACCAAAGGACTGTGGTTTCTAATAACAGTACAAAGTAAAAAGGTTTCATAAATATATTCACAAATATCACGCACATATAATTATTTCTGTACTGTAGGCGTCTTCACACTTATCAAAGGCCAACTATATGTCACAAATTCCCCCAGTGTGTTGCAGGCTGTGGGAGATTATTTCAAAGTAAATTGCAATTATTGTGTGAAAATATCTTTGACCTTTGCCAATTTTAAAAATATTCCAGGAGCTTAAGCTGAAAATGTGTTCAGTTTGTTAGATGTAGTGATGAACACAGTATTGGAAGAAGAGTTTAATGGAAGTGGTGTATTCATTTATTGTATCTGACATGTGATCATGGCAACCAGCATTTATATTAAAGTCCTTTTGGCCTTTTATTTGCAGCTTTAGCAGCATCAGTTACATTTGGATTTCAGTGGAATGTTCACAAAACAACATTCTTAAAATTGTGGGTGGTTCCTGAGTATTTTTCTCAGGGAGACTTGCCAGCTCAAACAAGATTGGAATTAATGTCCTTCACCAACCCAATTTGATGTTTATGACTCTTAGGGTAGAACTTTCTACACACTCTAAGTGGCATCGCGAAACAGCATAAACAAAGGATTGCAAAAAAAGTGAACTGTGTTCACATCAAAAAGTTATGAAAGCGTGGGAACATGACATTTATCAAAATACTAATGCACAACTTGGACAAAATGCTTGTGAAGGTTAAATCACAGCTTAAAAATTAGGATCCACCTTGTTCTTTTCTATTTAAACCAAAGCTGTTTGACATACTACAATAAAAACTTCTCTTAAACATGTCTGTGCCTGTGGATAAAAATTGGATTTTCTGTTCCTGTTGCCGCTGTAAATAAGCACATTCTTTAATCTCATTAAATTTAACCACGTATTATATCTTACAAGGTCAGTATTGACCACTCAGAGGTATGGGAAAAGGATTAAATCAAACCTGATCAGAACAGCCTCCACTTCTGTAGGTGTGGATGGTTCCATGTATCACAGCAGAATTTTACAACTAAGGCATTCCTCTAGGGAAATAAGGCCTGTCATTGGTAATATTAAACACACATCGAAGCCTTTTTAACTTTCATTGCTTAAACATTTGGGATTTCACCTACTCCCAGTGGAGACAAAGTGTGAGTGATTGCTCTGTGGAAAGAAGGCACTGCAGAGGTTTGCACAGATATTAAAACTAGACACAGAGGCAGGAAAAACGTGCCAGAGAATATGAATGTTTCCAAATTCCTTAAGTTGTTTTTGGTCAGATTTTAGGAATTTTTTGGATAAAATTTTGGTTTCAGATGTCATGTTGGTCAGAAGCTTAAAAAATCTAATGAAACAGTTTGAAAAAAAAATTAAAATTGTGTTTTTCTGCATGTTTCACATTAAATTAGAGCATTTTGAGAAATGTTTGGAAAAAAATATTTCCTAATTTTTTTCTAAAATTTCAAATTTCATGTGTTATGTGGTCAGGCGGTGAAAACATTTTTTGGGAAAAAAAATCAAAATTCTATCTTTTCTTAATGTTTTTCATCAAATTAGAGCATTTTGAAAATTTTTTGGAAATAATTTTTTTTGGATTTTTTATCGTAATTTCAGATTTCACGTGTTATGTGGTCAGACTGTGGACATTTTTGATGAACATTTTTTGAAAAAAAATCAAAATTTTCTTTTCTCCTTATGTTTTTCATCAAATTAGAGCATTTTGTAAATTTCTTTGGAAAATTGTTTTCTAAAATTTTGTGTGTCGTGTGCTCAGACAGTAAAGAATTGTGATGAAAATTTAAGAAGAAAAATGTTGATAATTTTGTCTTTTTTACCCGTTTCACATCAAATTAGAGCATTTTGAAATATATTTTTTTCTAAAATTTCAAAATTCACATGTCATGTGGACAGATGGTGAAACAATTTGATGAAATATTATGGAAAAAAGATTTGGCATGTTTTAGGTTAGATTTTGAAATATTCAAAAAAAATATTTTTTTCAGTTTTTAGCACAAATTATTCACTTGAGGACAGGTATTAAGGCATAATCTTGCATTTTAAGGCATTTCTGGGACTTTTTTATTTTTTATTTTTTATTTTTCAAGATAGTAAGAAGATCAAATGTGAGGCACATATGAGGTTGTGTGTGGGCAGGGCAGTTTGAAGTGGACGTGCCAGACTGTGTAAGTAAAGGGAACATAAATAAGCCTTAGGCCCAGTTTATGGTACACAGTCAGTGTTAGGCATGTTTTGGGTGATTTTTG
>NC_024308.1:7957989-7990956 GCF_000523025.1 Cynoglossus semilaevis
TATTTCAAAAATCACCCAAAACACGGCATGTTTTGGGTGTGGACAGACAGTGAAGAATTTTTATGACGTTTTTGGGAAAAAAGATTTTCAAAATTATATCTGTTCTGCATGTTTCTCATCTAAAGCATTTTGAGAAATGTTTGGAAAAAAAATTCCTAATTTTTCTTCTAAAATTTCAGATTTCACGTGTTATGTGGTGAGACTGTAAAAAATTTTGATGAAAATGTTTTTGATAATTTTGTCTTTTCTACCAGTCAATCAAAGCATTTCAAGAAATATTTTTGAAAAAACATTTTTGGATTTCTTTTTCTAAAATCTCAAATTTTGCGTGTCTTGTGGTCAGATGGTTAAAACATTTGATTTAAAGTTTTAGAAAAAATATTCAATTTTGAAAAATTATGAAGAAAAGTAATCTTTAAAAAACAACAACAAACACAGCCAAAAATCAAGCCTTGAGGTGAAAAAGTTTAGTAATTTACTAAGAAAATCCAGTCTTATACCAACTCTAAATGACCCAATATTTCTAAAATATATTGGTATAAATCTGTAATGCAAACAAAAAGCACACCTTAAAGTTTGTTTTAAAACACACAACAGCAACAGTATATTCCAAGAGACAAAAGTATAAAAATATAATACTATACAAAAAAAGACAATACTGACTTTGCTCTGTAGCCTGGTGTATGCTGTAACTGACAGAGAGGGAGATATCATAGTGTGTTTTTCTGTGTTTGTGTGTGCATGTGTGTGTGCACGTGCGAGCATGTATTGTTTTTCTCACTCGCTGCCTGTAAGAATAATGACTGGGTTGAGACAGTTTTTTTTAGATTTGAGATATCTATAGAACCTGCATCTTCATTTCCTATATAGAGTTCATTTCTCTTCCTTTCTGAAGATTTCCCTGTGATATCCTGCACACAGTGTAATAATATCTGCCTGGAGAAGACAAATGTGTGGCCATTTTTTCTCTGAGTGTGACTTCGTACTCTTTTATGCCTCCGTAGTGGCCGCCATGGAGGCTACAGTGCAGGGTAGAGAGCAAAGGTCTTTAACCAGGGGTTCAGCACACATACAGTGGAGGGAGGAGTAAGAGGATGGGGGCAGGAAGGGGATTGAGGTCATAAACTGTTCAGCTGTTGAAATACAGATATGTTGGTACAAGATACATTCAAGGTGAACAGAACCAGACCTGGTTTAACATCACACAGTTATAAGCAATACAAGGGAAAGACAATGTGGCCTAAGAAAATATTTAAATTAATTATTAGTTATTGTTATTTAATATTACGTTAATGAGCTTTTAGTAAAGACAAAACAAATATATGATCCCAGACCAAAACCTCAAGCAAAGTTGCAATATGCAACAGGTTTTCATATAAGTTTTTGTTTTAAAACATGAAGTTTACGCCAATTGTAAAATTGTTTAGTTTTGAGAATATTTCACTGATGATGAATTTCAATTGGTGTGTTCAATGAGATTAATTAATTAAAAAAACATTTTGAAACCAAACCTGGGAATGGTCCTGCCCACTGATGTGGGGCCCTGCAGAAAAGTCTGGGAAGTAGCTGCGAGATGAGAAGACGAAGAGGTAGATCTGTGGTGACCCTGAAGGACACAGCTGAGAATAGAAAAAAAGCATGTTAAACACAACTAAAACTTGGATGAAATAATAATCCAGGTCCATTCCAAGTTCTGTGCGGTGTAATAATAAACACCTGCTGTAACTAAACTGTGCAGCAGCAGTGATAGTCCAAGATGAAATGAGTCTCAAATAAATCCTGGTGCAGAATAACGCCGATTATTCATCGACGGCTGCTTTAACAACGGCAGAGAACCTCGACCTGAAACATGAGATAAAACACTGGGATTAGCTCCTGCAGGTGTGCACTGACAGCACTCCCTGTTGTGGTGTAACTCAACTCTTCAGATGTGAAATGTACCTAAATCCACAGGTGAACAATGTTCAAAACGGTCTGCCTGGTGTGGAGCACACATATCTGAGCGTTTTCTCTCAGATTTTGGAAGCAAAAATACAGAGGGAAAGTGGAGAAGAATTTTAACCATTTTTTGGTAGACAGGTCATCACGTTATTTAAAGGGTACAGCTTTTAAAGAGTTGTATATTCTTGAATTTTTCACAGATGATATGAACACAGAATGTGTTCATATGGGAGTACAAAATGTCAGTGCCAGGTGAAGTGTGTTTGCATGTTTTGGATGAATCATGGGAGTACAAAATGTCAGTGCCAGGTTGTTTTCTTTCTTTGAATCAGCAGGTGGTTGGGTTGTGTGTTCAACACAGGTGAAGGTGTTTTCAAACAAGTGGTCGCCAGTGTGAGGATTCTTACAACACCCCTTGCTCTCCTTTTCCTCCCACTAGTGGCATTAGACCTTAGGTGATCACTAACTGACAGTTTATGGGCTGCTCGACGAGGCAGACGAACCCTGTGCAGCTCAGCACCGAGGCTGGAGGTGGTGTCGCTGATTGATAGCTCTGGAGGGCATCAGAGCATCTCGGCTAATTATGATTAATGCCTCCGTGTCTGCAGGATCACAAACTGCAGATGCGTGAAATTAACTTTAATTACCCCGTTTGTACAGTTCACTTGGTTTTGTTTTGTTGTGCTCTCGCAGCAGAGCGACCGAGCTGCTAAACGCCGACTGTCGTGGAATAGCTCGAGGTCTGAATTTGAACGTGCCCCTCAACACTGAACCAATACAAAAGATATGGTGTGGAACTATTGTTGAGGAAATGATCGTGATGTTCTATTGGAAGCAGAGTTGTAAGTGCTTCTTCAGTTAAATCTGTCGTACAGACGCACATATCCAATTAAACTGAGTTACCTTACAAAAGGCTTTTTAATCGACTAGTACGGATGTATAAAACATGTTCCTGCAGTTCCTCTGAGTTCTTGCGATGCTCCAGCGGATCTCTACTAAAGTGCACTGAGCGTCACAGATAGCCCTCCTGACGTGAACATGATAAACACACTTTAAAGCTGCATTTAACTGCTTCTCTTCACGCCGACTGCCCCCAAACTTGCATATGTTGTACTTAATGGAGTCATTGCACCTTATGCATCATTCATGAGCTCCTCACACATCAAGACAGTGATATCATCGTACTGTAGGGCGAGAGAACTTTTACTGCTTTTCACAACTTTAAGTCTCTGGGCACAGAGCGTCTTTATCAAGGTGACTGGAGGATGAGGTCCTTACAGCGTGTGAAGATCTAGAAGACTCTTTATATTTTCTGACAAGCTGCAGATTAAATAAATATGTACAGCAACACACCTCTGCTCTGGTGTAGTTAACGGACAGTGTAGGAACGAGAAGGACGTGTTAGGTTAGGGTCTCTTGGTAGAAGAATAGTAGAAGCAGCATTTCCTTCTTCAGCTTGGTTCACAGGTAAAAAAGAAAATACAATTTTGTTTGTGTTGGATAGTAATGCTCACTTGAAGGCCTCGCTGCTCTAATCCCAGAATCCCCTTACTTATAAAGAGAAAGCTTTCACCAAAGCTGTAATCTGCATTGTAACACTGGCAGAGGCTGCGTGCCAGATACCTTCCCCCAAAAAAGCACAAAAATCCTCTTTATTCAGGCTGAGAAACGCCGGGCAGCTTACGGCCAAGTGCCTTGCCGAGGGACACTGAGGCTCTGGTTGCTTTTTCGAAAAAAAAAAAGTTCTTCTGCTCCTGTCTTACTGGTTTATTCTTACATTTATACTGGATTCCCAGCCTGGCACACTGACCCACCGAGCCGTGACCACACCCCTATTTTGAAATGTCAACTTTTTAACGGACTCAGGCAGCATTAAAAACAATAACAAATGGAGAATAAATCATAATAACAGCAATATAAGTAACAAATAGGGTGCAGCCGAGATGTCAGGACTCAACTGGAGCTGGAAACAAGGAAATAAATGTGAATCTTGGGCAAGGACTGTGAAAACTGTTCCAAAACATAAAACTGTAACTGGTTATCGCTCTTTATCAGCTCATGAGGGGCATGTGGAACTTTTTGATTTGATCACCTCAGATTTATTAGGAGAAAGAACAGTTTTAACTAATCTCAGATTTAATTCAGACCAAATACTTCCACACAAGCAGTTACATTTTTGAATGAATGCTAAAGGTGTCGGTTGAGTCTAAACCAGGGATGAACTCAAACCAGTACCTGTATCCATATTCAGCTGATATTTCAAAGAAATACTGGTACTACTCAAAAATGTACCAGTCAGGTGACCTGATACCGATTCTCCATGACACCAGTCTACCACAACTAGCTGCGAACACCAGTCATTTTTATTTATTTTATTTTATCCTTACTTTCATTGCTTTGTTGTCTAAAGTCAAGACGGAACTTTTAATTAAATACAATTGAATTTGTTTTTGTTGGCTTCAAAATTGATTATTGAAAATATAACTGGCTGTAAGCATTCCCTGCTTGTTGTCCTCACTGTGGAGTGGCTTGAGGTTACTCACACACCCTCTTTTCGTCACACACACACACACACACCGCACGTCATCTTATTACCCAGAGCTGTGCCACCTACACTATATAACACTGCCTTCCAGTTCATTGCATATTTATCAGAACCAAAACTGAGGAAGTTGAGAGGAAGTTGGTGACACACCAATGAAACGGTATCAGAACAACCTGACTCTGAACCCAAGTCATGAGTTCACAGAACCGAGCATCTGCACCAGAGACCAGCAGTGACCAGCAGATACTGGAGGTCACCGGTCTCACGCCACAGTTTTTACAGATCAAGTCACCAAGCAGAGAAGAAGAAGAAACAGACATCCTTACAGGGTTTACAGGCCTGGACTTCACAGTCGATGCTAAAATATATTAGTTGCATAAACGTGGATGTTTTTTAGTTCTTAAATGTAAAACTATTGCAAAGGCTTTATAAGAGATTTTGGTGAACTGGGAGGTCAAATCAGGGTCAAGCTGTTAACAGCATATATTATAAATCAAATTAATGAGCTGGGCATTTGTACAGCTGACTGTGAACCTGACTCCAGTCCATATTTATCACCACCCTTCTTATTATCACAGGCAGAGGTTTTGATAAATCACTGCACTCTCCCAACTTCACCACCGCAACCTCCGAGATTCATCGTCTCCATTCACTGACTTCATATAAACATATTTCAGGATGTGATGATGTGCACTTTATGAGCGCAGAGGTGCATTGTGGGCAGATGTGAACATTGTTTACTATCGCCTTAGATTTCCTGAGAGCAGTGACTCCTGTTTAATAAAAAGAAGAAAAAAAAAACAACCACTGTGTTTTCCAGAGCGAGGAAACGTTTCCGCTTTAATGTTTCGGAATAAATGTCGGAGGCAACAGTGCGGATCATTTGTGAAGTTAATTTGCAGATTTATGAAGTGTTGCTGGAGCTGAAGACCTTCTCTAACAGGGTTGGGGTTGTGTTACATCAGGGGGTGAATCGTCTGCTACATGGAGCTGAATGCTGGTCTTTACCGGGGCATTTATTAGCTTGTGAACGTGAGCAAACATTAAAGAAAATGTGCAGAGTCTGCAAAAAATAATATCAATGTGAACGGATTATAAATGTTCAAATTCATAAGATTGTTTCCTTTACATTTAAACGAGTGAAAATGTTCCCAGACATAGACTTGTTTTCCTGAAATTGATCAGCTGATGCTGATGTGTAATTAAATTAGTTTAAAAGAAAATCAATTGTGTTGATTGACCTGAATTTACTTCTCACTACAAAACAAAAACGTAACACAAATAATTTCTGATTTTTAAACTTTTCACTCAGAGTACAAACTCCAAAATATATAAGCAGCAACAGTATAAGCCACATCAAAAAGCAGAAGTGCTGGCTTAGATGTACAATGAAGTTATACGACAACTGGCACTTCAAATCACACACACACACACACACACACACACACACACACACACACACAAATATAGTTATTGTGACAGATGTGATTAGAAACCAAGTGACTAACCTAATCCTAATGTAATCAGATTCCACCCTGTGTCCCAGTACAGGTCGTCCACCAGTGGCATGCATACCTTAGTTTGAGAACCACTGAAGTTTACTATTTTTTTATTCACAGATTCTTGTGACCTTTACATTGAGCCACCTTCTCCAAAGCTCCGAACATGAAACAACGACTTTGTCTTTATGAATGGTAGAAACTTTCAATTCTAGTTTGAATTTCATTACGAATTATTATCACCCACTAACAGAACAGAACACTCACTTTCAGGAATACCTCCTCACTGCAGAGCATTTATGTATGTTTAGGAAAATGACTGCAGGCGACGTCCCAAATGTCAAAACAACAACTTGTTGTTATGTAAATGCTCTCGTCTGGAGCTGGTATTTATAACGGGAATGAAATAAGCTTTAACATTTAAGCAATTACAGAGATGTATAAAGTAAGGGGACACACACACACACACACTCACACACACACAAAGAGCAGAAAACAACAATGGGACATAATTGTTTTTAAATGTTCTCCACAGAGCAAAGACTTAATGATCTCATTCTAACTTTGAGGTCGTCACCAGAATATAACAGATTCGAGATGTTTATATTTTAGAGAATTAGTATGTATGCGGTGATCACACATGGGGGGAATCAGGGGTGAGGTGGAGTTGAAAGAGAAAGTGAACTCCTTGTCACTGTGACACAGCTCACCACTGCACACAACCAAATGTGATCTCTGCTTTTAACCCATCACCAAAGTGAAGAGTGGGCAGCGCCCGGGGAGCAGTGTGTGGGCACGGTGCCATACCTCAGTGGTAACTTGGCATCTTGTGGATTCGAACTCAGTTCTCTGGTCTGTTGTTCGTATTTTCCGTGTCATCCTGTGAAGGACTGGTCCAGGGTTTAGCCTGGAGACTGCTGGACTTTGGCTCCAGTCAGATCCTTAAAGAAAAGTACTGTGAGCATAAAAAGATCAATTATTAACTATGTCTGCAGTGGCTGCTCCTTATACATCCAATAAACAGAGTGGATATAATGCTATGCTATGACAAATGGACTAAAACGTCTTCAAATAAACCTGTAGCTTCATTTTACCCACCTGGTCTTTTTATAACATCCGACAATAACAGCTCCACAAACTCCCATGAGATCACATCAATGTTCAACGTGTTCAGGAGCAAATAGTCAGCAAATATCTGCAGTTATAAATTTTCCAACTGTAATAAAATTAAACAAATGTGTTGTGTTAACGACTGCTGCATCCTGCCCCCCCCCCTCCCTCCTCCCCCTCCCTCCTTCCAGCCCCGCTCTCTCTCCTCTCGTTTCCTTTATTATTCAGAGCCGTTGGCAGACACATGCAGCTGCAGGACTTATTAAAGGAACCATTACAGTTCCAGTGATACCTGTCGGGCTCGGCAGCGTTTTGTCTCCTCATCTCTGAGCCAGGCATCAGAGGAGGGAACTGTGTCTGCACAACGGGACAGCTTTGTTTTGGAAAGTGTGGAATTCTCACAGTGTTGATGGAGAAAAAGGAGCATATGGCTTTCTGCTCCCTGGGCTCTTAATTAATCTGGCACCCCCACATACTCACCCTCTCCCTCTCCCTCCCTCTCTCACACACACACAGAGAGAGACACAGAAGTTACCTCCTGGGGAGTAATTAGAAGTTGGCCTGGTCCGGCCGGGAGCCGCAGCATCACTCCCCATCACACACACACCCACTCTGCCGCAACTCACAGCACAGCAATAGATTGTTGCTGAATTGGTCACCGATATAAATTTTAAAGGGAACTCAGCGGCATAAGATCCAAACAAGGCAGCGGGGGATAAAAGGTCAGCTCACACTCCAGGACGGACACATTCGTCCCAGTCCTCAAATAAATGTCAAGCTCTCTCTTGGTCGCCCTGAACGGGGCAGAGGAGAAGGAAGATGCAGTGGAGAGTGAAGGGAACCCGACAGCTTTATGGTCACTTAGGGTAGACTTTCTTCTAGAGGTCGTTGAAGTTCCTCTGTGGGACATGTGTCGCTTTTTAACATGGGGATTTGAAAAAAACTGAAGTTTTTAACTTGAAAAACAAACTAAAATAAAGAACACTTTCTACATATTGATAGTTCATGGAATAAAGTTAGAGGTCGAGAGCATCCTGTGATTTAAATTAATACTTCATTTTATTGTCATACATATGCTGACTACCTCCAAACTGACGAAATGCAGGACAAGTAGCAGGTCTGAGAAAAACAAACAAAACTCTATAGTACCTAAGACAGAGCCTTCATCCAAAAAACACACACATGTTGCAATGTAGGATATTTATCGATGCATCATCTTAATCCTTCCCCATTTACCATAAAACAAGCAGATAAGACAACAACAAAATACGACCCAATGTCAAATCAAATAATTTGACTGTAAATCTGTTAAACCTGTTGATTATACGGCCATCTGTGACCGAGACATGGAAATAAAAAATAGAAATACCTCAGCTCCACCAGACAGATTTTGCATCACAATCCAGCAGGTGGCAGGCCAGCAGCCTTTCTCAGCACTCTGAATAGCACGTTTCTGAAACACATTGTTAGCAGAAAAGCAAAGAAAAGTTAAAACCTAGACTATAACAAGATTCAATGTCCATGAATATACAGTATATTCTACATCGTTGTAGAACTCTATACAACTGTGTGCGGAGTGACCCTTGACCCTTCTGCAGTCGGTTAACTGATATGAATGTTCATATTGCACTGCATGGTAAACACCGGTACCGTCTACTACAGTTCCTTTATCCAACTCAGTGTCATTTGGTTTGGCAGAAAAAATACTGCACACTTCTGGATGTTGTGTACTTCCTGTGTGAAACTCACGTGCAGCGTGTTGAGTCACAGCCATGCCCAACAGAAAAGACGTTTTTACACAAATTGCAGGATGCTGGTTCAGAATTTCCATCCACCAGTAAAATAACTAAAAGTGAGGGACAGTGAGCGAGAAATAGTGTAGCAGTCATCGTGCCTGTCTTACAAGCAGAAAGTCCTGTGTTCAAGCCCCAAAAAGAATCACATATTTAATGGTAGCTGGAGTGGGTTGCAAAAATACATTTTTGTATATGGACAAGCTGACATTGATTATCCCAGGAAAAACCCAAAAACATTTACAACGGCTGAAGCTTCATTCTTTTTGTAACAAGAGTGACAACTTCATTTTTATGAATTCATAATTTTAAGTTGACCCTTGATCTGCTCTGCGTCCTCATGCATTACTGAAGCTACTCACATCCTCTGCACCGGTCTCTACATTATTCATGTTGCATTTTCAAGGAGAAGAAATTCAGAATTGTTATTATTATTATTATAATTTCATGTTGTCCTCATTGTACACAGACAGAGTCTAAGACACACTGGGCAATTAGAATGTGTTTGACTGGAAGAGAAAACCCTCCTGGAGGTGAAGGTGTGAAGGTGCACCAGACACTGCTTTAAAAGTTAATGATGCTCTGACAGAAATATCGTCTTCTTCATCCAAACAGCTCCTGGAAATCTTCAGAACAAAGGATACAGACAGAAGGACAGAACCAGGGAAGCAAATGTTTACAGCCTTGAACATTTACAGCAAATATTATTGAGACATGGATAAGAGCTTTTAGTTACCAATAGAAAAAAAAATAAAAAATAACATACATATCTTTTTCTTTCTTTTTTTTTAAAAAAAAAAGCAAGGAGCAGTAAATCCTGTGACTTTGGCCTCTTTCAGTGCTTACCATCTCAGTCATGTCAAGAATCTGTAAGTCTGACCTCAGCGAACAATGACTTCTAAGAGGAGCATGTCTGAAATATGGATTTTTGCATGAAGCCTATTTCTGCTCTTTTGTGCCTTTCAGTGTCATTCTAATGAGGAGGACGGATGAGCAGAGGGGGCAACAGACGTCGGACGGATCGACAGAATTCCATTGGATTGTTTGGTTAGTGGGGTCTATAATTAATCCTCCTGAGACCACCGCTGCCTTTCTGAAGTATGTGTATTGAATGCAGATACTGTAGAATGTATTTCATGTCGTCTTCGATGTCCATCTGTGCTACAGTAAAAGTGTTGTTTATGTGCTGGTTGTTAAATATTAATGAAAAAAATGCTTAAAGTTTTGTTAATTAAAACTCTTATTATATAAATGTTTTCTTAATTCTTCAGGTTTTTTGTTGATCACATGACTGTAGTGACAGAGAGAACAGGACGGATGGACAGACAAACAGTCAGTCACTCAGACAAACAGTCAGTCACTCAGTCAGACAGTCAGTCACTCAGTCAGACAGTCAGGTCACTCAGTCAGACAGTCAAGTCACTCAGTCAGACAGTCAGTCACTCAGTCAGACAGTCAGTCAGACAGTATCACATATCAAGGCTGTTTATAACAAACAAAATGTAATATAAAAAATGTAATGTAATACCAGCTGACATCAGGGGCGGCGCTGTAGTTCAGAAGGTAGCGCCAGGTTTTGAGCATGAATCCAGACCTGGTAGGGTATGTGCTGCCGCCGTAGGCAGATGGAAAAACCTGCAGTAAACCATCACAAGTGATTTCAGGACTAAGTACCAACCATTCACCAGTGACATGATTACTGGTTTTTGACCATGTCTTGTTTTTTTACTACTGTTGTAGGAATGTCATTTTTAGATGGGACCTTTGTCCCCACGGTCCGCGTGTCTTTTGTCTCCTTTTCCAGAAACCTGGGTAAAAATGCCTCTCTGACAAAATAAGTGCTGATACCGGTGATGCTAAAGGTCAGCAGTAGATTGGAAGAGATGGAGGGTTGTTAGGAGGATGTCTGAGGCGTCAGCCCATCACTGTGATTCCCTATGACAGCCAGTGTGATTCCTACGGGACACAGACAAACAGAGGAGCAGACGGAGCAAAAAAAGTCAGCAGAGCCGTCTGACACAGCAGGCAGTACAAGCAAATAATACCAAGAACCAGAGAAACTGATAAACAAGTGTCAATCATCAAACAAGTTCATCAATCATGGAGAAGAGGAAATTCAACAAACGCAGCGACAGGTTTTAAATGACAATGTTTTCTTTAGCAAAAAAGGTCAGAAATTATGATGAACGAGAGGCCAGAGAGGAGAGACGGGGAGAGGAGACGAGACGAGACGAAACAAGTGGGACTTCTTTTTTATTTTATATTAACTTCTGAGATTTTTGAAAAACACTCAACAGATAATTGAATTTCATGGTGAAGGGCAGAACTGTGGCTGTGTTCCACCAGAGCAGGAACCGTCAGGTAAAAACTTTAGCACAGAATCTCAGTTTAACTGTCAGGGTTCCATTGTGTCTTGTTTCATTGTGTGTGTGTGTTTTTTCTTCCTCGTCTTATGAATGCCCTGTCTTAGTATTCAAAGTGAAACTGGCTCCATTAAGGACAAAACCATTGAGGCCCACAGTCTGCATGGGACATGGGAGATAAGGTGCACATCAATCGCTGCCTTCTGCTTTATTGGTGCAGTAGAAATGGGAACATATGGCCACAAAGCCATTGTTATTCTGGAAATGAAACCTATTCAATGCATGGCACTGTAATAGCAAAGTAATAGTGGCTCTGTGTGATCTATGAGGCACCTTGTGGGGAAGGTAGGCTGAAGAATGGGGAAAATAACACTCAGGGCCTTGGGAGAAAATCACTGCTGTCTGATGCATTTGTCGGCCATTCTTCTTGCCCCAATTACAACCATATATGGAATTTCTGGCTTATCTGGACGCTGACCGCCACTCAAGAAATATGAAATATGGAAATTCTAAGAGATTCTCATTTGGGCCTTTATATTGGGAGGAAATCAATGATTCACAACTTAATAATTTAAAGAGGCTTCAGGAGATCTCTGACTGTTATTATAACAGTAGTAAGTTATTACCAGCCTTTCAGCAGTGGCGGCGGCTTGGCCCTGGAACCATCAGATAAAGTCGGAGGAGCATGTTATTGTAATTCGAAACCTTCTATTTATGTTTCATTAAAGAGCTTCATGACATTCATTTCACAGCACAGAGAATGTGAGATATGAGGAGCATTAATATTAAGGCCAGTGTGTGTGTGTGTGTGTGTGTGTGTGCTCTGTTACTAAAGTGGTGGGAAAATCTGCGGCGTAAGGTTGTTGACATCCACTTATGTCCACCAGAGGGATCACAACACGCTGAAGACAAGCACAGAACAGAGCAAACCAGACAGGCTTATAGTGCGTGGCATTTGTGATTGTGGGAGGCTAAGTCAAAAAGCTACAAGACAAAGTGAAAATAACTGTAGTTATAAAATAAAAAATAAACATAGAGTACATTTTCTACAGCGGTGTTTCTATCAGGGAATTCCATTTTTGCGGAATTCTGGAGGACATTTTTCACAACTCAACTATACTATTTGACAATAGTGATTGATCTTTTTTCTTTCGTTGAATTAGAACAGTGAGATGTAGGGGGCGCTGCAGAAAGGGTTAGGGACCACTGGTTTAGCCAATAAAAAATGTTTTGTTTTTTTTATCACCTGATTTGTCCTTCTGTGAAAATGAATACACTATATTCTGAAAGACCTACTATTCCTGGCACTTAAGGTGGATTTGTTCCAATAAGTTCCAATTGAATGGTTTGAATTTTAGATATTGAAGAAAAACCTACTTTACCAAAGAAAAAAAGACCTTGAGTGTGAAGAATTCATCCCTGTTTATTTATTTTTATCCAGCTTTTCTGCACAAAAGATCAAGACCTCTAATGGAGACTTTGGTTTGTGTGTGTGTGTCTCTCATCTAATACGATCAAGGAAGATCCCTTCAAAATATTCACAAACATCTTCACTGCTCTGAGCTACACTGTGGCTTTTAATTGAAAGCACTGACTGAAGAATAAGGAATATCTATTTTCTTGAAAAGACCGTTTTGGCCTCTCACCAGGATTCATGGTCAGGTCCGTTACGTTTTCTCTCTGCTTGTGGCTGTTTTACAGCTTCATGTTCCACAAGTGTCTGTTATTTTATATCAACAAGTACTGACGTTAAAGTGTTTCAATGAAATGTGTTCAGACGTGTGGTGGAGGGCAAAAATCCAATCTACGACCCAGTGACCAGAAAAACTCACGATGATGAAGACAGCGTCAGGCGGCGACTCAGTGAGGAAGCACAGGAGCACATGTGGAACCTCAAGGGGTTGTAAATGGTACTAAAGCCAAGTAGGACAGTCATTGATGATGTTCTTTACAACAATAAGCAAGATTACAATACGAGAAAAATTAGTCTGGAACCACGGGACCATTAAACTCATTGATATTAGCCAACAATCAGCAGTAAAGTATTGATAATATGATTCGCAAACGTTACCACGAATTATAAGCTTCTGTCTCAATTGGAGTTCACCTACAGGAGACAAAAATGTCCCAGTCCATAATTGTCCTCAGCTAAACTCTTCTGCAAACCCAAAGTGAAGGGAAAAAAAGCCTCAGAATTTCAGTAGAATTCCACGTCACAACAGTCAAGTCCGACAGTAACCATAATTAAATCCTAATGTGAAGATTACCCAAATCAATATTTGAGCACTTTAAGAATGAAGCCTCACGTAATGATCTGACACCGACCAGCGCTGCTCTCTTTATCTGAAATTAAATCTTTTAATTATGCTCGTGGAGTGGCTCTGAAGTGCTCTGCTTCACATCCACGAGTGAGAGGCAAATATTTCCACCGCAGAGAAAAGTGAGAAAATTATTATTACACTCTCATCCTGATCCTTCAACATCGTCTCGTTATCAAAGCCGTCCGAGCGCCGTCACGTGCACAGCTGGCACGTGCACAACGCTCACTCAAAACTGAAATAAATGGACATGTGACTTAGTTATTATTTTTACACAGCTGTGCATTGGGCAAAGTTTTACGAACCAACAACCTCAAAAGTGCACCAGAAAGTACCAGCCCAACTTTAAATGGGAATTTTGTTGTTTTGTTTTTGTTTTTAAAAGCCAAACTTTCTGCCCTGAGGAGAGACGCGTGTCCTGTAACAAACACCACGGTATTTCTTTATGTCCTCCACCAGATGGCTCTGACACTAAAGTGGCAGGAAGAGGACCAGACACACACAGAAGGTGAGGGACAGGACTAGGCCAAAGTCTCCAGTCTACATCAGAGATCAGGAACAGTACCATGTCTTTGTAGAACTGTAGGACAATTTTACAGAGTTTAACTCTGGACCTTTCTGCTCCATTTATGCTTTCAATTCAGGTGGGGTTTTTGTATTTTTATTTTTTTTTACAAATTACACATTGTAAATACATACTAAATTATTCAACTTTCTGTGGAACTAAGGACCAAAGTTCTGGTCTACAGTCACTCCTTTGTCCAGTCATGTCCACTCTGTCCCTGTACTTACAGGAGCATGTAGTTCCATGGTGTAGCGGTTATCACACCTGCCTCTCAGACCTCCAGAAGGTTCTGGGTTCAAGCCCCAGAGGAACCCCATACCCAATGGGCCGGCCCTTGTGACAATCTGTGAGTCACAACCATATATTCAGTGGCGCCTCCTGTGGCTGTCTGTGTGGATTACAATGACTCAAACTGTGAATTCTGAATAAGGAACTCCAGTTTTCAGTGCCGTTTATTGACTTTTTGACTTCTGCCCATTAAACCAGTTCAGTAACTATTACAGATTTTTTTAGAGCTAATCAACCTGACTTCGTGTGTTCCAGATAATCAAGATTTCAGAACAACTGACTGCTCCCTATAGTTATGAACACATACTATTTTTACTCTAACATATGCAGCCGATTTGTAGCTCGCAGCAGAGCTCACACTGAGCTGATGTTAAAGTGCTAAAGACAGAATTAAACGTGAAAACATTTCAGTAAGCATGTAGCGGGAGACTCTTACATTCGATTCTTTACCAGCCGAGTGCTGGAAGTTCTTTCATTTTGGATCCTTCGCCCTCTATGTTTATTGCCTCTGCAGTTATCAAATCATTAATTAAGTTTACATCAACTCTCGTCCGTGAGCCTGGTGTGTGTGAGACACGGCTGCTTCCAGCATGCTGATGTCACAACCAATTAATCCTAATAGGCCGCCGTCCAACCATGCAAAACCACAACAAGAAGTTGTCTCAGCAGCACAGAGGCAGTGGCTGGTGTGAAACCACATACGTGTGATTAGAAAGTTCAGACATAACTCTTCATTACTTTTTATTCTAAAATTCACTGTAATGGTAAAAATGAATGGCAGAAAATTAACTGTGAAATAGAGAGCAGCAGGAAAATGTTAATGTCAATGGTTTGACATTAAGTTCTCTACAAAACAGGTAGAAATTTTTTTTCACTGAATAAAACCCCCCCTCTCCAAAAAAAAACACTCCCCTCCACCCCTGCATTTACCTCTCAGTGCTTAAATCTTCTTAATTAAGTCAGATTGCCAAAACCTAGAAACTGGAACTGAACTAAAAACAACAACTGCTGTGTTTTCTCAATGTTAAGCAACAGTATCAAAGAATAGGTAACTGAGAACAGGGTCTCATTTAAATCAAATGACTTTCATGTATTTTGAAATGCTATGATCAGGCCTCACAGTGTGTGCTGGTTTGTGCTCTTACCTCACAGAGAGAGGATCAGTGTTTGGAGCTCTGGTTGAACTTTCTTCATGGAGTTTCCAGGTTCTTTCCAGGTTTTTGTGCTGTTTGTCTCAAAGCCTGACTCTGTGATGAACTGTTGAACTTCCCACCATTGTCTGCTCCAGCTTCCACCAAGACTCTGAAATATATTCACTGGTAGAAGATGAATTAATACAAGCAAAAAAATACAAAAATAAAATGGGTTTTCCAACTGAAGCTAGGTCCCAGAATCTCCCTGTGAAAGACTTGCTACAGACATTAGGACAGAACTAGGTAGGTACAGGTAGATATATAGATATATAGGATTAAAATAAGAAACCAGACGGTTGACTAAAACACAAAATCAGAGCTTTAAATACTGAAGGTTTTTTTTGGGGGGGGGGGGTTCAGTTGTTTTCCAAAAAACTCCAAAGTCTGTGGTGGCCTCAGATAACCAGGTAGAAAGATCCACAGTTTTTTTGTTCATTTGTTGTGTCACACCAGAGCTGAAGCGTTCAGCTGCTCCATCACTTAAGTCACAATCACAGATGCCTGCTCTATTTCTGAAGCTTTTAGAGAGAGAAAGTGAGCTTCAAGGACCTGGTATCAACGGTTGGACGCGATGAGAGCTGTTAGCAGATCATTGAGATTCAGTGGAGGTTGAGATCAGAGCTGGCCCTCAGCACATTTCATGGTCTGAATCTTTTAAATTCCATTTCCTTTCCGGCTAATGGAGGACTGCAGGTGGCTGTAGACACTGATGTGAACCCAGTAGAGTGTGTGGGGGAGTCAGTGTGAGTGATCAAGTCGTCGGTGTGTTCGGTGTGTGTGTGTGAAGTCGATGGTTGAGTTGGGCGACTTTTCTGAAGTTACACCATTAGAACATCAGCTAACATTTTCCAGACCACATTTTGGTCCTGATTTCTAACTCAATACATTTTTTCACATTATAAATAAAGTAAAATTATAATCATAATAATTGTATTGAGCTTAAGCTACCGATGTGGCAACACTGACATTTGCAGTGCAAGAGACTGAAGTCTCATCAGTGCTGGAGAACAGGCTGCTGATGCTGAGAGCTGCTCTGGAACACTGACACACTGAAGTGCTCGGAGTTGCATCACCGTCAATCTGTTTGTGTCTGTGTGAAGTTGAGGCACAAGAAAACTTTTTATCGGCAGCACAATCAAGTGGAGCTGCTCTGTGACGAACTATAAACTTTTCCACTGCATCACAAAAGATGGAGCCTGAATTCAAACCTGTGGATTGTTTTTTTATTAATTTGGGATTTTTCTCAAACTATGCTTTTGTCCATTTGGTGTCACAGGCTATGAAGTCAGACACATTCATTCATTCATTTAGTTTCATACACATTTAATTTGAGAACTTCGCATTATTTAAAAAAAACGGGTTTTTTTTCCTTGTTTAGAATTTTTAAAAATAATATATCCTTAATTTTTCGTGGTGGTGTTTTTTCCTATTGTTTGTTCTGACTAACAAAATGCAAAGGCTTTTTTACTCTTGTCCTATGGTGCCACCGTGTGGTTACAGGCATATGTAGAAAACTATTATGCACAGAATTTCTTCATATTTTTAGAGCAAATGTTATTTTCCTTATATTTTTAGGGTGTGTCGCTTTCTACTTGTGAACCTCGAACCTGTAATTTTTCTTCTCTGCATTTTATTTTGAAATACATTTTAATTCCGCTTCCGCATGTATTTTTGGTTTTTAAAAAAAACCATAACGGATTTGATGTTTTTATTTTTACTTTATTTGTAATTGTATGAAAAAATATTCTACAATGCCGTTGTAGAGATGCTGACAGTTTGGATCCAGAATGTAAAAACATTTTAGCCACTCACACTGAGAACTTGTTTTTCCTCAACAATTCAGCCAAAAAACCCTTTTTTCTTTGCTGAAAAACAAACATAAAACACATTTAGCTTCCCCACAGTGAACTACATTTATGTATAAAATTTTATGTACACCCTTTACCTTTCTCTGTGACCGTGTACATGGCCTCCATGCCAGCCTTGATGTGATCGGTGACGTGACAGTGAAGCAGCCATGTGCCAGGGACCTCAGGACGCATCTTCACTGTCTGAAGAAGAAACAGAAATGAGCGCTACCGAATTTCTTTAAATGTGGCCGGACTTTCATTGTGTTTCGTAAATTATGTTTGTAATTTTGAGTTTTTCTGTAACCTGGAAACTGGCCGGAAACAAGTCATACACATCTGTTTTATGGGCTCCTCCACCAAGCTGCAGAGGAATGCAAATGTTTTGATATAAATTATTAAACTTGTTTTGTTTTGTCTCCCGTTATGACATTACCTATGTGCTGCATTTACCTTATACTCCACACTGTGTCCGTGCCAGTGGACAGTGTGCATGTCTATGTCGTTGCCCATTCCCATTAGGTACCAGTACACCTTATCTCCCACCTCCATGTTCAGGCCTTTTATATTACTGTACACATAACCATTAATGGCTGTAAAGAAAACAAAAATGTAATGAAAACAGCAAGTTTTAAATTTGTTGTTTTCATGCTTGAATTAAAATGTTACAAAGTTACAATATTTAGATCCTACCATGCATTTTGTTGCTCTCTATGAAGGTTTCATCATCTTTCAAATTAGTGCGAGGGTTTCTGATGTGGGTCCTGATGTTGTCGTCCAAATACCTAGTGCAGAAAAGCAAAACGACTTTCTAAATGTCCGGAAAACTCTTTAAAGATGATAAAACAAGAAGTGGAATCTGCTTTCGACTTTTTAAAAAACTTTAGTGTTACAATAGGAGGGATTTGGTACCAGCTTTCATTCTCATCAAAAACCAGGAAAAGCAGAGCAAACTCCTCAATTTCCTTCTTCAGCCCTAAGCTCCTGGAAAGAAAAGAACAAAACTGCTCATTAGTTTGTTCCTCTATTACATGTTCCTCTGTGATAGAACTCAAGCATCCAGTATCCACTTCAGGAATTCTGAATATTTATCGATACACAAGGAAGAATTCTGACCTGCCCCAACTACGACGGCAAATCACCAACGGACCAATCAATCCACTGTACAGGTCCTGTTGAAGAAAACAACAACATGATGGTGTGTTTAAGTTCCATTACATGCATGCGTGTATGTGTGTGTGTCATTGTACCTTTACAACATCAGCAGTAGAGTAGTATGCTGAAACTGAACACTGCTCCTGCTCTAGGGTCGGGCCGGTGTTCTTTGTTACGTACCAATAGTATGTGTGAGTTTCACCTTCAAAATGAAACGGGGAACATTTTAGAGTAACCCCTAGAATCAGTAACTATATACATACATATATATATATATGTGTGTGTGTGTGTGTGTGTGTGTGTGTGTGTGTGTGTAGTGCACTTCACATACCTGGTGGAGTCTTGTGAATATCTGGCGTTTCTGTTTTGACACCATGTGCGTGAATGGAGTAAGGTCTGGAGGCCATGTTCTTAAAAACCACCTTGACTTTGTCTCCGACATCAGCATGAATCATCGGACCTGAAAAAAACAGGATTTCTTGTTTTGTTTTGTTTTTTATCACATAACCTCCATCGGTTTTAAAACATTGCCCAAGGGGAAGCCTACCCATGACTCCAAGGTGTTCCATGTCAGCAGTTCTCTCCACCTGTTTAGTGAACTTGTCATTGGTAAACTGACGGTACACCACCTTCTTGTAACGAGAGCCTATGAATCCACCCTGCTGGTTTAGGAACGTAGGAGCAGGGCTGTAAGGAAAAAGAAGAACAACTATTTTACCAGACAAAGAGAAATAAAAAACAAATAAACCCAAAAAAGAATATAAGATGTTTACTTGATGTGGTTGATGTACATCTCAGCCTCCCAGGTGCGGTTCGGAGAGTAGTCCCAGTCTAGTTCCATGGCAGCGATGTAGTAGGTTTTTGAGTGGAGCATGGTTTCACCCTGACGCTGTAAAATGCTACACTTCTGTACCGTGTAGTTTGCTCTCATCCCACCATTATAGTTGTTCACTGTAGGAGACACCACCTCGAAGTGACCTAAAGACAAAAAACAGAATGCACAAATGTCCAAATTAAGTCATAAAGTTCGAAGAAAAGCATTTTTATTAACAATGCCATTTCAATTCTGCTTCTGTTTTTCACACCGGGTCATGACTTGACTCCATCCTGAATCCTGAGAATTTTTTTTTTTTATGTTATTTTAGATTTGATAAAGTTAAAATTGTCCAATGAAGCAAAGTCCAAACTTCTTGCTTGCCTTGATCATATTCACATTTCCAAGTTTGATTACAAATTAAATGTTTTACTTCTTTTTCAAAATTGTTTCTTTTTGAGGGTTAGAAAACTTAATAATTAAAAATGACAAATTGTAGTTTTATATCAGGCTTTACATAATAAACAATAAAACTGGTCAATGATGTCTTGTTTTTAAAATCAGGTATATTTAAAATCATAACATCAATATAACCAGTTCATTTAAAACATTTAATTCCCATTGACTACTAAAATTATAAAAGACAAAATAATAAAAGGTAAAATAGAGTCTGAGGATTTGACTGAAAATCAATGGGTAGAGTTATTCTACACTAAGTATGTCAGGCACTTGTGTTTGACATGTACCCATGCTGTCTGGCTCCATGGTGACGGTGTGAGAGATGTGAGGGAAAACACTGATGGAGTCTCGTCTGTTCTGCAGATAGATGAAACGATTTCCCTCAAAGTACAGACTGTTGATGTCTACCTCCGACCCCAGTCCTGACAGGTGCCACGTTACTTTATCCCCCTTACACATGGTCAGACCTGGGAGGTTTCTATACACAAACCCGTTTAGTGCTGTAAGATAAACAAAAACAAACAAAGAAATATTATTTGTTGTTTTTTTTTAAATAGTTTATAATGGGATTGTTCTGCCTACAATGCATTTTGTTGCTCTCCATGAAGCCCTCGTCCTCCTTTTTGACAGTGGCAGGAGCAGTGGTGAAGGCTCGGATGTTGTCGTCCAGATACCAGCTCAGGTTCTCATCAAACACCGTGGCCATGAGGTGGAACTCTTTGTTATAGTTTTTCTACATGAGGAGGCAGGAAAAAAAATAGACATGGTACAGGAAAACCAGCTTTATGTTTTGTGTGTACTTTGAGTATTTGTATACCCGGACTATAGGTTGCACCAGAGTATAAGTCACACCAGCCAAAAAATGCATAATGATGAAGAAAAAATCACCAGTGCCCTCTAGCGGCTGTCAGTGTGAAAATAACAAACATGTACATTTTCAGTGGTACAGGAGTAGCAGATACTGGTACACAAGCATAGAGCGCCTTCTAGTGGCTGTGAGTGGGAAAATAAGTCGCACCTGAGTATAAGTCGTAAAACGCAGCCAAAGGATGAAAAAAAGTGTGAAAATACGGTAAAATAAATCTACCCTTCCAACGGTGTGTTTACATAGTTGAGATTAGGGTATTAAAAATTAGGCACTCAGTGTTTTTTCTGCAGCCGTTCTCTTGTGGTGCATGAAGCAATTGTTGACCACATTTGCAGGAATCGCTTTACAACTGAATAATGAACTGAGTAACTCCTCACCTGGACTCCTTTTTTCAGCGAACCTTGTCTGCAGATGAGAAGAGGTCCCACAAGTCCAGAGCTGGTGTCCTTTACAGGATCAACTCCAGAGTAGTACAGATAGGTGAGACAGTCTCCCTCCCCCTGAACTGGACCAGCACCTACAGGAACTGTCCACTCGTAGGTGTAGACTGTCCCCGGTCTGACCAAAGCAGCTGGCGGAGGAGTGACCAATCCTAAAGAAAAACATTTTTGGTGATATTGGGTTTTTTTTATATTAGTATTTTTATTTTTTATTTTTTTCTGTGGATACAGATTATAGCATTTTTGCTATTTACTTGGTTCTTTTTTTAGCTCTCGCAGTTTCTTTGCAGTATATGTTTCTGGAAAAGATAAGTAAATGGTAATAAGTAAGTATAAATATGGATAAATTAAGAAAATAATAATGAATAATTCATTGTCAATTCATCAACAATGTAACCATGAATATTACATGCAGTGTTTATATTCAGGTAGTACCTTCCAATTCATTGTAGTAAAGCGTCCCATCCTGCTCAATGCTATACTGGACACCATGTGGTTGGATAGAGTAAGGACGGCTGGCTTTGTTTTTAAATACAACGTTGATCGTGTCTTTCTCTTCAGCTCGCAGCACTGGGCCTGGATATATGTAAAACAGGAAATACGGAGACAATGAAACGAATAATATTTGGTAAATTTTGCGAAATTAGACATCACAAAAAGTATGAATAAAAAAATGGATAAAATAATGGACCAGATTACCCAGAATTCCCAGATGTTGCTCCTCTGGGCTGCGTAGCATCTTCGTGAGGAAGGAGTTGTCAGTGTATTCCACGTAGCGAACTTTCTTATAACGACTTCCAATGCGGTTTGAACCCTTGGTGACAAACTTTTCTGCTTCACTGCACACACACACATTCACACACACCAGAGTTAGAAAACTCGATATGTTCAAATGACTAGGCATGGTTTTATTATTATTATTTACACGTTTTTCTACGTCCCACATTACATTGTTGGGTCGCCATTTGTTAAACTGAGACATTTATCGCCATGTATTATTAGTAATATTGATTCTGAAAACATACACTTTTTAAGAGTTCCACCTGGGAACCACGACTCGATATTAGCCGGTCATTATATTATTTATACTGCTGTATTTTGCGAAGGGAGTTTTTAAAAATAACAATACTAAACACTGCGCCACTAGAGGGAGCCTAAGTACCTAAATTTGAGAACTAGTGTATGTGCAGTGACTAACCTCTCGGTAGGCGGTATGGGAGCGTAGTCCCACACTTCCTCTTCAGCAGCAATGAAGAACTGTCTGAGTTCACCATGTGGTCTGGGTTTGTGGACGTTTGGGAAACATTTCTTAATCTCAAATAAAGCCTGCATTCCAGCTTTAAGAACAAGAACAAAAAAAAACAACAACAATATAAAACAATTGCTGCAGCACTGGAGGTGGACATATTTCCTTTGTGAGAACTATGATCTTCTCAGAGCTCGTTGCACACCCATCAGATGGTCGTTGACTGTGCATGTCAGTAGCCAATGACCAGGGTTGTCGGCTACCATTTCGGCTGTAGTGCTTAGGCCTGGCGACAGGCTGACTGTGTCTGTGTGGCGGTTCTGAGTGGTCAGGATCTGACCGTGGAAATGAACCGAGTGGATGTCCACCTGTCAGGATACATGACATTTTTAGACAGCTCAGAGTTTATGCAAGGATGAATTTCACACAGCACAAACCTTACCTCATTACCCATGCCAAACATGTGCCAGTGGACAGTGTTGCCTTGACACATGCTTATTCCAGGCAGGTTACCATACACATAGCCATTTATACCTGCAATGTAAAATGTAAGAATATTGTAAACATAATATTGTGTGTATGCTAACATTAGACCATATGTGCTGCTGTGCCCTCACTGTGCATCTTGTTGCTCTCAATAAAATCTTCATCTTCCTTCAGATTTGGGTCGGGTTTTGGAATGTATGTCCTGATGTTTTCATCCAGGTACCAACTGAAGTTCTCATCTGACACCATGAACAGCAGAGAGTAGTGGTTTTCTGCTGCTTTGTCACCATGTAAACCCAAGGTTCCTGGAAAACAGGGAACAATGTAGTGCTAATTACAATTACAATTCTGGTCAATTATAGTTGTCTATTCCATGCTGCTGGGATTGTCCCAGTACAATCTTTTACAATCTACAAAAAAAGGGTGAGGTGCGGTGCATGCGCAGAGCTCATGAAGACACGATGAAGCTACTATTGCTATGCTAATTTTATTCTCATTAACAGATGGCTTTTTTAATCTAAAAAAAATATTCTTTTTGCATAGATAACGGAGTCAGCAGTCCAGAAAGTGAGCAGAGTTTTCAGACTAATAGCACATTTTAAATTATAACAACTTCTTCTTTCTTCAACATCTAATATTAAAGGGGATTCTGTACCTTTCTTACAGATGAGGAGGGGTCCTATGAGTCCTGAGTCTATGTCTTTTGGAGGAGAAACATGGGAATGGTAGAACCTGGTCAAGCAGTTGCTGTCTGCTTGTATTGGGCTGTGCTGCTCAGACAGCGTCCACTCGTACAACACTGTTCCACCAGGAGCTACCGAGTCATCACGCTTGTCCTCTGGACCAGTTCCATCAGGATACAACGCTCCTGCGAATGTACATACAGTCATCAATTAACACGAGTCAGTCGTCATGATCCGCTTTTTCAGATCATGACGACTGACCCCCTCATTGACCCCTCACCCTCGTTGCTCTTGCTGTAGTTCATTCCATGTGGATGAAGACTGTAAGGCCTGGATGCACTGTTCCTCAGGAGAACGACCACCGTGTCTCCTTCTTCGGCCTGGATCTCAGGCCCCAGGTAGCCCAGCCAGTCCGGCTTCACCTTTTCTGTCCTGTAGGTGGCGTCAGTGTACTCCTTGTACACAGCCTTCTTATAGATGGAGCCAATCCGCTGAGGGCCTCTCTTCAGATAAACGGATGCTTCCCTAAATAAATGATAAGGCAGAAAAAAAGGTTGGTGCATATATTCTTTTTTATCGTTTTTCCTCTTAACTTCAAATTTTCTAAGTAGTATCATTCATCAGGTATACTTTTGTCTAGGGCATACTGTGAAAGGTTTGGAACACAATATAAGCAGACCAAATAGAAAAAAGTTAAAGAAAAAATTATGGGGAAAATGTGTGCCATACTAACAAGACACCCATCATGAATGATGCAGGAACTTGTCAAGATGACTGTAAAATCCTCTGAGGGCTAAACACACAGTGAAATTAAACCTTAGCCATGAGCACCAGAGACAGCAAAAACAAGCGTTAGCACAGCAACAATAAAGAAAAACAAAAGGCCCAAAAATAAAACGTATACCTTACTCTTTGCAAACACAGACCTTTCTGTCCCTCCACACACATAAATCTGAGATTAAAAGCCACAACTTTCAACAGTTTTAATTCATAATCAGCTTTTGCAAAGTAATTCTTGGAGTTCACTTAATAAAAGTACAACCAGGTCTGACCTTCCCAGCAGTCCGCAGGGTGAATGTGATGAGCAGACGATAAAATGTAACCAATGTTAGGTTATTATCTTTGCTACTCGCATGGTCTACAGTCATGTGTAAAGTGTCAGGTGTTATATAATTAAATATACACATCTTGGCACAGGGCAGGGTTTTCGATTAATTACCATTAGCATTACCATCAATTAAACATTAACATTACACAAACAATAAGACCAGCTACACCTGTGTGTGTTTTAATAATCTTTAATTTAATTAGCTACATAATGTCGCTAAATAACCTACCATAGTATTTGTATAGAGCTTTATGTAATGAATGCTGGCAGTGCGATTGCACGTTTGTCCGGCCAGTGCAGTGGACTGGTTAGGCCTATATATAATATTTAAGATTACTCAGAATTCTAGAGCTTTCCTCTAAAACAGAAAAAAATGTCATTTGTCAATGAGTCATCATGTTCAGGCTGAGTGTTTTCTAAATTGCAAAACAATACAACATCTAGGTCAGTCCAATTTTTGTTGCCAAGCCCTGTAAACATTTCAAAAACTGCTGATTGTTGCTGACTTGTCACTGACATATTAACAAATTGCATGTCAACAGATCTAAAGTATGTATGCAAATTTTGCATATCCTATGCTTTCTTATAAGTGTAAAGAATGTGGGAATAATATTATAGACCAAAAATGTATTTTCTCCTTTTTCTCCAATACTTTTCCTTAGTACTTAGTACTTTTCCACTGACTCAGAGATGCTTGTGAGTCAATGGATTTTTCTCACCTAGTGGGTTATTAATAGTGTTGAAAACTGTATGGATCTCTTCATTGTGGGGGAAACTTTGATAGATTTGAATAATTATTTTGTCTGTGACCCTTTTGGTGGAAAGACTTCAATTGAAAAGACTGACATCAGTGCAGGTACATGTTCACCCATCTTACTGTTTGTAACAGAGAAACATCTTAAAACAACATGCTGACTGTATACTCACTCATCCTCCTCCACAGTACGGTTCTGAATGACGTTCATTCCACTGGGGGCGTAGTTCCAGGAGACTTCCTCAATTCTGAAGAAATACTCCCTTCTAATCCCTGACACACATGCGGCTGCAAAACACAGCAGCCACAATTTAGAAAATCCCAGCCAAGACATACTTCAACTGTCAACCGTTGTAACTTGAACCAAAGCAAAAGCGTCAGGTATGAAGACGGCTCTTCTGTGTCTGTCGATGATGGTGAAAATGAGAGACGCGGCAGTGCAGCGAGCTGACAGCAGATCAGTCAGTCAGTGGGGGCCTTTGGACCTCCATTTATACATGTTTTCACACTGACTCAGTGCTGGGAAAAGCAGAGCACTGCCCATCAATAGAGGTCGCTGACCTGCAGACAGAGATGCCGCAAACCTACAAGAGCCCGGAGTAACCTTTGTTACACAAGAGCAAAAAATCTTGTATTGGGACACTGTTTTGGAGTTTTCCACATTTTTTTAAACAGTCCCTGGGTCGATTTAGCTAAATAAGGCCATTTCCGCTTCTTCCCAACTACTGTATATGATATATAGTGCTTTCTGGATAAGAGCAGATGTAGCATTATAACCACGGCAATGATAACCAAACCAAAAAAAAAAAAAGACGATGACAAGGCAAATAACCATTTCCGAAAAAATAAAATTGTGCTGTTCAAGGTAAAGTTTTTATTACTGACAAAACTAATGTAATATTAGTTAAGTCCTTATTGGATTAAAAAAAATCCCCAAATATCCTTTGGACCTGTTACTGCCGACATTCTTTGTTCATGCTACGTGTAAAAAAACAAATTGCCTTCAAACAAACCATGCCGTATCTACACCAAATAAAGTTAAGTCTACAATTTTCAGAATATTGATTATTGTAGCCCTTCTCTAAAGTTCCTTAATTTTCTATTTCTCAAATTGTGATAAATATGACAAAGAATTTAGGCAGCCTATGGCCTAGTCGTTGACAGTTTGGAAGTGTAATCAGCTAACTGCTGGTTTGAATCCCAGCTCTGACATGTGAGCGGTGGATTGAGCAAGCTCTGAAACTCTGAAACAGCTCCACACGTGTACTGAAATATGCAGGTGTCGGTACCTTTTGTATTATGTTAATTACTGGGTGTTTCAAACAGTTTTGGTTTTGGGTGGGTTAAATGTCCTGAGTAATCACTCTTACAGAACTAATGGAGGAAAAGTCATCTGTGCAGTTGAGTATGTGTCATTGGTGAGGGTTATTTATGCTTAAACACTCAACCATATCTCTATTGCTAATCCTGAAGTAAACTGGTTCTTCAGCATACATTAGTAATGCCTGTCATTCACGTGCTACTATCAATGTGACCGTTGTAGTCTGAGCTTGAAGGTTAAACAAAAGACATCTGGAACCAAGCTTATCTCCAAATGTTGATGACAATATTTGTTCAGGTCTGGATCAATAAAAAGTGAAACTGCACCAAGTGAAGTCAGTCTGATGGTTAAAGTTCCATGTAAGTGATCGTGCACCACAGTTACAGCCAAAAAATAGGTTTATCACAGAATAAAACATAATGATAAAATTATTTACAGTAACGGTACAGAAAACCAACGATGAGCGTCAGGTCTGCTGCTGCTGCCTACTGTTTACCTCGGAGCTATCTGAGGACAGGGACCTTGATGACCAGACAGCTGTTTACAGAATGCTGATTATACACACATTTGAAAGGGGTGACATAATTTCTGTTTTATTTAAGGCAGCACATTTATAAAAAATATGTCACTAAAATATTTATAAAATGTCTCAGCATTGAGACGGAGCTACTTTCTAAAAAACAATTTACAATAAAATGATGTAGAATGACAACAAAATATACACAAACTCTCTCTCTCTCACACACACACACACACAAACACAGGGTTGTAGTGGCCAAACAAACACACGAATAACACTGGAGAGGAGCAACACTGTGTGCTGTGCTTTGTTACACATTGACACTTAGTTAAACAGCTACTGTACTCTATGAGCGAGGGTTGCTCTGAATATGTGGGAAATAGTCACATCTTTAAACATATTTCACGATATGGTTTGTGCTACACATACGTCATGTGCATTTATATTTGCAATCTAATCCAAAATACAACCTGCTGTGATGTATGGTATAGAAACAAGCATGAAAGATAGGATCAAAAATGAGTGCATCCAAGAGACAGGCTGTGGTTTAGTGGTCAGTGTGAAATGGTTTGGACATGAAGAGAGATACCTAAGAGAGATCAAAGATGATGGAGACAGAGCTCCCAATGGGGATATTCAACCTGGAGAGACACATCTGAAAAGGCACATGACGACAAAGCAACTGTGAGACATAAGCAGATGACCCACCCTACAAACCTTGAAGGCAGCACTTGACAAAAACAACTGAAGGGATGGTGGAGCCAATTAGTGTTTCCTGGTATATGATATGTAACGCATTATCATCATCACACACGAAGATGAACATGGTGACGCACTACGGAAATGACTAGTGCGCCGCACCTAATGTTTAAATATGCATTGTGTCATTAAAACAAATTGTCTTAAGCCACGTCCGAGTAAAAAGGAGGTACACAATAATTTTGTTCTATAATGTTTGAAAACCAATAATTCCAGTTCACTGTAGCGATAATTCAACATTTGTTACCTAGCAACAATGGAGCCCACATAGATATTGTTACTGTTGTGGACATCACAACATGCCAACACAAGACGTAAGCATGATGTGGGCATAAGGATTTGTTTTTAGAGATTAGAAGAAAACACATGTACGATAATCCCTAATGTTTCTTTTTAAACCCAGGGCCGATTAAATTTAATCTTTTGAGACGTCTCTTTATACTTAGACAGAAACACACACCCAGAGAAGCATGCAAACAAATATTACGGACAATTGCCTGGTGTCACTAGTTCATGAAGTGTAATTCTGTCACACTGACATACCTGTCAGGCCAAAATGCCGGTCCAGTTTTATATCACTGTCTTGGACTCACATACATACCCGGTGTGAGAAGAAATAAGGCTCTTTTTTGTAATGTGCCCATACAGTGTGTTGGCGCTAATGCTAGTTGGTCTACGCATTTAAACTATACTCCTGCTTATAGCAGCAAGGCCGACAGACAGCATTGACTAAACCATTTCCCAGCTGTAGGAGACAGAGGATGAACTCCAGCACAGCCAAACCCAGAAGAACACACAGCAGAGTCACATTCCACTCTACAATGTGAAGAGGCTGAAGACAGCGGGTCCAGGTCTCAGGCTGCAGCAGATACCTGCGGAGAAGTGAGGAATACAAGGGGAAATGAAGATCGAGCAAAACGACAGACAGAGAACTGTGTTGCACACGTGTGAAGAAAACCCCTTGAGGAAATTTTTAATTACAGCGATAGACAAGACCAACCTGTCGGTCTTTTATCATGTGACCTTTGTGGTTAAAAATCTGGGTAAATTGTTTAACCCACATGTAGGTTAGTCATCTGTTGAAATGTCCTCGTATTTAAAAATGTGGGACAAGGAAGACCTGCCTTGTTGTTTGATTGTGTTAACTGGTTGTGTCAATACTAATTCATTTGCATATTAACATTTCCAAAGTAAAACTCTAGACTATGACTGGAGTTACTTGAATTTAAAAAATGGTAAATATGTGTCAACAAAAAGTTTATAAAAAAATGTCCTATGTTTGTTTGAAACAAGAACTCCTAACTCCACTATGAATATTTGAATTAGCTTACACTTGCTCACAATATTTTTACTAGTGAATCGCAACTTTACATGGATTTTATTAAGATGCTGCTGTGTGTCTAACACAGTGACTAGAATGTGAATTCTGTGTCAAACAGAGAGTCAGGTAAGAAGTGGCCTTAAAGCAAAAGCAGTATCTAACAGACAGTAACGTTAGGTCTTCTTTTTGAACTGCTGGGCTGCATTCACAACCAGCAGGACAACACTGTGTTCTGTCTTAATTCCTACTGTACTTATAAATGTTGACAGTTCTGCAATTCTGGATTACATACAGTATGTTAAAAATTGACCAAGTGGACTGTAAACTTCCAGGAAACACAGTCAAGTATTACCTGCCCGCGTGGTCTGCAAAGGGATAGGACCATCCATAGTTAGTGTAGCACTGTGGACCCTGCATCAGGGCAAAGCCTGACATGACGAAACAGTAGCCCGACCCCAAGAGGCCGATCACAGCTGCCAGCACCGACCCACACATCTTTTAGAGGAACACAGATGCACAAAGAATTCACGTTTTAAAGCCTGTGGATATCTGTATGAAGACGCAGCTGCTTCATGTCTCAAACAGCTGCTGTCTTGACTTGCACATACAGTACACATTCAAATGATACTTTGAATATAGCAAGGATGATTATTTTTGCTAGTTGCTACTCTGTGTACAATTTTGGATTTACTTTTCTACGTTTACAGTTGATGAAAGCACAACAGATCCTGAATATCCTGATTTGTGACGTCAAACATGTATAATTATAGATAAGTGCAAAGACGTCATTTAGACAGATAAAGTACCTTAGTCTATACTATTTACGAGTGTGTTGTGCAAATAACTATAAGGTAGATAGCATGTAAGACCTGTTTGCCATAATTACTGGCAGTGTACATCTACATCTAATAAAGGAAATGACACACAGTGTGGGGCACCGTATATAACCTTACAAGAACATTACCATCAAACTCTGATTCCAACAGCAGCCACATTTGCCCAGTGTGATGAAGACAACAGCTGGAACCAGCATCTGTAAGCACAGAGAAGCACACTGTGTCAGTGCAATTTCCAAAAAGAATTTCCAAGAACTGATGGAAATCAATTAAACAAAATTGTCTGGTTGCAAGAATGTTGTTCTTTTTAAAATAAGGAATACATTTTGTTGACATTTTTTCAGAGACTACACTGTTGCATCTGCTATAAAATGGGAGAGAAATGTAAGGTGAAATAGAAAAAGTCTGCGGTAGTCATTACATAACACTCTTAGCCTGTATTATAAATGTGACACTTAGAATCCACGTGTTGAAATAATTTTTCAAAGAACTCTCTCTCTCACTCAGAAAAGTTCTTTCTTAGTAATTTAAAATAATTAAGAGGAAATGAGAGCTAGGCAAATTAATCTGGATAGCTAAAGAGTTCATGTTGCACGACAAAATACAACTGCCAAGTATTTGTAAATATATTTTTATTGGTAGTTGGCAAAGGTTTGTGTGTTTGTTCAAGTGTGTCATCTGTCTCCAGAGAATATTCATTCAAGGTTGTTTTTCAAGGTTTTCTTATTCACAAAATAACTATTTTTCTCAGTACACTAACGCCATTGTGAATAAAGTGGGTCTAAAACAGTGAAACAACAGAAAAGAAACTTGTTTTTTGATTTACTCACAACTAGATATTTATTGAAAGGATGGGATTCAAACCAGCAATCCTGTGTTCATAAGCCCAATATGTAACTACTAGACCAAACTATGACACGCACCACACTGAGTGCACCAATCAGAGCAACAACAACGATAATAACCAGGTGAGGTAAAGACAAAGGGATGATAATTATAGCAAAGATGGGGTGTTTTTCCTGTCTTTTCCTGATCATTTCCTCCTCATTTTTCTCTCCCCCTCTTTCCTCCCCTGTGGTCTCTCCACCAGTGGGTCATGGTCTTTATCACAGTGAACAGAAGAAAGGAAGTTCCCAAGCTTCTGCACGCACACAGATCGCAGGCATCGTGACGTACACTGCCAGAAGTACTGCTAAACTTTGAGAGGGAGTCAAATGGGAGAGGAAGAGCAAGGAGGAAAAGGAGAGAGAGGAAAACTGAGTGAGAGGAAGGAAATGAGCTAAAGATAGATGTTTCACAGAGGGACTCAGTTTGTTCCTCGACTCATCACACAAAGAGAGGAAAAGACCCGAGGGGCTGAGGGCTAATTCCATACAAAGGATACAAAAAGATAATCGCACTACACCTTTGAATAATTTACCCTGCCTTATAGTTATCATAATAGGGCAGGCATCTCCAAAGTCTAGTCTGGGGTCCAGACATATCACTAAAGAACTCCTCTGTGGCCTCTGACTTCTGTGTTTTTTTGTTTGTTTTGTTTTGCACCTTACAATGAAAGAGTGCCTATTTTTAAAAAATGTAACATTTTTTTTAACACTTTTCTAAGTTTGTCTGTGTCACATTTTCTATTTCTTAAAAGTCAAGTTATTTTGGTTTTAGTAATTCTACTGATCATTATTTTGCCAATACTGAATAAGGTCGAAGCACTTAATTCAAATGCTGCTGCGTAATCCTTTGGGGAAAATACAATCTCTCCTCTGTTTCTCCTTCAAGACCAACTAATATAACAAGCCCTTTCTGCTGAGTCTGACTGAGGCTGTCAGATCAGCTGCATGCAGAGCAGACAGATTAACTCGGAGCTCACATAACACCTCTTTGTTCTGACACACAACTGCAAACACACTTGGACTGACCGGGGCTGGAGGCGAAAAAACGTTATCATAGAGCAGAGTTTTAATGAGATGCAGCTTTTCTAAGATCATCCATGTACGAATGGACAAATGCATAGAGTATGTGCAGTTACGTATGAAACGTGTCAGTACTCACTGCCACCAATACTCTCTCCATGGGAGGAGGAGATGTAGCCCAACAGTCATTATTGTTGGAGAGTTTCTTCAGAATAGTTTCACCAACTCATGACTCTTGAATCTTTCTAATTCTAGTTGAAATGATGAGCAGTTTGTCTTGTACACAGGTTAGAAATACAGGGTTTGAGGGAATGTCACTCCTTGTGTCTTCAGGTAAACAGGGAATACCATATTCATTTAGTAAACATAAATGCTAATTACACTTGTACCATGCAGTGCCAGCTTCAGCCGAGTCAAACTAATCTAGTCAGATTAATTAACTAATGGAGCAGTATTGGCACCTGATCCAGAAACGTGTCCTGTCTAAATCTGTATTTAATTTGTTTCTGACTTGCAAATGTTCATTTTTAACTTCTCAAAGAAGTCCTCAGACTCAGAAGACCTCAGAATGATATCAAATAGAAAAATAACAACATGTGTTAATCACCAATACAATCAATGAAAATAGCAGAAATGTTAATAACAAAGACATAAGGGGTGTAAAGTGTTCCTTGATTTCAGCCAAAGCCATCACCAAAGATTTAAAAACTACAATGGGGTCTTCTACACCAATTAACCCTAAACTGAGCAAGTCTGACTCCCTGTCACAAAAAACAAATGTTGGTTTGTTCTAGTCCAAGCCCAATAATAGCTGTTTGTGGACAACTG
>NC_024308.1:7990992-8012358 GCF_000523025.1 Cynoglossus semilaevis
CAGATGTTCCAGACAAACTGGGACAAAAAAGCTTTTCACAAGCACAGCACTTGAAAAGCGACTGAAATAATAATAACAATGCCAATATTCAAGTGTACATTTTCCAAAATATACAAGTGGTTGAATACAGTGTTTCACAGAAAAGGGGTCGGTTTGAGAAGGTTTAAAGGCTTGTAAATGGATTGTAAATGCAATAGGTTGATGTGAATCATCATCATTTGATCGAAATTTAAGGTTTTTGACTCACCAGAAGTCCTCCACCGCCAAGTCCACCAAAGTACCAGATATAACTGGCCAGTCGATCCTGCTGGATGCACGTGATTTCCCCCATAGGAAACAGCAGCAGAAGGTTGGCAATGATGCAGCAGAGGGCCAGAGGCAGCAGGGCCAGGCCCAGGGACCGGGCAAAACCTACTGAACAACACATCGTTCACTCAAAAACGCTCACAAACACACACTCAGAAGTGTGACTGCAGGGAGGACGGGAGAGAAAAGAAGTGGATTGGGCTGAGGAGACCCGGGAAAACCGACAGAGGGGAGGAAGGGAAGGGTCAGAGCAGCTGTGGAGGCAGGAAACAGAAACAAATGAGGAGTGTGTGTGGGTGTGTGGGAGAGTGTGTGTTTATTTTTGATCCCCGCTACAGTCCAAAAACTAATATTCATGGCGACTGGAGCCCTTCCATAAAGAAGGACTACATTGTTTCTCTTATTAGGGTCAAACAAATGAGGGTGTCCGTGTGTGTGTCCGTGTGTGTGTGTGTCACAGCCTTCAGCAGCAGGGCCTCATGGAGCATTCTCTAGAATTATTTTCCTGATTCATAACAACAGGTTTACTTGTTCCAACATATAATCAGCACATTCCTTCATAATCCCCATTTCCTTCAGTGTACACATTCACACTGTGTATTTAGCAAAAACCCTGTACAATTCAAAAGGACAAGAAGATATTTGGGAAAAGATTAGTATTGGAGGTCAACTAATTTTTTACTTTCTGATTGATAAGGACATTAGTCAGAAAGTAAATATATTAGTTGACATCTAGTACTAACGTTGTACATTTAGGCAAAATGCTAAAATTTCAGCTAAAAATAATCTAGTATTAATAAAATGCTGGAATAAAATAAAATTCAAAAAATGACAATGTTACATTTTATTTTATCAATCTGTTTCCTTTCAATGGATTGCTTAACTTAATGTGATTGGACAACCATCAATTGGATTTAATATTCATATATACCACAACACACATTTTGTAAAAAGAGGCACTTGCACTTCTCTTCTTTACTTTTATATAACTTCTTTATCTTTATATGGCTTTTGAAATCCGACGTATTTGGTTATATTTTAACTTCTTTATCTTTATATGGCTTTTGTTTGTTTTTTTACTTCTACATTTTTAATTGTCCAAACAAACATGTTCCTCAAGAACCTGCACATGGCATTTAGCTTATTTGAATAATCCTTTTGACTGACAGCTTGACAGCAACTGGTCTCTCCACCAGGATTAGAGACTACAGACGCAGATTCATTCATTTTGTACAAACGTTATTCTTGTTTGGGTTGTGGGGGAAACTAAATAAAGGAGACAAAGTATTAATAAAAAACGAAAAAAATATTGCCATGTATTATTATTGTATTTAACGTCAGTTTTATTGTATTTAACGTGTATCTAACGTTACTAAAACTGCCTGTGCGGAGCAACCCTGCCACCTTGTGCAGATTGCTAGCTAGCTAATCGTCCAGCCTGCATCTGCTCCCGCTCTAGTAAAAGGCCGTGCAGAATTCATCTGCTGTGAGCGTCAACAAGGTTAAAATCACACCAACCTATAACAAACATTTGATTCTGCATTAACTAGTTATATGGTTAATGATGTTTTACTTCACTTCAGTATATAGAGTATCAGTATACATATTTGTGTGCGTGTGCGTCTGTGTAGATCTTCAACACTTGTCGAATTGTCTTTTATCCAACCCTCATCACGTTAATCCCGCAGATGCGTCAAAAACTTAGCAGCAAAACATAGACGCTATGAAAAGTGTTTTAAAACAAAAAGCCGCTGGCATATTATCAAACGACAGGGTTGACGCGTCACTAAGGATGATACGATTCAAATGCTGTCATTAAAGTGATTAGAGGTTGAAAGCACACCGGTGTTTTAATTGAAAAATAAAAGGCCAATGTGCGCCAACAGAACAACACTTGCTCCAGCACCTGTCGTTTGTATCCAATTTGACAAATTATGTGTTTGTCAATCACTGTTTTGTGACATGGAGAAATATGAATGGATGAAGGAAATCATTAATTTTCTTGCAAATGTCAAAGCATTTATGTTGGCATTGTCACTAAAGCGTTTAGCATAGCGTATTACAAAGTAATAATTTTACTGTACTTAAAACACAAAAACCATCAAATCAAACTATGCACAAAAGAACAACAAATAAATAAATACTATGTTAAGAACAACTAGTACCTGTTAGGAGTCAAAACATATTGTAAAAACAAAAATAAACCTATCTTGTGCCACCTACTCTCATAAATTCTCTTCGACTCCATAAAAAACACCAATATAAAGATGATATAAGTCACGTTTTGGCCTGGTGCACAATAATCAAACAACTGGGAATTGTTTTCACTATTTACTGATTCAAGCCATAAAAAATACATTTCAAGCAGCAGAAAAAAAAGCCCCATCAGTCTTAAACACATGTTGACTTACATTATTACATGACTGCCATGTAGTCAAGGACTTTGTCATAACTGCACAGATATTTTGCAAAACTCAACAGTAAACATACCATTATGATTCATCTTCTCACCGCTGAGTCCTTGTTAAAGCCCCTGTTTAAAAAGACAAAAATGTAACTTTTGACCTTATATCCAGTGGTTAAATACAGTTATGTGGGGGGGTTAGCAAAGTTTCAGTGTGACGCTTTCATAACGTCATCTTTAAACATACCTTCTTTGATACGTCTTGTGTCCATGAAGGACGCTTGGCATCACAACACAAATATTTACCATCAAAGTTCGCTTTTTTTATTTTTTTATTTTTCAGTGCTGATTTCTCCGAGAATAAATACTTAGATACGACCTATCAATAATCAGGATGTTGAACAATGAAGGCCAATAAATCTCAGTATGTCATGGTGTTAAATTATGCTAAATGCTAACTGTACTGTAGTTCGAGAATTTGTGGAGAAAATGTATTTTGCAACCCAACGATCTAATCCGTTAAATCCAATGCAACATGGGTTTTTTTTTGTAACACATGTTCAGGGTTCATTTATTATGGAAAGATGTCTTGGTAATGTTTTAGCACAGAGAGCATCCAGATGGTCTTGGGTTTGGTTGACGTCAGGACAATACACAATGCTACGTGGCAGGGTGTTTATGGGTGTGTTGAATCAGAACGCTACAAAGAACTTCATCTGCATGCTATTTAAAAAATAATATTTTTTATGAGCAACTTTTCTACTAAACTGGAATGCAACCTATCTGGATAGATTACAGTTTGATGTGTACATGACCTCTAAAAGCCAGTACCAAAGTGTTTGACTTTGAAGGACAGAGTTCATGTGGAAAAGTACAATTTCTTTGAAATCAGTAAACACCAGGCACCAGATGTTGTGGGTCAATCAGCACAAAAACTAATCCTGCCTAAAATAAAGCACTGGTGAATGTGTAGTTTTAACAATTGTGCACCTTTCTACTTAAAACTGTAATGTTTCCTGATTGGTTGGACACCAAAATATAGGTCTATGAAAGAAAAACTACTGAAAGCTAGGTCATGATGAAGTACTTATAATTGGTTAGTGATCAGAAAGCAAATTTATTTGTGGCTTTCTGTCGTGAGAGTGACTGACACGTCCTGCTCAGTGGCATTCCCTACAGAACAATCCATGGGCCTGACAACATAATGGCTTTTTCAAGAGGACCCAATTAAAATGATGTGCCATGTGTTTTATGCAAACGCACTAAGGAGAAACGTTTTCATTTGATGAGTTACAAAGTTAAAGCAAACATATCAGCTTCTCTGGTCCATTTTAAAATAAACAAAACAATGAATTGTTATTATAATGTAATGTTGAAAAAGGTTCCACAACAAATAAAACCATTTCATAAAACCTATTACACTGAGTTTGATTATAATATATATATATATATATATATAAAATGATAAATTAATGTGAAAGCTATATTGTATAAAAAAAAGTATATTGTGAGAAAAGGTCATAAATGTGCAAGAAGCAGTTTTGAGTATTAGACATAAAAATACAAAATAATGTGAGCAAAGGTTTTATTATTTTTATGACACAAAGGCTTAATCTATACCAACATAAAGTAAGTACGAAAGAAATGTGTCAAATTGTGTGTCAACTGCACTGCTTTGGTATGTTTAGATGCACCTTGTAAAATGTACAATTTGTATTTGCTGAGGCAAACGTGCTAACCGCTACACTATGGAATCAAGCAAAGCTGAATCAAGTATTCATTGTTTAAAAAAATAAATACATAAAAAAAAAAATCAATCCAGCAAGTGTATTAAGGTTGTTGAGTTTCTGAATGTTTTGTCAGATTGAAGTTCCTGAGACCAATGTGACTTATGAATGTGTTCATATTAATTATGGCTACTATATTATTAGTTTGTCTGCGTCTGCAGCCTATTGGCTATTTTGAGTTGAACAGTACCTGTTCTCAGAAAACTTGTTTTGCACTCAAGGCTGCTTTTGTGGACTTATGTGTCTTGTTTTGGACTAATCCATGACCAATAGTAACTTAATACATTTTATGAAATGATAACCACTGTTGAGCTATATCAAACAAAACTTACTCTAATCTTTTTTTAATCCTACACCAGACAAATAACCTTTAGTTTGGAATAACTAAAACTAACACTAAAACTAATAAAAACTAAACAAATATTAAACATTTAGAGAAACAAAATTAACTAAAATGAGCAAATGCCCTCTAAAAATTAATTAAACTAACAGAATTAAATTAAAACTAAACTAAACTAAACTATAAACTAAAACGGTACATGTTTTAGTTTTCTTTCTTTTGGAGAATGAAGTAAACCTCTAGTATCCCAGAGCACATCCATCAGCCCTGGGATCTGAACCTGCCCAAAGCACCTTGGTTGCACCATCAGTCTGATTGTCAGACCCATTCCACCAGTCTCCCACTGTGATGATTTGCCCACGTCCAAACTTAGCCCTGTTGTGTCCTACAAATAATAAAATTGTTATTAACAGACTATGTTAATGAACCCAAAAATCAGCTGATCTTGTCCCTCCCCACACCTTTTTTTTTTTAGTTTTCTTTCAGCTGCACTGCTGCCACCTACTGGTCTAATTTTCTCTCCTAGTCCTTCTGGGCAACCAGCTTCTTGCCTTGTTATAAAGTAAAAATAAGAGAAAAGTGGAAAAACTGTCTAAAATAAATGAAGTACTACACATTTAATGTAATTGTTGCATCCTATTTTCATTAAATTACTAACATAGATAAGGGATCACAAGTTGAACCACATTTCTCCAAACATTGAAGTGTAACTTAAACCAGAGTTCCTATAAAGACTAAAATCTCATAAGAGATTTTAACAACAACAATCAGAAGACAAGACGTAGCACTTAGAAACACAAGGCAAAGTCACACGAAACTGCAAATAAAACCCACTGATTCTTGATAAAACAAGTATAAAACAACATAAAACAAGACACGGTTTGTGTTCTAGGCCACCATCTCAAACCTTTGTAACATTTTGTTAAACCAATATTTAATACCCATTGAGATGACTATGATCATTTGCCATTTTTATTCACCATTTGTCAGGGTGGATTTGCTCATCATTCATATCCATCTTTTTTCACAAATTAATTGAATAATTATAATAACAATAATTATACATAGACTAGGAGGCTCAAAACGATAATTAATGAAATTACTTTAAAACCTGTAAGAAAGAATGAGGAATGGAACATTTAATAGCGTTCTGAGAACTATTTTGTTGTACTTCCCGTCTTTGAATGAGGTTAGTGGTTCTGGTACCAAACGAGGCTTACTCACGCATCGCCCTCACGCATCTTTGATCTTTAAGCCATTTAACAACATAAGTAACCACAATTGCGTCCTCTCTCACGACACATGACAATCAAAAAGCAAAACAAAATCCAACACACCTGTGACTGGCCACTCAACTTTGTGGCCGCGCCTCCTAAGGTCCTCAGCGACCTCCTGGCCGATGCCCTCTTCCAGATTAACACACCACTCACCAGCTAAACGCAGAAATCAGAGATAAGTTCCTTATAACTCATAAAGAAAAGTATTATTGTTTTGCTTACTGGCAGATGTTGAGCCATTTCACTACATTTTTGGTTAACTTTTATGTTATTTTTTGCTCAGGGGTGGACCTATGCTTTGCTGGGCGTCTAGTGGGGGGGGGGGGGGGCCTCCAGCTACTCCACGACCATTAGCAAGATTACAGCAGCAGAAGATACATGAATGAACTTTTAAAATATTTTGGTCGAGATGAGTGTGTTTCCTTATGTGTTTTTAACATATTCAGACCTTATTCAGACATATTACATATTTAAAGCTTTTCTCCCCATCTGTCGAATTTATATTTAACCCTTAATCATTTTTGCCAAGCCTTTGGTTAAATGTCATAAAGGTAATTCTGTGTTTCCTGACTTTATTTGCCTAATGCGTCAACAAAATAGGTTACATGTAGTTAGGTAACTGCTTTAATTAATGATTATATATTAAATGGAAAGTTAAAACATAAATATCTCTATTATGTTACTTATTTATAGTCCTTTAAAAACATTATAAAAAGTCATCACCTATGCCTAACGTTCTAAAACCAAAGATCTATGATATGGTCAAATTTATTTATTTACATTAACACAGAAAATGTAATACAATGTACTTATCCTCAAATTGAGAAAGTCAGTAACGTTGAACAAAATATATATTTGGTTCATGCTGTATACTTGTACTGCGTATGACATACTGTACAGTATCACATACAGAGTACTTATTATATCCAAAGTTGGACTTATTTAACAAGGCACAGCACGAGGAAGTGAAAGGAGCAGGAGTATTTTGACTAAATAAATATGAAAAATCAAATCATTAACATAATTTAACCGTATGTTAATAGCACCACAAATAGGTCCACATTGTGTGTATGTGAGTGTGTGTGTTTGTATATGAAGAGTGAATATACTTTTTTGGTTGTACGCCACAAAGACTCTTGGTGCATCCAGAGCTTGCTGTGGATTCATCCCAAACTCCACCATGTTCAGCACCACCTAAATTCAAACTCTGTATTTAATGAAACTATGCAAATAAAAGATATCAGAATACATGTGAGGCTTTTCTACTTTTTTTTTAAATTTGCTGAGTACCTGTACGTGCCCTTGTGTTTGCATAAAACCTCCCATGACTCCCAGAGCAGCGAGAAGTTGGGGCTTCAGAGCTTGGGCTGGCGGAGTAGTGAGGAGTGCAGCCATTATGGTGTGGTAGGACCGTTTTCTCCCACCAACACAGTTGACATGATTAGGGTGCAAAGAGAAGTTTGCTCCTCGATTCTATGAGGAGTTAAAAATCAAACAGATACTTTATGGGCACACATGCACCACTCCTGTTCTCTTTTACAATGCCATTATACAAAGCAGCTGAGTAATCAGTGATAAGATCATCTCTTCATATAATAAATGTTTATTTCCTCTTTGTCCTGAAACACGCTCACCTGTTCTGTTGCACTCGCACATTCACTGCTCACCTCATGTAAAGGATGATTATGGTTTATGATAATAATAATATACAATATATGTGTGACATGCCGTTTTATACTTTGGTTAGACTATTTACAAACCACACTTGGGAAACCTTATTTAGCTGTGTCATTCAAATGAATCATATTTAAAAGAAATATGAAAAAGAAACCAGTCTGGTCTATGATGACAAACAAACAACTTGAGAGTTTGATAAGTCTGAGCTGAAGCTATTTGGCTGTAACTCCAAATGTTGTTTTCACCGTAGAACACCGTAATAACACCACAACTGACAGTGGCAGCATCATTTGGCGTTTGGGAATATTTTTATAACGGCTAAAAATTGAACTTTTTCAACAAAGTGGACATTTTCAACAATTCCAAATACTAGACAAGTTTCTACCCTACAATTCCAAATACTAGACAAGTTTCTAAACTTTTTGTTAAAAAAATGGAAAACGTCACAATTCTGGGCCTAAGCCTACATCCAAATATAAAGTAGAACAGCAAGAGAACATTTGATTTAATACAAATAAATCTAATGAAAAAGAAGTTGATGTGACCATAAAAGGTTGTGCACAGGAACTAGAAAAAGAACTGCTTATATTCAGATATAACAAGTAAAAACAGATCAGGGTGCATGCTTGTTATGTTTTAGTTTATTAATCTTTATTTAACTTCTCCTTCATCTTAACATAGTAACTAACTAAAACCGATCTAAACCACTTGACTAGATTACATGGAATGAAAAAAAGCAGTTCAATGGTTTTCACATTGCCATTGGAACATTCATACCTGCAGTGAGAAGCCACAGTCCTTGGGCACCAGACCAGTCCCGAAGCTCATATAGAGGCTGTTGACGAATGAACAGGCATTTCCCTGGCTGTCAATCACGCACAAATAGACTGTGTCACTTCCAGCCAGCATGCCAGGCTTCAATCCCTCAATTTTCCTGCACACAAAAACTCACAGTTAAATTAAAGCAGCATACTAAATTATATTTTCATAGCATTTCTCAGATGGCACACGCTGGTTCACCCAAAGTTGGTCATCTTCAAAGTCAAGCCAATTCAGAAATGTTTAACTTTCTAAGGAAGAAAATATTATGGAAATCAATCTCAAAATGATCTGAGTCAGAATTAGCTTTACTGGACACGCATGAGAAAGCATATAAAAAGCTTATCACTCAGGTTTTTACATTACTCTGTAGGCTTAAAAAATAAATAACACAACAGATTCAGACTAAGGTCTGAATCTGTTGTGGAGCACTTGCACGAGCATAATGGAGCACTTGCACGAGTATATAACTTAGTAATTACTGTGGCGCAATGAACTTTTGTGCTAAACTTCACAAAAAATGAATCTCAACTTTAATATATCTCTCTTCTTTTTAATTTGAAACCATAATCTCCATCTGAAGGTGCTGGGAGTTTGGACACTTTGAAGAAACTGTAAAATAAGTATGAAGTAACATGAAACAATTCACCAGAATAAAAATTTTAAAAAAAGTCTTGCAAATTAAAAAAAGAACCATAACAATTAAATGAAATAATTCAAAATGTTTTAATAATGATTTCTAAATAAGTCAAGAGATTTTGACTTATTTAAAAATCATTATTTGATTTTTGTTAAAGTCTGCCCTTCTGAAAACCAGATAAGAACCAAATGAAAACCTTCACATTTTTTAAATCAGTGAATATTATATCCTAGCAGAGCCAAAGAGAGACACGTGTTTTCATTACGTTCACTAGGCGTTCAGCCATCTAGTTTTGTTAATCATTAATTTCGCGAAAAGCAGTAAATGCGTCAGAGTGACAACACACCCTTCATAATTTAAAGACTAAAGACTAAGTAACAACTGTGATTAGCACGACTGCACATTGAACAAAACACAATTATGTTAATTAATTATAATCAGTGATTGTCCAAAGCACTTATCCATAAGTACAATTTAACTACAAATTCACACACAACCATGAGGATGGGTATCACAAGCTGAAGTAGGCTACTTTGTATTTTATTGTGTTTAATTATTACGCACTATAAGGACTGCACTTTCAAATTCTGTTGTACTGTAAGGAGTTCTGATTCTGATCACTGATTTGGACCAAGTTACTTTTAAGTTGTATGCAGCCCATACACAAACAATGGATCAGGGATGGGACAGGCAAGGACAAACATTACATGCAGTAAAATTATACCGTCTTTTGCAAAGTAAACAGAGGACAACTGGTACACATTGGTACCAACACAACACACGCACAGAAAGCTGACCTTTCCATCTGGATGTGCTGCCCTCGCTGGCGACTGTAACCTTTGTCCAGCAAAGTCTCCACAGGGAGGGTCATATGGTCAGGATCGGCCAGGTGACACATAGCATCTGTTAATGCCAGACGTACAGCCTCCACCAGAGTGTGAACATAGTCAGAGCTGTTGTGGCTCATTACTATATACGTACAAAAAGGATGGAAATGGATGGATAGGAACATGTCACGTATCCAAAAATTACTTTAGTTGCAGTTTGGGAAAGAAACAATACTTAAATAAATTACTTACAGAAACTTTAAAAGTTTTTCAATTTCTTTCATAGGTTTTGATTCATATTTTGTAGTAACCTTCTCTTTAAAGACCATAGAAATACTTTGGCTTAGCTGAGTTGGTTTGAAAATCTTGTCCAACAAATTTATGATTGAACAGCTCCAATTTAGAGGTCTATTAATTTCAATCATCAGTCAGGGACTGGACGAAGCTAATTTGAAATGCAGCACTGCTTCTTTTGAGTTACAATACTATCAACTCCATTTGTTATCAAGAATGAAGAATTTTTACATGTCACATGACAATCACAGTGAAATGGGAGCTGCCACAGGTGCGGATTGTATTTAATGTTTTTGGGAGGACACTTGTTGTGAATTTCCTATGACTGGTTGACCCCACCTTTGAGAGGGAAGTTCTCCAGGATGTCAAGCATCAGCAGGGTGGCCAGTCCCTGACTGTTAGGTGGGGGCTCCCACAGAGACACACCCTGAGCACACATTAGAATCATTCCTTCCTCTGATAAATTCACTGAAATGGAAATACATCAAGCATGTGTACAAACTCACTTTGTAGTCTGTGCTAATGGGACGGATGATCTCACTTTCATGACTACAGAGATCATTCAAGGTCATGACACCTCCATGTTGGCTCGTGACATCGACGATGGCCTGGGCTACTCGACCCTCATAAAAAGCAGGCTTTCCTCCTTCACCCAGTTCCTGTAAATACATCAGTTCAGAATAAAATGTTTTGTTAATTAATGTTAATAAAATGTTAATTAACAATTTAATTAAATGTTCAATTAACTGTACTTTCTGCCGCTAAATTGTTTACTGCTGTGTCCAATGTCAAGGTTATTAGGGAGCAGTATGTGATGTTCCAGAGGGTGTGACTTTCAAATTAAAAAGAAACAAACATTATCATTGTTCATGAATGACTATGTTTTAGCAAATTATACCGGTGTAACATACTGTCAGGAGAAAGATTTACAGAGGGTGAGGTCAGCCAATGTTTCATGAATGGTTTTGTTAGTATCAATCTTTCCACACATTCAAATAAATTAGCATCAATTACACTATTTTAACGCCTACTCATGTGCCTTGCATCATCAATTCCTCATTCATCTGACTGGTTATTTTCCATTTCAACTATATTAACTTTTCAATTTACCCTATTAACGCTCTGTTGTCCCAGTTTTGTTTAAACATTATCCCAGTAAGGACACATGTTTAACCTTCACTTTTCCAAAATGTCACTTAAAACTTGTAAGATTTACCTTCAGAGTCCGAGCCAGGGCTTGGTTTCTAAACACTTGTCCACATTTTGGTGCCTGGTTGTGAACCAGTAAGTCACCTCCAAGTTCCTTCCCGTCCTCTCTCAGGGCAGCCACACCCTTCGCCCATTCCACAGCTGTTACCTCAGCAACAGGAAACCCCACCTCTGCGAGTTCCACTGCCCCGCTTAGCACCTCCTGAAAGGACAGCTTGGAAAAAAGGAAATGACAAGGGAAACACGTGTTACCTCACAGATGCTTCATATTTCAAAGGAAATATGAGTCATAATATAATATAAGACAAATAGCGATCTCTAAAACATTCACAGAGAGGTTTGGGTATCATATTAATATTTGCATTTTTTTGGCTTTGCATCATTATTAATCACAAAATTGCTAATCCCCTCACAGGTAAATATAGAATAAAGCTAAAACAAATAAAGAGTATGTATGTCATCAACACATACTGAGGCCGATTAATCGATTTCTAAGGGGAAATTAGTTCGAAATTCTACCAAATATAGATGTAAAAGGTTCTAATGCACAAGGAACAGTGCTAGCAGTTAAAGGGAAAAAATGTCATACCTTGTCACTACCAAATTGTTGTACGGTGTCCCACCAACATGCAGGTGCCCCGGGTACTGTGACATTCAGCACATCGAAAGAAGAAGGGGGGGTTTCTTCACAATAACCACGGCTTTTCAGTAAGTCCAGAGTCAGAGCTTGAGGAGAATGTCCACTTGGAAAACAGAGAGAGGATCATCCAATGTCATGACATGACAAAATAAAAGCAGGAAAAGTCTTTTACCTGCCATTAATTCCCGTAATTTCTCCATTGTTAGCGTTGTAGAACAAGCAGAAGGCATCTCCACCTGGACCAGTGCTGAACGGCTCGGTGACTGCCAGTGCAGCTGCGATGGCCACAGCTGCATCTGCTGCATTACCACCACGCTTCAAAATATCTGAATGTAAACAACAGATAACAGCTATAAACAAAATTGTCACCCATCTTTGCCCAGTGTTCACTGATTACAAAATTGTTAAGAATCCATGTCAACTATCACAACCATATTAAACTTTGAATATTTGGCATATTCTGTTTTCTTAACATGTTATGATTTGCTTACGAGTTCAATGTGATTATTATATTTTCAGATTTTGAATTTATACTTTTCAACATTATTTTACATTTTCTCTATGGCGTGTGGATGTCTCAGACAGAGACAAACTATGTCAATACTTGGTATGTCCTTCGGTATGTAACGTATATGTAAATAAATTACGTCACATCGACATTGTGTTTATCGTGAATAACTTATCCCTTATAGAAATTCATGTTATCATACCCTACAGAACTGTATTCTGAACTGTATGAATACTTTGTTTTCATTTTACGTCTTTTCATATTCTCTGTTCATACACATTCAATAAACTCACCCACTCCTATATCAGAGGCTAGCGATTGACTTGACGCTACACACCCGTTTAAACTTACTACAGAAGAGCGACGAGAGGAAAAACACAAGTTAGTGTCCATTTTCTTTCTACTACTGACGGGCCATAAGTCTCAAGTAACCTACTTAAAGATGGACTTTAAAGCCATAACTAAGGTTCAACCAGCGATCATTTTTTCCAGGTATCGATTGGACTTTCCTTCTGAGTGAGGGCGACGCACAGAAGTTGATGACATTGATGAGGATACTCCAAATTAGAAAAGCCGTTTGAAAAAGTTTTAACGTCCTTAATAAATCCCTAACGTGTATTGATAATTTAAAAAAAGACGATACTTTTACAGTAAAAATAAATTAGGTGACCTCTGACAACTTACGTATTCCTGAGATGTAAATTTACTAGTGATAATCAATATAGTGCATTAAACGACATTAAATGAAAAATATTAGGCTTCCCTTTATGTATACACACACACACACACACACACACACATAGCAACATACACGTAAACTCACCCAATCCTATGTCTGTGGCTAGCGGTTGACTTGACGCTACACTGCCGTGTAAACACACCACAGGAGACCGACGAGAGGAGAAACTCAAGTTATGGTCCATTTTCTTTCCACTATTGACTGACATAAGTCCCTAGTAAGTAAATGGGTGATGATGTTTTTTCTTAGCAACTTGAACATGAATTTACATCTATCTTCATAATCATGCATGTCGTCAGACAAAAAACAAACATTCACCAATTGTAATATTCAATTAGGTTGACGATTATTAAAAGCTTCCATCTTGTGAAACGTTGAACACTGGGAACACTTAACACTATTTTCTTTATGGACTCCTTATAAAAATAAACATTTTATCAAACAATGAGATTATAATCTGCGAATTCAAGACATTTTGTCATTGTTTGTGTAGAACAAGTTGCAATAGCTAAAGACTATGGAATGAATTTGGATAACCTCCTAACTTTTCTTATCTTTCTGACACTTCCAAAGTAAACTATGTTTTTTCTTGCTAATAATGAAGAAGTCTCTCGCGCCAGTGTTTCGGTGTAGATAAGCTGAGAGGGCCCAGCTGCATCGACCAACTCTGCCACTTCCTCTTGTGTCCATGAACAGAAAACTTAGTAAAACATTAACCACTGTGTTTTCACTGGTGTGAGTGTGTAATGTATGTCTGATAGTGTGTGTTTGACATATGACGGCTGGTTACTGTAAAAGAGAAGCAGAGAGATGATCGAGATGGAGGGGGGTCTATAAAAACTCAAGCAGGAGGAGGAAACAAGATCATTCGCTTTGGATGCACAAGAGTTATTTTTATAAAAGAAGAGGAGCAATTTGTGACAGATTAAGACTAATCAAATTTTAGGTTCAGCTCATATATGCATTAGTTGGTTAAAATATTTCACATAAAACTCAAGGCTAGACATTTGGGACACCTGGAGTTCTCAGGATATTATTAAAAACCTAATATTGTTTCTGGTCAGAGGTGTTTTGTATCAGTGACAAAAATGTGTTCAGGCGGTTTTGCAAAATGTTTGGGGATCACTCTGCTGCCCCTTTCAATCATTTGTGTTCTTTGCAACATTCTTCTTTTCTTCCCTGGTGGGAACTCTGTGGACAGCGCTAACATCACAGAAGAGGTTTGGTACTTTGGAGGCATTCTGGGATCTGGAGTGTTGGTGAGTGTCTTCAATCTTACTTCCTTAAAGTTAGAATTATTTTCCTCTTTGTCAGTGGAAACTTCAATCACAGCTATTTTATATCAACTTTTAAAGTGCAGATTTGTTCTGTTTTAGGCTCTTTTAGCATTTTACGAACAAAATATGATTTGAATAAACTTACGAGAGAAGAAGCTGATTCTTGCACTTTACAAGGATATTGGTGTTAAGTCAGGTTGCAAATCTTCAACCGTATCAAGAATGGGGTTTTTGAGTCATGGTCAAAGAATGAGAGATTAATACCTCAAACCATATCAATGTCTTCCTTTCATCTACAGCAGTTTTTTATATATATATCTATCTTCTGTAATGATTATCAAAATGTATTTAGTACTTAATCAACAGTTTTGTCCCAATAAAGTGATAATGCTTTGAACCTGCTTCCTGCACGTTATGGGTGTGGTTATGTGTTAACAGATGATCTTCCCAGCTCTGGTCTTCCTGGGTCTGAAGAACAATGACTGCTGTGGTTGCTGTGGCAATGAAAGCTGTGGGCGGAGATTTGCAGTGAGCAGATGTTCCATCGCACAATTTCTCACCATAACAATATGATGACAATAATCATGACAAAAACGTAATTTACAACTGTCAAATATTTAGACAGGGATTAGCATCAGATATGCAGGTAGTTGAAACTGTATTCTAAAGTAGGACTGAAAGACTCATCTATAATCTTAAAATAATATGACAATAGAAGAAGTTGGCTCGTCAAAGGCCAATTTCTAATTTCTGTCATAATGGACCTACAGTACGAAGCAAAAACAGTTTTTTCTCCTAGGCCTTTCATTCATGTCAAATCACATTTTAGTCAGCGAAACATATATTTACTGCAATGCGAGAAAAAATATTTCACACTGTATTATAGTAAATACAATTGCAGTTCTGCTCTTATATTACATTTGTACACCTCTTACCGCTGGACAACAGAGCCAACAGATCCGACAAATGGTGGGTCACTTGTCAAATACTACCACTAACAGTGATTAACCAGCCTGTTGGTATTGTAGCAATTTGTGATTTTAAACACAGAGGTTCTCTCGACGATTGACCAGTTTAAGGATAAAGTTATGAAGAAAATATCAAGATATTGAGACAGATAAATAGATGAATGGACCAATGGATGCCGTTTATGGAGGAGGAAAAAACATCTAGATTGGACATAAAGACGATTAGTGTAACAAGCTAGAAGAGATAAAAGAAACAAAATAAAAGAAGAGAAAGATTTTTAAAAAAGATTGATGTAGGTTTTTAAACATATCTGCAATACCTTAGAAAAGGAATTGACAAATTGTTTAAAGATTTTGAATTTAAAAATTACATATACAGAGGTTAAAAAAAATCCTAGGACATCAGTGGGTAGAAAAAACCACCTCTAGAAATGTGTCATCCAGTGAATAGAAGATAATAGGATTGGCTGTCTGCACCTACAAATTCCACTGATGGGAGTTCCACTTGACTTTCTCACACAAGACAGGGCTGATAACTGGTGTAACAAACGTGATAATCAATACTTCGGGACATGAAGTTCACACTGCAAACACACCTTGTCAGTGGTTTGTCGTCCGCTATTCAGTGTCAACAACCTTTTGAGTAACAGAATATTGTGGTTGTCATTGTTCAGAACCTGTCATAATATTAAGTTTAAATATGAAACATGGCCATACACTCACTTGTTTATTCACTCTGCAGATGCTCAGTTCCATACTCTTTGCTGCTGTGGGTGTTATGGGGTCTGGTTACTCCGTCGTCATCTCTGCTGTGTCCATTAACCATGGCCCCAAGTGTATATTAGCCGATGAGACGTGGGGTACTCCCTTCTCAAATGGGTGAGACACACAAATATCTGTGTAGAAAATTAATATTAAATACTAGATGAAAAGTTTTACAAGTTGTTCCCACATATTTACAGTAGGATGGGATTAATTCAAATGAGACTAGCAGGTTTATCATGAAGTTGTTTTTCAAAGTGTGATCACATCTGTGGCAATTGCTAGCACGTTATTATTAGTGCATATCATCATAAAAACAATGTATTTCACTGTAGCTTGTACAGTAGAGGTAAAGCAAGTGTGGTTGTAACTCATCAGTCATAAATCAATCAGTGCATTTCATTTCATGAAAACACGTTGTCTTCATTTTTTCTGTCCCTCCCCAGCGACTACCTGTCTGACAAAAATAGTTGGTCCAAATGTTCTGGGCCAGATGGTGTGGTTTCCTGGCATCTCGTTCTGTTCTCCCTGCTACTGGTCATGGGTTTGATTCAGATGGCACTGTGCGCAGTGCAGGTGGTGAATGGACTGCTGGGAGCTCTGTGTGGAGACTGTAGCTGCTGTGGTGGGGTCAGTATTAACAGATCTCTCTGAGAAGGACGTGTAACTAGTAGTATAATGACTATGGTAAAGTCAGTACACTACTAGTCACAATCTAGATCACATGTCAAGGCAGCACAAAGCTACTATTGTCTCTCACTCCGATCTGCCTTAGTGACAACACAAGACCAGGTTGTACTGTACACAACCTCTCATCTGCATCAGGATCTCTATGTGTCTGTGTTTCAATCTGTAAAAGAAAATACACAACAATCTTCAACTTACAAAAAGTCAGAAAAATATTAAAAATATACTACGGAAATGTAGAAGTGGCCTTTAATCAAAATACTTCATGAGTATGCAATAAGATATTTGGGGGTTTTTTCTATGTGAAACAGACAGCGTACTGATGTTGACGAATGAAAATGTAGAGCTCAAAGCAGGCAGTGTGGCCAATCTCTGATTCAATTAGTCAAGTAAGATTTACTATAAATAAAGAAGGAAATGCTTGTGCAACTTAGCAGTCATTCTGTTACATTTCTGCCTTTTTGTTTATGGAGTATCCTAAAAGTAATAGGTTTTGTAAAAGATGTACACATTATTTTATCCCATGAATGAAGATTAAAAAAATATGATAACACAATTATAAGAAATATATAGAATAGTTAATAAATAGAAATGAGGTTTTAATCCACATTCAACCTAAATTCAGTCTATCAACCATTCACTATTACATATATTTAAAGACGTAGTGAACATTAGACGTAGAGTTAATTTATTATTTAACACTTGTTACACACTGCTTTCCACTTGTCAGAAAAACATATTTGTCATATACCATCAAAAGGACAGACAAAAACAACAATGACAAAGTCAAATTTGCTTCAGACAGGAACTCTGATCATAGACACATAACTTCTATTAATTACCCTAATTTTAATTAATCACCAACTTTATTAGTGGATAATTATGCACAGGTCACAAACCCAGAAACAATGCATTTTGCAAATGACCTGGATGGACTACATTCTACAATCACTTAGAAATGTTTGTTTTTCAGAGCGATGGAGCTGTCTGAGATGCTTCCAGCTGCACTGCAACTTTGATGGCGTCTGAATTTTCTGCACCTAAATCAACTTCTGACTAATGCGCTTGCCTTTGATCTGACTTACTCAAAGGCTACTGTAGCGAACACAGTTGTTTGTTTTTTGTTTTAATTATTTTTATTGTTTTGAACTGAACTCACACTCAACTCTCCAGTCACGGAAACAGAAATCAATGTGATTCAAATATAACAGCAGCGTTTACTTGATTTCAGCTCATTTCTCAATCTTAAAAAAAAAAAAAAATCAAGGAGTTATTTCAACCCCCTGGTAGAACAATTCTAAAAAGCAGCCATTTTGTCATAATGGAATATTACAAAAAGGTTTTCACCATGAATCCTTTAATTTTATGTCTCTTGACTGTTTTACAACATAAACCTAAATATTTGTTACTAAACTAAATATGCTAAAGTTAGCTAATTTAGCTAAGCAATGATGAACCCTTCAAAGACTGCCAATGTAACTTATAAATCTTTCTGTTAAATATTCTCTGTCGCATTTTATTAATGATTTTAGGGAACAATGTTAGGGTGAAGTTCTATTTCCCTTTTTAAGCAAACACGGAGGTGTAAAGCTCACCAGCACAGCTCACCACTGGTAAAAAAACAACAAATCATTACAGTGATATAGTGTTATACTTTATATGTAAATCCTCACAGCTCTGTCAAACCATAACAAAAATAAATTTCCTTTAATTGCTACAAGATTGCATGTCAGTTCTAGCCTTATTTCTACAAACTCAAAACTTCTATGTCTCTGGCTGTAAATGTATGAGTATGAAGTAACAACGCTACTGAATAACACATTTCAAAATAGAACAATACAGTTAGGCTTATGTACTCTGATTGCACACTGGGCATAGACAATGCGACTGGCCAAGATAATACTGTGCAGACCAGTTTACTATAGCAGGAGTTCCCAAACCTTTCCATGCCAAGACCCTCCCCCACTGCCCCCCGCCCCAAACAGCATCAGCTACTGGCTGGGGACCCCCTTTGCACACCCACAGACATTGCTACTATATGTAAAGACACGTCAACTTTTAAAATCTATTTTCTTAATTGAATTCACTACTCAATAATTAATATATTTGTATAAGAAAATTATTAACCAACATGTTTCCAGCACTGTATATTCCCACTGAATAATAAAAAAAATAAACTTAGTATGCTCCTTTAGTCTCCATCTTGTGCAAGCTAGCTATGTGCTAGCTGCGGTGTGGTATTCTGGCCATGGCACAATGTACCAGTCCATTTAGGGCTTTTGTCATTTTATGTTTCCTACGTCACCTTATTTTAGGGATTAAGTTTAGTTTCTAATTAATGTTAATTACACATCATCTTTATACGTCAGACAGTTTGATTTGCTTTTTGATCTGTCCTATTGTGGTGTCTGGTAAAGAACATGTTTAAAAGCTACATTATATAAGAAATGTTGACAAAAACAAGCTTCACTTCCCAGACCTATGAATGCAGTTTGAACCAAAAATGTGCAAACTCACAAAAATAAATCACATGCCTGATAAACAATCTTGCTTATTAATTTGTTAACTGGACTACAAACTCTCCACCTGTTATAAGTAACTATAAAGTAAAAAAGATACTTTGATATGGTGGTTTTCCATCACCAACCCCTTAAAGATTAAAATTATATATATTTTATTTTTATCAGCATATTGACTGTGTGGATATACTGCTGAGCACAAAGACGACAGTTAGGTTCATCTACTGCTCACGGCAAAGAACATGTTGATGGAATCAAAGTGAAAAATGACAGAGCAATGCTCTTAAAACTGTTGCGTAACAAGACGTGCACTGCAATTATTTCTTTGAAACGTGACACTTTTAGAACAGGTTCAATCTGTATTAAACAGGAAGGCCATTTAGCCTAATTAGTTGTAATTAGTGAATAATTGTTATATCTTGGGTGTGTGCTGGAGCGCCACCTCATCTCAGTCTGCCTAAATACTACTTTCACATCACAGTGAAGTATTTAAGCACAGGTCCTCAGTGGGACTTATGAGGTAAAGCACGTCGGATTGAGAGAGCTTTACAGGATAAACCATTTTTCTACTGACACAGAATACATTACGAAGTCTCTGTACAGTAAGTCTCACACTTTTTATGTATTAGTCTTTGTACATGTCAGTCTTTAAATTTTGCTCACTACTTATTCACTTTCATCAGTGAGTTTAAATATCTTTAAATGTCTTTAAAGTTTTAAGCTGTTAATATGTAACTTCTCCTTCTCCATCTGAGTCTTTGCTTTAAAAAAATACAATTTTATAGATTGTAAATATGCAAAAATTATTGTGTGATATAAAAGAATAATAAAAGAATAACATTTTTACAAAACATATTGGCAAATACGTTGAACACTCAAGTATGGTATAATTTTCTTACAGTTGCATAAATGTGCATAGGTTAAGGCTGACACAGAACCTGCGTCCAAGATGAAAGAGGTATTTGTTTGTTTTCTGTGGATATAAATATATATTTGCTATGTTAACAAAAGATAAGCAAATTGTGATTATGAGAAACAAACTTACACTGTCCATGTGTTCTGTTGGCCAACAGTTTCAAATAACTGTGATTGCTGTCACTTTGTGCTGCTTGTTGCTGTGTGTTGGTAAGTTTTATACCATGGCTTTTTACTTCATGTTAAATGAAACATTTTTTGTGAGCTGTTGTATCAGGTGTTAAAAGCAGTGCATCATCTATAAAATTTGTTTTAAACAGGGAGCTCAGAAACTCAAACAAAACAAGCAAAAACAGAAAAAACAAACCAACAAGATGACAACCAAATTAAAACAGGTATACCTTCTAGTTGGTTGAGAGACCTAAGGAAAAAAATCCTGCCTAAAGACCAAGAGCAAACACAGCACGAAGAAAATAATAAAAGTGGTTATGGAAATGATGACAAAAGTGATGGACAAGATAAATCTAAGGAGCAAGATAATTCAGAAAAACTTATTAAGCATTCCACACAGAATGAGAAATATGACAACGACAAAGACGATAAAGACAAGAAAGACAAATATGATAAAGATAAAGATAAGAAGGACAAAAAGGATGAGAAAGACAAAGACGATAAAGACAAGAAAGACAAATATGATAAAGACAAGAAGGACAAAGAGGATAAGGATAAGAAAGACAAATATGATAAAGACAAGAAGGACAAAGAGGATAA
>NC_024308.1:8012723-8013028 GCF_000523025.1 Cynoglossus semilaevis
GACAAAGAGGATAAAGATAAGAAAGACAAAGAAGATAAATATAAGAAAGACAAAGAGGATAAAGACAAAAAAGACAAAGAGGATAAGGATAAGAAGGACAAAGAGGATAAGTATAAGAAGGACAAGGAGGATAAAGATAAGAAAGACAAAGAGGATAAAGATAAGAAGGACAAAGAGGATAAAGACAAGAAAGACAAAGAGGATAAAGACAAAAAAGACAAAGAGGACAAAGACAAGAAACACAAAGAAGATAAAGACAAAGAGAAGAAAGACAAAGAGGAGAAAGACAAGAAAGACAAAGAGGA
>NC_024308.1:8014058-8026592 GCF_000523025.1 Cynoglossus semilaevis
AAAGACAAGAAAGACAAAGAGGATAAAGACAAGAAAGACAAAAAGGATAAAGACAAAGAGGATAAAGACCAGAAAGACAAAGATGTTAAAGACAAAGAGGATAAAGACAAGAAAGACAAAGAAGATAAAGACAAGAAAGACAAAGAGGACAAAGACAAGCAGGACAAAGAAGACAAAGACAATAAGGACAAAGAGGACAAAGACAAGAAAGACAAAGAGGACAAAGACAAGAAAGACAAAGAGGACAAAGACAAGCAGGACAAAGAAGACAAAGACAATAAGGACAAAGAGGACAAAGACAAGAAAGACAAAGAGGACAAAGACAAGCAGGACAAAGAAGACAAAGACAATAAGGACAAAGAGGACAAAGACAAGAAAGACAAAGAGGACAAAGACAAGCAGGACAAAGAAGACAAAGACAATAAGGACAAAGAGGACAAAGACAAGAAAGACAAAGAGGACAAAGACAAGCAGGACAAAGAAGACAAAGACAATAAGGACAAAGAGGACAAAGACAAGAAAGACAAAGAGGACAAAGACAAGCAGGACAAAGAAGACAAAGACAATAAGGACAAAGAGGACAAAGACAAGAAAGACAAAGAGGACAAAGACAAGCAGGACAAAGAAGACAAAGACAATAAGGACAAAGAGGACAAAGACAAGAAAGACAAAGAGGCAGGATAAAGACAAGAAGGACAAAGATTGTAAAAACAAGAAAGACAAAGAGTGTAAAGACAAAAAAGACAAAGAGGATAAAGATAAGAAGGACAAAGAGGATAAAGACAAGAAGGACAAAGTGGATAAAGATAAGAAAGACAAAGAGGATAAAGACAAGAAAGACAAAGAGGACAAAGACAAGAAAGACAAAGAGGACAAAGACAAGAAGGACAAAGAGGATAAAGACAAAGAGGATAAAGATAAACAGGATAAAGACAAGAAGGACAAAGATTGTAAAAACAAGAAAGACAAAGGGTGTAAAGACAAGAAAGACAAAAAAGACAAAGAGGATAAAGACAAGAAGGACAAAGAGGATAAAGACAAGAAGGACAAAGTGGATAAAGATAAGAAAGACAAAGAGGATAAAGACAAGAAAGACAACGAGGATAAAGATAAGAAAGACAAAGAGGATAAAGACAAGAAGGACAAAGAAGATAAAGACAAGAAAGACAAAGAGGACAAAGACAAGAAGGACAAAGAGGATAAAGACAAGAAAGACAACGAGGATAAAGACAACAAAGACAAAGAGGATAAAGACAAAGAGGATAAAGATAAACAGGATAAAGACAAGAAGGACAAAGATTGTAAAAACAAGAAAGACAAAGGGTGTAAAGACAAGAAAGACAAAGAGGATAAAGACAAAGAGGATAAAGATAAACAGGATAAAGACAAGAAGGACAAAGATTGTAAAAACAAGAAAGACAAAGAGTGTAAAGACAAAAAAGACAAAGAGGATAAAGATAAGAAGGACAAAGAGGATAAAGACAAGAAAGACAACGAGGATAAAGATAAGAAAGACAAAGAGGATAAAGACAAGAAGGACAAAGTGGATAAAGATAAGAAAGACAAAGAGGATAAAGACAAGAAAGACAACGAGGATAAAGATAAGAAAGACAAAGAGGATAAAGACAAGAAAGACAAAGAAGATAAAGACAAAGAGGATAAAGACAAGAAAGACAAAGAGGACAAAGACAAGAAGGACAAAGAGGACAAAGACAAGAAAGACAAAGAGGATAAAGACAAAAAAGACAAAGAGGATAAAGATAAGAAGGACAAAGAGGATAAAGACAAGAAAGACAACGAGGATAAAGATAAGAAAGACAAAGAGGATAAAGACAAGAAGGACAAAGAGGATAAAGATAAGAAAGACAAAGATTGTAAAAACAAGAAAGACAAAGAGTGTAAAGACAAAAAAGACAAAGAGGATAAAGATAAGAAGGACAAAGAGTGTAAAAACAAGAAAGACAAAGAGGATAAAGACAAGAAAGACAAAGAGGATAAAGACAATAAAGACAAAGACGATAAAGATAAGAAAGACAAAGAGGATAAAGGCAAGAAAGACAAAGATGATAAAAATAAAAACGAAAAAGAGGACAAGGATGATAAAGATAAGGATGACAAGGATGATAAAGATGATAAATCAGACCAAAATTCTAAGGACCACAAATGTGATAAGCACACTAAACATGATAAATGTAAGGATCATGACAAGGAAGACAAAAATGATGAAAATAAGAAACCTGAAAAATCAGAGAAACCAGATGACTCTTGGAAGTCAGAGAAACACGAGAAGACAGAAGAAACAGATGAACCTGAACTTGAGCCAGAAGACAACTACAAACCTAAGAAAGGATGCAGGCGCCGTTACGGCAGTAAAGGATGCAATGGCAATGATTCAAAACAAGGATGCGCTGAAAAAACATGTTGGACAGAGTGGTTTGACAGTGATGATCCCTCTGGAACTGGGGACTTTGAGTTACTGGATAATCTATACAAAGAAAATATTGGAAAAATATGCAATTCCCCTCTTAACATCGAGGTCCAAACCACATCAGGAAAAAGTGTAGCAGAAACAAAGGACAAATTTGCTGTGTAAGCATTTTCTTCATATTTTCTCATAACCTGTTTCCACCTTTTTTTAATAATACTTCTTGGTGTCTATTCTGTCTAATAATCAGACCATTTTAATACCTGCAGAATGGACCCAACCATAGGATTCATCTGCAAAAACGCAGACCAAAATGAGTGCGAATGTAATGACTATCGTGTCCGTTTCCTGTGTCCTGCTGATTTCTGCAGTCGCAAAGGTAGTTGGAAGTCATTTTTCAAAATCATTATCCTTGTCTTAACCATTCCAGTATTTCACTATTTTTTTTATTGTCATCTTTATTCTAGTTTGTTGGACCAAGTGGTTTAATGGTGATACACCAAATGGAATTGGTGACTGGGAGCTACTGAACAATTTAAGGAAAGAGAATCCTGGGGAAATCTGTGAAAGCCCACTCTACATAGATGCTGTTACTTCCGACACAAACACCCCAGCCACATCTACTGGACAGACAGCCTTTATGTAAGTTTAAGATTTGGATTAATTGATCATGTATAACCTGCTTATTGTCATTAACTAAAGAATACCAAATCACCCATGGCCGCTTAAAGCCTCCCCATTTCCATTTTGATTTTAGTGGGTTTTACATTAAGTTTCAAGGTCATACGTTCAGAGATAAAAGTTAGAATTTGGCTTTTTTAATTAAAATGCTGAGGCAAAAAAATCAGAGCCATAAAAAGATTAGTTTTCATCTGACCCAAAATATGCTTTAATATGACTCAGTGTTTAATATGACTGAGTGGGCTCTAACATGGTGCTGTTGTTGATATTAATAGTGGCAGGTTGAAAAAACATTGCAGATTCATTGTACAGTAGATTCTAACCCTTGTTAAAACTTCCTTGTCTTTCCAGCTTTAGCCCAACTACAGGATTTGTCTGTCGCAACAGGGACCAGAGAGGCGCCAGGTGCCATGACTACAAAGTGCGCTTTGGATGCCTATGTTAGACGGACACCTCTTCAATGACTTCTTAGGCTAAAAAAAACCTTACACTGGTGTTATTATCTGTACTTAATTTTTGCTTGCACTTTATTTTCAAATGTATATTCACCAAGTGAAATATTTGGATTTTATTTGCCTTTTTTGCACATTAACACTGCCTGACCACAAAGTGATGCTTTTGTGATTCATGATGGTAATAACAGGTGGCAGAGGGAGCACAGCTTACACAAAACCAATCAAAAACAAAGATACAAAGAAAAGAAAGAAAAAGAAAACTCACCTGCGCCAATGATTTGATTAAATAAGCCACTTTGAACACAGGAGTAAGACGAGCCGACAAAAGTAGAGACAGAGCCGAAGGAGATTTTGTGAGATGTGTGCATGACGTCTTCTGGCCTGATCCAACAAAATGACATGATGCTGAGGCTGAATGAAAAAAAAATATGAAAATCACACTCATGCAATGGATGACATGTTTGTAAATATTGATACAATGATAAGTGTGGTCTCCCCTTTAAGTCAAAACTCAAGACTCTTGCTGTAATTGTTCTTTACCTGCTTCAAAGTAATAAATTTTCTTTCTGAAAGTAAAAACACCTACTGTGTCAATTCTGAGTCTAATCATTGAAGGCAGCTAGAAAAAAGTTCTATGGCTTGCACCACAGATTACCATTAAAATTGAGCTTTTGTTGTTCTCATGGCATCACTGTTAGTAAGTCAATAACTATTTTACTAAATTATTAAATACCAATTACTGTTTAGAACCAGACTTTACTAGTTACTAGTTTGAGTATGTACTTCAAGCCTGTCAGCTTTGTTCTGTCAATTCAACACTTGGCTATGGTATTATCACTTGCATAAAGGTTAATTATGATGCATTATGTTTGTTTTTTTAATACCAACAAAATTGCTAAACTTTGCAAAAACATCTTAATCGTCATCCGCTTTTGGATTATATTGATTGGACAACATTTCACCAATTTGCTACACCTCGGGTGAGAACTGCAACTGTCATTAATAAATAATATTATAGAGGGAGTTGATAATGGATGCTTTCAACACTTCTTATACAATGTATTGGGGTGCACGGTGTATTGATTATCATGTCGCAAGACTTTTAAGAACAGCTTATACATTGTTGATACACAACTATTTAAAGATCACTAGGACTGGGTTAATTTAGTTGGAGTATTCACTATAAATTATATTTAATATATTGCTGTTTGTTCAGTTTGTTTTTCAGCGTGTCGAATTACTTTGATTTTATTTTTCCAATTTAATTTTATTAATTCAGCACACAATCATTCAGCAGTACAGGGGATGGCGCACAACTCAACATAAACAATTTTCAAATTTTATGAAATATAATCAGCTTGTAAATTCCAGTTTTATAGGAGTCATATTCCATTTATGGAAACACCCATATATTTTGATTTTTTTGGTTGTTGTCATCAATGTCGTCAGCAGTAATAAATATGATTAATGTGCAATGATCTTCGACATTCTGTATAATGTTTTTAAAGCATTCTTTTCAGATTTCTTTATTTTAAATACCAGCATATATGTTAGCAAGCCTTTCATTTTTCATGCGCTTTGAACTTAAACTTCAACTGCAGCGAACTACTGTAGTAATGAGAGTACAACAAAACCAGTGTCTTACATTAAGTAGTTCAAAACACGTTAAGTAATTCATTTTTCTATCTTTTTACGTTAAACTGTGGCTAGCATACACAGCCGGTAGCTTCACCACCACTGTCTCCAACACTTGTTTAACAAAGTTAGCGAGGTACTTCAGTTTAGAAAATTCGAGGCGCCGGTATGAAAAAATATATACCTTACTCTTTATAGCATGGAGATTCCGCTCCTCTTTCTTTCCCCATTAACCATCATTAACTTTGCTTTCTTGTGATTTTACCACACTGTTTTCTTCAACTAACCTTCTGCCACAGGATGCCGCCATTGAGTTAAACGTAAACCGGTACGTTCTACGTCATCTCCTTAAAATGACGCACAGTGGATTGCCAGGTTTGTGTGGGTTGCCAGTTTTTAAATAATGGTTTTTAAATGGTTTTTAAAAACTGTGCATTTTTTAAATAATGGTTTTTAAAAACTGTGCATTTTTTACATTTATTTTTTACTGGTCGGTGAAAGTCAAGGTTACACGCAAAGAGATTAAATAATATGCTTTGTAAAAGTAATACCGTCACATTTGAAGCGTTGGAGAAGACCTTAGGTCAGATTGGCTTTTAATTGTTCCTATATACCGAGTTTCCGGTTTTGTTTTGTTTACTTGACTTCGACGTTATGATTTCCAAAGACAACTTATACCCTTTGGTGAAATACACGCTTTTGAAATATAATAATGTAATATAATATGTGTGTTGCTCTTGAAATAACATGGAACCAAAGTTACGGCTATGACGAGCACGGACGAGATTCGAAACGGAAGATAGTGTGTCACACACTGTGTGGGCCGTCTTGCAAAAGAGTGACCCCGAGATTTCTTCAAAAATTAGTCTGCCGCGCTGTTAAAGGTAAAATTTGCTGCTCGATAAAGAAGTGTCATATAATTTCGTAAATAAACAGCTCACATTTTTATGTTTATTTATATTAAATAATATGGGCTAAGAAACGCTAGTGTTGGGACAGCAGAAAACTGCGGTCTATTCGGCAAGTTCCTTTCATAACTTTTCATATTGTATCTATAAAAGTGTATTAAATGACCAACCCTGGAATTAAAAAAGGAATATCTCACTTAAAGTGTTTATTTTCTATTGTGGCTTGAACGTTGCGTCCCTTTTCAATAAGGCTTTGTACAGTAGTCGCATTTAGTCACTAGAGGGCGACTGCGGTGTCTAATGTTTCTGTTTAAGCTCTAATATTGCTGTTCAATGTCTGACTTCTGGTTTAATTGGTGACATAAATTAGCAAATATGTGTAAAGTCCTAATAAATTAATTACTTGCATACTTTTCATTTTAGATGTTGGGTGTGATTTCTGGAAGAAACACCTTTGCAACCAGAAAGGTAATTTATATACAGTATATATGTATATGTTGTTGTTGTTGTGTGAATTTTAAATCATTTGCAATTCTGTATATTTTTTTCATAGATTTTACCCTGGCCAGGTCCTGTACTCAGGTGCAGGAGATCTACACTGACTTCTGTCCAGACCTGTAGGACAACAACATGGTTGCAGTCAAAAGATAATTTGGAAAATAGTTTCAGGGTGCATGGTTTCACAAAGGATCTGCCACTGCTAATGTCTCAGCCCCATGTTTTCCGATGTCTAGTCGGAAACAGATATTTCCACTCTTCAGCTGCAAGGATGAAGAAGCACCCAAAGCCTGAACCTCCTCCAAGAGAGCTGGATCTACTTCGCTATGACATGAAGGAATTGCGGAACAGTCCTAAACCTGCCTTATATCTGGGCTTTGCTGGTCTCCTCCCCTTTGTGGTCCCAACTATGTTTATGGCAGGGATGGGGAATTACTTCCCAGAACTTGCATATGCACAGGTAGCCTATGGTGCATCCATTGTTTCCTTTTCTGGCGGTGCTCGCTGGGGATTTGCTCTTCCTGAGAGCAGTCCAGCCAAACCTGATTGGATGAACCTGGCCAACAGTGTGGTTTCCCCTCTTTTTGCATGGCTTGCCCTTGTGACGAATGACAGCATCTTACCTGCTGCAACCATGGTTATTATGGGACTTGGAATCGCACTTCATTATGATCTCTCTCTGCTGCCTACATATCCCAGCTGGTTCAAAGCTTTACGAGCCGTGATGACCATTGTAGGTTTTTTCTCTTTAATTGGTACACTTGTAATAAATAACATGTACCCAGAATCTAAACTTTTCTCAAAATAAATGTTAATAATTTTAGTGTTTTTGTCTTATTATTTTTAGAATAGTAGTAATATTATCAATATTCAATTTCATAGGGGATCTGGTTCTTTTTGGTCAACTTTAGCTCTCATCAAGGCTCAGTTCTGAGGGTCACAAACCTCTGCATCACTGGAAGAAGTGCAGTGCAAAAAAGGCAACAAAAAAGCACCCCTGTGTAAGGAGTCAAAGTTTCAAGTCTTAACGTGTTAATACACCACTATGTACAGAATCTGACTTCTCTGCCTTCAACACTGGCTATAAAATACCGTAGAATGCAGGGGGTTAATAATAACGATAATAATTTTTATTTAAAGTCTTTTATTTGTCCCACAATGGAGAAATGTACAATGTGAGACTTTGCAACAGGCTGCCACAGGAGGGCGCCATTAGGAAAATGTGGTTTCTCAGAGAATCAAACCCATGACTCTCTGCTCTTTGCGTGCAAGTCAGGCATGCTAACCGCTACACTATGGAACTGCTCTCTCTAAGTATTTAGGCAAAGCAAACTGCAAACAACATGTTCTGTAATGTATTTTTTTATGAAAATGTTTTATTTCTATAAACTTGATAATCTAATCCACATATACAGGAAACAAAGGTGACAAAAGGGTTGAGGAAAAGTCACATACTGTAAGGCACATCACTCCCACTGTTTACACATTCTGGAAACAGGTTGTGAGAATTTACCCAAAAATTCAAAGTCAAACTCATCACCAAAACTAACATACCGCCATCTAACTTGTCAGCAGAAGTCAAATGTAAATATTGCTGTATTGCACTTAAGGATTTTCCTGATTTCTTACCCAATGTTTGAGGTGCCTGTAGAAAATATATAACTATTTAACATAATGCCATGATTCCACTTCGATATAGAACCCGAATTTCCCGTTGAGTAAATTTAGTACGATAAGGTGCTTTGCGGTCAAAATTAATGTGACGAAACACATTAATTCATCAAAGCAAAGATAAAGTGTATGAAAAAGTGTTGAAATACTCGTTGTAGTTCTATCTAAAATTTTCTTTAGACTAAAATTTTACTTTGGCTGATTAACTTACGGCGTCCAGAGAATGAGAGTGAAGTAAAATGTGTGAAAGTGTCGTAAACATAGCCTAAACGAACTAATTCAGACAAAACAAAACAAAAATCCACCATAGATTTGTAAATGTCTGCCGTGTGCAGGTTTATGATTGGACAAAATATCTTCAGAGAGCCTCTCCGCGGCAGTCTGAGTTCAGGCACTGACGTTAAGGTAAACAAATTCCTAATGCTGTTCTCCTGACGTGTGGGACGGTAAGTGTTTCGCATCACCGTGAATGGACTCCTACTTCTGGATCCCCAGGCCTGACCGCATGTACTCATAGACTACGTAACTGATGCTAACAGCCGGTATGACCTTCATGAAGTTGGGCAGGATGCCACGATAAAGTCCGAAGAAGCCTTCCTTCTGTAGAATCTTCTTCACCATTATGTTCATGGGAAGCTGTTCAGAGCCCTCAATAGAAGCTGAGGAGCAGAGTACACGTCAGACGATGAGGAAACATTTTTTGGAAATGTTGAAAATAAAAGTAATAAAAGAGGGGATTGTTATTGATAACGAGTCAAAAAGTTCTCAGACAGATTGTTTTTTTAAGGATGTCTGATTAAAATCAAACTAAAACATGTTGAGACCTGTCTCTTTTGTATCATTATATCTCTATCTAATATCAAATATTTAATTAAAACAAAACAGAAATTAGTTAAAAGTATTGAAGCTTTTTCCTGATTTGATGTACACTGTCTCAATTTGAATTTCTTTCCAGGCAAATTCAATACTGTCTCAATTTGAATTTCTTTCCAGGACCGAAAGAACGGGATTTCAGTCCAGGAGAGAGGAATGTCAAGAACTAAAAGTATTTAAAAAAGCTTGGTGTCACTTTGTGTGAAATTAACTAAATTAATTCTCCTATTTATTTATTTTTTTTAATTTGCTTTAAAACTTTTTTTGACTTCCCTTCTTGCACATGATCTAAACACTGTTTTGAATCCTGGTACCTTGTGCCTGCATCCTGGTGCGGATCAGAGCCAGAGGATAACTGGCTAACTGGCCACATGAGCTGGATATGGTTCCACAGCCAAGCAGCACCAGAATACCTGGGTTGGCCGTGTCTTTGGCGTATCGCGACAGCCAGAAGTTCTTCAGGCTCTGAGGAAAGATGTACAGACCATGTTAAAGAGGAGCTTCAAATAAGAAACATTTAACGTCTGTGTTCCAGGTTATCTTTACTCCATGGAATCTACTCCACCTCGTATATAGCCAGATCAATTCCAGCGTAAGGAATGATGCCCAGGATGTTAGGAATGTAGCCCTTGTAGAAGGCCTTCACTCCCTCCTTTTTCAGGATTTTCTTGGCACAGTCAAACATTCCTGAGTATTGACCGGTCTTCCTCAGGGTCAGGCGGGTTTTCATCACCTACACAGAGTGAGGCAACAAACACATTGTGTTAACAATGCACATGTTCATGCATTCTCCTTAATTATACAATGTGTGCGCCCTCTTCTGGGCTATGTACAGCATTTTGTTTTTGTTACACATATTCTACATTCTTAGCAGCTCACAAATATTTTGTTGGACATACAGTAATTTAAATGAGTGACCTTTTGCCCCAAACTGTAACAAATGAAATTATGTGTGTACAATGTTTTCTGATATTTTCCATATTACAAAATTCCATCATTTGGAATAAAAACAGGTGTGAAACACTTTCTGTTTTCATTAATATACAGGGGAGGGGGGATTGGTGACTTCTCTCAATCGTGATTGTATTCTTCAGCTACCCTGTTATTACACACTACTGTTTACCTCCATGGGGTAGATGGCAGTTTGTGCAGTGGCTCCAGCCAGTGACCCAGACAAGAACCTCTCATGCGTCTTTACCTTCCCTGGTTCACTGGACAGCATCTTCTTATACTGTTGGCAGACACAGGGACACCAGACACTGTTAAATAGCTCCAACACCCGCCCCCTCCCATACCCCACAACATTATCAGTGTAACAGTAACAGTGAGAAATATAGTCAATATTATACTCAAAATTAATTTCTTATTCATTAAAAATAATGGATCACAGTGAGTAATACATAGACAGAAATGTTTTCACGACCCCTCCCTCACCCACACTCCCACAAATTGAAATACTATTGAGAACCTGATAATGTGTAATGTTATCGGTACAAACATCTGTATGAGTTGTTGCCACCTAGTGACTGGAGGCTTGTTATCATTAAAGCATTACAGCAGTGGTACACTTATGTCCAGCGTGCCATATTCCATTGAGAAGAAACTTATTTACCTGCTCGTAGGCCATAAATTTAATGGCCGTTTCGGGGGCGATCTTCAGGACGTTTATACCATTTCCTCTCCACAGAGACGATATTCCTCCTTCTTTTAACATTTGCTTGAAGCCTCCTACCAGGTTGATTTTATTGCTCTTGGATGAATGCACCTGTGAATCAAACAAGATAAAGTGAATGTGCAAAAATCATTTACACAACAAAAACAAGCACTGTCTAATCATTGTACTCGTAAAAGGCAAAAAATATTTTTTGCATTATTTACTGCACATTCACTGTTACTAATCACTATAAATACTTACTTAGTATTGTAATAGTGTTCCAATACCACTTTCAGAGGCAGATACAAGTACAGTATTTTTATTTGTGTACTACTTAACAATATGGATTAACCCTCGTGCAGTCCTTCGGGTCTAGATGACCACCGGGTCACCTAGACCAAATGTGCTTTTCTGTGTGTATTCTGGGACAAGATGAAAATCATTGCAAGGACGAAGGGTGTGTCCAACAATGCGGAGGACAACGGGAGGGTTAAAATACAGAAGACGTTAATAAGGCTGTGAGTGAAGAACAAAGAATGTCTGCCAGGGAATTTACCAGTGTTGAACTTTGTACACATGTTAAACTTTATAATTACAGAGCCCAGTATTAGTATCCAAGCAGTGACTCACCACTGTGATTTATGACACGGATTATACCAGTCAGAGTGCTGACACACCTGCATGAAGACCTTCATTCTGTCCAGAGGAGCCGTCCCCGTACGTGACACAGCTCCTGCCATGGCTCCCGCCGACAGCTGCTTCCACCACAGACCCGTCGTCTTCTCCTCTTCCGTGAACTCGTCCGGGATGGCGAGGCTGTCACCAATGTCCAGCACCTAATCACAACAAAAGCTTTTAAATCACAGGCAGTGACTGCCATTCAATGAGTAAGCGGTGAATTTGTTGCACAAATGCTGCAGCTTATTTTTACTAATGGGTGAGTGTCCATTTAACCCCTACGAACCTTCGAATCCTTTTTAAGAAAAGCATAATGAGCTGCTTGCATTTAATACCTGACATTTTTTGTTTTTTACTGACACTATATTGTGCTGTGTTTTTAGACTAAAGATAAACAATGCCAAGTGGAATTGGGATTTAAGACATTTTCCCACCATTCTTAACCAGAACATCATTTTAGTTAGAAGTCACTACACTCAAAGGGCGAGGAACCAAAAATATTGATGAGCTTCTGGTTCACTTATATATAACCATAATACTTCTTTACAATGGATTTTCAAATAAGGGCAGTTATTCACACAGTAATATACGCAGTATTCTGACTGAACAGATACTACTTTATATACTGTGTTGAGATAAGATGATAGGGAGGTTGAACATTTTTTGGTTTTATAAAAACTATTCCTAATAATGTGTCTTTGTCTATGTGAAAGTGACCAGTAGAACAGTTAACTGCTGTTCCACTTTTTGACAGCAGATGGCAACAAAAACAAAAACAAAAACTCAGAGCCATTGAAAAAGATGTGTTTTTCTTCAATTCCTTCAATCAGCCTTGTGTTCATCTAAACAGGCCCAGGTTTCATACTGTACTTATTGTAGAATAAATTGTGAGTAAATCAAAACTAGAAAATACCATTTATTTCATTATATATACTTTTTGTGGCATTTTTCTTGGAACTCTTTCTAATATGAAATATCTGGCATGAGTCAAATGAATTTTTGAAACACTGACTTACAGTAATTACTACAATCTGAGCAAGTATCCCAAGCGTCCTG
>NC_024308.1:8026621-8062434 GCF_000523025.1 Cynoglossus semilaevis
TGTTGGTGCTCAAAGTTTACCAACAAAAAAACAACACATTTACACTAACCTATAAAACCAGGCTACGCAAAACCCACCGACCTACCATGTCCACCTCCACCTCACAGATCCCACCGTCATCCTCATAGTCCAGGAAAACCCAGGGTTTCTGCTGCTGATGCTGCAGCCCAGCCATGGCCATGGTCACCCTTGGATATTGCCTGGAATTTCACTAGAGTCTGATTCTGCCGTGACTCAAACTCTGAAACCTAATTCTGAGGGTCTGCAGATCCAGTAGAACCCGGGGTGAGACATGCGGAGGTGAGGAAATGCGTCCTAAACTTCTGCTTGACTCTCAATGACGCTTCATCTCAGCCTCCTGGCTCTGATCCTGTCCTGTTCTACAGTCGTTTCATGACCTCTCACAATCCCAATGACCAGATAATCCCTCCTCAGGTCAGACTGAAATTAGCCTCTCTCTGTATTTAACCTCAGAGACGTGCCAGTGAAAGGAGTCTTTTGAACGTCACACACCGGCCATTGACTGGAGCTGAGAGGGAATTAACCGTCCTACGTCATTTAACTATCACTGTTTATAAGGAGGATCAGCCAAGAGAATTATATTTACAATTAATGTTTTGGGCTGACAAAGACTCAGAGAGGATAATGTCACTTTTGATAAAAACATTTTTTTGCTCAGGAAGTAGAATTTGATGTCAGTTTGTTGGTAATTCTATAGAAAGGTTTTTGGTAGATCTATTTTGTTTTTACAATAAATGCAATGAGATAGTTGCAGGAAAAAGCAAACCTATTTTAATCTCTCTTATCTCACTGTTTCTCTAAGAACTTCTGTGGAAATTCAGTGTAATGTGTTTGACAGAGAGCTGCAGAGGTTTGATGTCCACCAAATGTACATTAGCTGACCCACAAACAACACCGTAAACACATAATCTCAGGGATTAAATGTAACAAATTATCTTTTATGTGCCTCACTATGTGTAAATATATATTTTTTTATTGAGATCCTTCTCGAAGTGTCCTCTGAGATCACATGCACACACAGACACACGCACACACACTGGTACGTACTGTGCTGTGCTTCCAATAGCGGATAATCTCCTGCAGGTTAGTGGCTGGATTAAACAGGAAGTGATCCCTCCATTCATTCCAGTCCACAGTCATGGTCCCGTCCGCATCAATACTGTAAAAAAAATGGCACTGGATGAGAAAAGGAAATATTATTTCTAATTATTTCTTAGTGATCAGGCTAAAAGGTCTTCAACAGGGTGCCTGTGATCCCTGATGGTCTATTGAGGTACTGCAAGGGGGAGGTCATGGCATGGATTTTGATTTTTTTCATTTCATCAGAAGACACGAGATCAGAAGACAGTTTGGTTGTTGGACATGAAATGCTACTGCATGCTACTTAAAATAAAAAAAAATAAAAATAAACAAAATATACAAAAAAATGTTTTACTATGTAGAAATATCCCTAAGAAATAATTAGAGTATAAAAATACATGTGTGTCATCTGCCCTCATTTGTTGCCACCTTCCTTCCTGCACCTCAGCTCAGCAGTGACACACTAATAAAAACCACACTGCTTGCAAAAAAAAAAGAAAAATCTCTGTCTGACTCATTGTCATTTTCAGTGTCATGAAAATCACTTCTTATTCTGAGGGTTTTACTTCCTTTTGTGTTCCTGTGCTATAAATGTGGTTACGACAAATACGCAACAAACATTGTAGCAACCACCAGGACCAACACTTTGACGATGATAACTGGGTAAATGTTAGTTAACACTTTATTGAATTGCTGGACACTCATTCTTCCTATGAACAAACCACAGCAAAAAATAAAACAAATTAACAAAAATAACACCATAGTAGTCCAGATGAAATACCTTTTAAGAATCTTTTCTGCGTCATCCTTGCTGATGTCCATTCCCAGATCAGCCAAAGACTGCTTTATCTCCCCGATGTCTATTCGACCTGTTTAAAAATAAAAAAAGGGAAAAAAAACATCAATTTAATCAGAACCTCTGAAGAAACAAAAAGAAGATGAAAACGTAAATGTGACTAAACAGCACACCGTCGTTGTTTTTGTCCAAGCTCTTGAAGGTCAGTCGTAACTTCATCTCGTGTTCCTTCAGGTACTTGGTGAACTCGCTGAAGTCAAGTCCTTCGTCCTTGTCCGAGTCTCCAGAAGAAACTATTTTCTGAATGAGAATGAAAATATACAGTGTGGTCAAAAACTTGCTAATCTGCCATTAGCTGGTGCAGAGTTTCAACCTTGAGGTTTTGTGGAATTCAAATGGGGTCATGGAAAATGGTGAGTAATTGATTTTTTTTTTAAATTGCTGATAAAAACAAATTTTAACTAATAATAACTATTATTATTATTCTTTCTTTACTTTTTTTTAAAGAAGGACGTTTGACTGTTAATTAAACTGTCTCTCTGCAGTACATGAAGCAGCCACATGTTGTGTGTGTAGTCACTGTGAAAGTTCAGACAGTATGGACAAGATTGACAAGATGCTAAATTTTCCTTCAAGGAACAGTTGCACCAGTCTGTCTGCGCGTTTACAACGTCTTTATCAGAGATAGCTGTTATCTACTGTAACCCACTCACCTGCAGCAGTGACCTCCTCCCACCTCCCACCTCCACAGCCTTCTTAAAGACACAGTATCATACCCACTAATGAGATGGAGGAATGCAGAGTGATGTGGGACCTTCCACCCAGAGCCAAACACACCTACAAACTACTGTCTGAACTTTGAAATTGTTTGAGAAATCCAGTTGACACTTTACTCCACACAGTGTAAAATGATTGCATTACACCAGGATTGCTCAGTTCTGGTTCATATGATGGTGTATTTGGATAACAGCTTTACAAGAAACAGAAAGACTGTAACATAGACTTTTGCAAAAGGCAGTGGTTTGTGGAATCAGCTACCAAAATAAATTTCAAAATCATTTGAGACACGGGTCCCAGTCGCCTCTATGTTTATTTTATTAAAGTACATTTTATCCAGAACAACTTTAAAAATGATTCATTCATCTACTTTTTTAAAGATTAATCCTCCTTATAGCTACTGAAGGAACCGAAGTCACTTCCTGCAGTCATCTGTAGAGGGCGTGGTTTCACCCTGGACAGTTTCTAGGAACAAGCAACCACTCACACTCGCGTTCACAGCAATGGTCAGAAAGTTTTAATATTAGAAATAATATTAGAACTAAAAAGAATATTATGAAATATATTTGCACCTTTAAAGATAATTTACTATTTATTTTGGCTCTTAATATAAAATGTGCAATTGCCAAAGTTGCAAGTTTCAGTGCCATTTAGAGGAAAATTGACAAATAGACAAAACGTCACGTTTTAGGTGGAGTATGTTTACGGCTGTCATACTAGAAGTAGTCCGTTAATTATTGCGCAGTCCAGATATGAAATATGAAATAACTTTGTTTGTTATTGACTTCCATTTATGCAAACAATTGGCTAATCCAAAAGTACACTTCCGGTCTCCATTTAGGCTTTTTTTAAAGGATATACATCTTTGGACATGAGGCCTACTTAGTTAACATAGTTTGACAACCAACAGACCGGTTCCATTTTATACGTCACTCACCTGGGCTGCTCCTTTCCCGGTTTTGATGCCCATGGCAGCCAGGCCCGCCTTCAGCTCGGATACGTCCACTTTCCCATCTCTGTTGGTGTCCAGTTTCGCGAACAACTCTTCGTAGGAGCCGGATGCATCTGCTGCACAACGGCACTCCGAGAAAAACAGCTTTCGTACGACTTGGTACATGATTAATCGACGGCTGGGCTCCGTCGAAGCCTCCAAACTGCGGTGGTAACAGAAACACAGGCTGGTTCCTTAGGTTGGCACTTCTGGTTTGCTGCGGCTTCAGATGAGATCCGGACGATCACAAGAGAGGTTTTTGCAGAAAAGCTGGTAAATCCCGAGTAGGAAAAATGATCATAAGTGCCTGTTTGTCTGTTGGGGATCTAGAAAAAAAGCGATTATAGTAGGAGGAAAGAGATGAAGGGTGGAGAGAGTTTGCCTGAGACCTCCTCTTTGCTGCGCACACAAACACTCACACATGGACACACCCTTCAACTACAATAACACACAACTACTGCAGTTACTGCGTTTCATGACGTGTATTTACATTTATGGTCGTTTCGAATTGTTTGTTATTGACAATTGGCCTTGTTTGTTTCTTTTTTTAGTCGTGTTTTTAATAACATATATTCACATGGTGGTGGACGAGGCATTTTATTTTCATATACAGAACATTCATTCAAATATTACACATACAACATCCTCTATGACCTGCCCCCAGAGTGGAATTCCCGTATGTAAATTTAAAAGTAATTTGAGTATTCTGTTTTAGCTCAGTGACTCATACTCACAGGAATCTACCAGCTGCTCTGGTCAAAGCACATCCACAAAAATTTTAATTAACCGGGTTACTATTGTAGAGAAGAAGAGGAGACGAAGAGAGAGGGGGTTGGGGTTAACATTTGACAAAAAACTGCACTAATAACAATTCTAGCCTTGACGTACTATATATTTTTACATATTATATTATCTATATTATTTACACATTAATAGTAATAATACTGCTACTCCCAGTTGTCTTGTGGTGGAGACTACACTAAATCATTATAAAACCGGAGTCAAATTCCTTGAATGTGCACTCCTACCTTAATTATCAATATTGTTATGATCATTTATATTATTGTTGGTGTTGTTGCAGTAGTCAGTGGTAATCAGTAATAGTGGTAGATGTAGTAGTTTGGCGTTTGAAGCGGTACATAAAACTACAGTTTGTGTCTCTGGTCACGACATCTGGTTTCACTTTCCTCTCATTCCTCTGCTGCTGTTCTGCCAGCTGACCACCAGGTAGCGATAGAGGGAGAGGACGTGCTTCGTTGACGTGCATTTAAAATAACAGTTGACGCTAACTGCATCCGTTTCGCTCATTTGTGCTTCGGAATAAAATTGCAGTTTTGGGATTTATATCGCACACATTTTCAACTACTGTACTGGCAATTTTGACTACACATAATTTAGTTGCTGTACGTATCCATGGTGTATGTCAATATTGTAATACAATATGTTTGTATGTATGCAATACCTTCTGAGTGATTCAACTGTACTTGTAGTTAAAAGAAAATTTGAAAAGACAATTCTAGAAACAGCTAACAAGGACTCTTGAGAGGCATTTATTTATCTGTACCTTTCCCGTACTTCAAGTTCTATGATTAACATTCCACAGTTTGTGGTTACCCTGTGTTGTGTTACTGATGTTGCCTCCATTTACAGATATTAATAAAACAAGGTTCCTCCTACATACCTTCACTCTCATTGTGACTGTAGTTTGTTTTCAAAAGACACCCAAATTCCAGCATTGGGCAGATCGTTAAAAGGTGGCTGGTTTAAATGTTGGACATAATTTCATAACTATAATTACTCAAACTGCCCAAAATGGGGAAATGGTACCTTAGACCATTTCGATTATTATTTGGTATATTTTTGACTTTTTTTTCCTTTTTTCCTTTTAGTGCTATTATTATGTTAAATGCCTGAATATCTTCCTGGCTGGCGCTAAAGTACTACCACTAATATACTGTAAATCAGAGTAGTTGTGCCAGTAGTAGTATAAGTGATGCCAAGAGGCATTGATACCATAGAAATGACAGGTGGCCTTGAAAACCACTATTTCACAATAATAATTAAAACTAATGTCACGAAAACAAAACATCTACACGTATGTAAACAGTATCGTGACTTTTGTGGCTTTTTCACGTTTGACGAACAATGCATTTATTTTGAAAATCCAGAAAGGACGTCACGCTCGCTCGTCGCCTCCGTACTTGACTATTGTCGCCTCACCATCCTCCCACAACAAAACACTAAACATCACTGCTCCGTTCCTGGATCCACTACACGGTAACGGCTGTGATGAGAGCGGCGGCGGAGAGCGGAGCTCCTTCTCCCCAATACTAAGTCCGTGTATGGATTTAATGATGATGAAAAAAAAGAAATTCAAATTTAAGGTGGATTTCGAGCTGGATGAGCTCTCGTCGGTGCCTTTCGTCAACGGTGTGCTCTTCTGTAAAGTCAGGCTGCTGGACGGCGGCTTTACTGAGGAGTCTTCTCGGTGAGGAAGATGTTTGGATTGAATCTAGTCGATTAAATCAGACAAAAACGCTGATATTGTTCTCTGATAGGTCAGTCCAGTAGCTGTAGACAATGGTGTGTAATAACGTCAAGGCAGTGTAAACCAGCTAACGTCAGTCACGTCCGTCTCACTTGTCATTGTTGCTTGTATTCAATGTTACCTCTAACACAAGGCTTTTATCGACGTCGTCACCTTTAACTGCATGTCAGCTTCCGATGGAGAAAACGTTTCTGTACTTTGAATCAGTCGTTTTCTTTACGTTTAGGTTCTTTTACAGACGAGCCCTCTGGTGTGAATTATTTGCTGTGCATCCCATACAGCTGCTGCTCTGGAGATTAATCGACTATTAATTGATTGCTCCATAAACACCAAACATTTTGACAATGATTAACTGGGTTGCATTGTGATGATAAAAACCTCAATCGATTTTCCCTTCATTTATAATTACTTTTTCAGCTCCTAATACTTTTAGGTATTTGCTAATATAATGGAGCTGTACACAGTAAATGTTGATGTTCATGAATTAAATTATTTACTTTACTTTATTTACTTTTCTTTCTGCACTGGGTAAGACCAGGGATGGGCAAGGGATGGCTCACGGGCCAGAATGAGGTTCAAAATTTGACTGGTGGGCTGGTTTGGTGTTAGTTGGATGTAGAATTTAAATACTGTGTACAAGAATAAACCTAAACTTTCAAACATAATTTGGTACATGTGATTGGTACATCAGTCTTTATCTTACTCTGTACCAGTGTTTGTCGAGATAGATTAGAAAGACCAGCCTAGCCACACCTAGACTTCATGTACAAATTAGAAATAGTCCCCTGTAGGACTCAATAAATCCCAACAGAAAGTCTTTCAAAATTAAGACTGTAGTTTGAAATGTTAAAGATGATAAATCTTAAATGTAAGCATCAAACAAAAATCTCACAAAATGTACATGTAATGAAATATAATAATCTTCTAGTTTAAATGACCTCATAACTGACTAAAATCTTGGCCTGTTAAGTTGAAGACAACGCTGATATACTGGCAGGAATTGAAGAAAGACACAAAGATCAAATTATCTCTGATTATCTTTGCTTTATTTTAGTTTTCATAGCCATCTGCTGCCACCTAGCAGAAGAGTATTTAATTGTTCTGCCATTCATGATTTGACGAGCAAAGAAAAATTATATGCAATAAATAATAGCTTTCAGCCTACTGGCTGTCAGCGGAACCTCATACCCCAAAAACAGAAGCTAAAAGTTCTCCCCAACATGTTTAGCATCTTCTGTTATCTCCAGCCTAAGACCAAAATAATGAACCCAGTCTGCTATAGGGCGCTTAAGAGCTTTAGAGAGCTGCTTTAGAGTTGTTGATTTAAATTTCCTGGAGCATTTTGATTTGTTGGACACTCCTGTTGGTTATCCCCACTGTGAATAAAAGGGAAGTGTGGGCTGTGGTTTTATGAGCCTCTCTTTTCCTTTGGTGTTGGTTTTCATCAGGTCTGTGTCATTGTTTCAGCCCAGGCTTCCGTGTAACAAATGTTGGCGTCTATTCAGACTTGCTAGTTTTATTGCAACTGGACAGAAGAAACGAAGTGCATTGATTTCATGTCAAATAGATTTGGTTTCCAATGTGGCCATCGCTATCTTGGCCAAAAAAACCCTCCTAAATAATTTGGTTTCAACTATATTGTTTAACCTGAGGTTGGATCTGTGAAAGAACACATCGTCCTGCTAGATTAGAGTTCAGTCTCTTTACTGAAGATGCCTTCATCTGCCACATTTTTATCCTGACCTACCACTTGGTTTCTCTGTGTTTGTCTTTAGCATCACTGGTGGTGATTGAAATGAGTGAAATACACATTGGGTTATCCCTCTATTTTTGGTCAATTGTATGAAGTAACGATTTTCAAACATTAGAAAACTGTGACCAAAACACAGTGTTTAGTCTTTACCCATCTTAATAATGAACCTTACACACTGCAAGTTTAAGTTAGCAATACTCAAAGTGACCATCACTTATTGGAACTTTTTTCTAGAACCCAATTGAACATTTCAGAACTTTAAACTTCCTGCCTCCTCCCTCCAGTTGAACTGTAATATTTAGTGATGCCGTGAGCTCAGCATGAATAAAATCCAACCCAATAACAGGCAATTAAAGAGCGTGAGCATCTCTAACAGAAGGGAGTTGTTTAGGTGGGAGGGAGCAGAGAAGACGCCAGGGAGAAAGGGGCCATCTGGGATATCTTGATGCTGCCCACGCGCGCGGTCTTCCTCTCTCACTCCATCTTCTCCTTTCACTGATAATGGGCTACATGTCAGCATCACTTTAAGTCCAGGCTGCCGAGACAGTCGACTTTTAGCAGATTCGAACCGCACCCTTTACCAAAACTGTTGTGCTCACAAGTTCTGGGAGTCAGCTGGTTAAACAGGACTGAAATTGATAGGTTTTATTAACTCGGTGTAAACAGTGGTTAGTACAGGTGCCTGACTGCAAGACACCGATTCGAGTCGTGGTGCAGTCGAGACTTATCTTTGTCTTGGTTTGAATTTTGTCTTCACGTGCAAAATGTTGAAGATTCTAGTTATTTGACAGAAAAATCTTTTCTTAACAGTATGTAGAATACCATAGGTGTATATTTCAAAACACAAAAATAAACACATGAAGGTAGAAATTTGAATATGTTAAAATTAACGTACAACGTAAACATTATGCCAAATGTGAACATCAAGAAAAAAAGGTCATTTCAGATGAGTAGGTTGCCCTGTGCCACGCCCTAACCGTTGAGCCACATAAGAAGTGAAATCCATCCATCCGTCCGTTCTTTGCATCTATTTCTATCTGGTTATTCCGGAAGCATAATCTGATACAGACTCTTTTTTTTTTTCTCGCTCAGCAAAATCCATGACAGTGTGACCTTAGCTGTTGCTGAAAGGAGTGTTTGTGATTTCCTCTCACAGTGAACCGGTGCAGGCCAACTGTGTTCGATGGAGGAAGCTGTTCTCTTTCCCCTGCAAGATGAGCGCCAACGCAGGGACGGGCGTGCTGGACCCGTGTGTGTGTCGGGTATCGGTCAGGAAGGTACATCCTCACCCGCTACAAAACTTGTACAAAATATAGCAGCACTGCTGTTGTGCTGGATATAATTCCAACCAAGAGCCAGACAAGTCAGAACAGTACTGTAATCATTGTGTCGTTCTTATCAAAACAGTCAGACAGTGATCAGACTAACATTTCTGCTCTTCCCCTGCAGGAGTTGAAGGGTGGAAAGGCATATGCAAAGGTAAACTGATCACATACTCCTGCTACCCCACCCCCATACTTCGACACCACCTTCAGGTCACCTACATTTACAGTAATCATCCATATTGATGTAGAAAGCCCGTAGCAAACAGATGGCCCTCATTGCCTCAAGGTTAGCACAGTATGTCATGTGTTCTGACTCTGACACTTTTGCAGAGTTTCTGTCATTAACTGTTAGAACGACCTGAGCTTACATAACAACATTTTAAACCTAGTCTTATTAGCGGGTGTGATGTGTGCCGCCGTGTCGTTTATATCCAGAATTTGACTCATTCTCGACTGTCTGATGGATCTGTCTCCTAAAAGAGAAGAGAAGGCTCACCACCTTGTCATTTCTTCTCCTCCAGCTCGGTTTTGCTGATCTGAATTTAGCAGAGTTTGCTGGTTCAGGAAACACGACCCGCAGATGTCTGCTGGAAGGCTATGATACCAAAAATACCCGTCAGGACAACTCTATTCTCAAGGTAACACTGGGGCTGTGATCAAGCCTCTATAGCACCGAGATTTTACAGATTCTTTTTCTTGTAGCATGAATGATTTTTTTTGGTTTAGCTCATAAGCACGAGGACGTCATGTATTTCTTACTTTTTTTAAGGGTTTGAATATTTCTGTGGTAATATAGAAAGTAGTGCAAGTAAACCACAAAGCTGAAGATATCACCTTCCTGTTCTAGGTCGTCATCAGTACACAGCTTATGTCAGGAGATCCCTGCTTTAAAACGTAAGTTCCCAGACTACCATGAGGTAACAGAGATGAAGTGTGATGATTTGCAATTGAGATTTCTTTAGGTCTTGATCACTGAACTTCTGCTCTGTGTTACTTTAAAATTCATTTACACAATGAAATTAAAACAGCGCCTTCATTTGACATTTGTCCTCAGTCCTCCCTCTACAGCCACTGTGATAGGGATCCAGAGTGATGGAGAGAGTCTGCTGGAGGAGAGGAGAGGAGGAGACTCACAGAAAGGCTCTTCTGGTAAGACTGACCACGCCACATTGCCACATTACACTCCTCTGTTCTGCTTAGTCATGCCATCTGCGTCTCTGAACATTCACAGAGACTTGGTACTGAACCATTAGCCTCTGACATTTCTATGCTGAACCTCTGTTAGACCATGCACTTAAGTTATATTTTATGGTGGCTATGAACTGACAACAAACAAGATTTACAAAAGAGTCAACTCAAAGTTCAAGTGTCTCAAATACCTTCCTCTGATTTGTACTTTGTGGTGGTTGCTGTAAATAAACAGAGTTGGGTCGTGGAGCTTGAGTGGCAACAAACAGCAACTTAGCAGTGACAACACACATAAGACAGTAATATCAGCAGTGACTTATGCTCAAATAATTACAATCAGTTGATGCATTAGTTCTTAATTTCTTACCAAGAAGATGATGGCAGGATGAGTCTTATTTATTATGCAGTATTTATCAGGTCCTCGACACCCTGGTGTCTCCCAACCTTTTTGGGTCACCCCACCAGACAAAAATATATATACATAAGGAAAGTGAAAGTGAACTATTTGTCATTGTGAAACAGCACACCACTGCACATAACCAAATGTGACCTTTGCTTTTAACCCATCACCAAAGTGAACAGTGGGCAGCTTTAAGCGCCCGGGGAGCAGTGTGTGGGGACGGTGCCATACTCAGAGCACCTCAGTGGTAACTTGGCAGTTGGTGGACTCGAACCTTAACCACTAAGCCACCACTGCCCTGACATTCTAGTATATAATTCTGTACTGTACCAGTTTGAGCATCTCTTCATTACTCTCATCCTTAACACGCGCTCCTGTTTCACTGAACCACTCTTGTGCAAATACTCATCCTGCAGCTGTTCCATTTTATTACACGTGGGTCTCTTGTGTTTCACACACATGCACACCCCTCCTCTTTGTGTGTGTCCATATGTGAGCAAATCCACAGCCGGATGCTTCAGAGTGAAGAGCAACTCTTTCATGTATAATTTAAATTTGCCGTCTTCTAGATTAGCTGCAATCTGCTCCGACCCTGTGGGCTCTTCCATGGTTAAAAATAGTACATTTATAGTTGTGTGTGTTTGCATTTTTTTCTGCTGAAGACAATCTTCCCGTTACGAGTCGCAATGGTTTTGTGTAGCACGTGTTTTGTGTATGTGCTGTTTTTTGGTGAAAATACTACTTCAGATTTGTGGCTAATGTAGAGTAAAAATCTTTCTTTTAAAATTATCGAAAGAAATTTTATCTATTTGTTCTTTTTTTTTTTTACTGCTCTGAAAAATTACAAAGAGAAAAGTGACAATTTACTCTGTGTTTACACATTACAACAAACTGTTACTGGCCCTTCATCCCTGCTGTTGTCTTTGTCTCCTGTCATCTGACAGAAAGCCGGGAAGGCAAGTGCCCGGTTGTTCCCGATGAGTTCGGAGGCTGCGGTCACTCCCGGACATCCAGCTACGCCAGCCAACAGTCTAAACTTTCAGGTAGAATCGTCACACGTCTGAATTTTACTGCTATTACACCGATAAGTATGTCAGATAATATTTTACCGGCCAGTCTGGTGAAAAAAATCATTGCTAACGCCTAACACTTGCTCTTACTGAAGGAAGTCTGTGTAATTCAAAACTGAGAAACTAATCAAATGAGGAAAATTAAAATATAAGATAAAATGATTTCCTTGTGCCGCCGCACCTCAGCAGTTCAGAGCCGCAGCTCCATTTCCCATTACAGACAGATTGAATGTCTGTAATAAAAGATCCCAGGAAGTGAATAGCTGTATAAAGAGCTGATCTAAAGTATCTTTTCCTTTTAACGTCAAAAAGCTATTTCCCAACATGTTCATCTATATGAGTGTATTTGTATGTTGTGTGTGTGATGTTTTTGCAAAAGTAATGAAAAAATGTCCTTAACTTGACACAGACACTCACCATGTTGTTGAAACATTTTTACAGTTCAGACCAAATAGAGACAAATATAGAAATGTAGAAAGTTGACTTTCTGTAAATGGAGGGCGTAAACTAAAATAAATTTTAAAAAAAATACATATCTGTTTTAATAAATATTTTTTGACTAAGGATATGTTCTGGATTTTTCCAGTTCCAGGTAGAAGATAAGTTTATCTTTCGAAATTGGGCCAATCATTATTTTTCTTTTTTCCCAGGCTACAGCACGAGTCATTCACAGCATGGCAGAGTTCAGCCATCGCAGAAACCATTCAATAGGCAGTGCCTCCACAGGCATAGGCAGCATCCCAGAACCCAGTGAGGACAAAGAAAGAGAGTCCAGACTCTGTCCTGCACTGCCTGAACACCCGGCCCCAACCACCACCACCAACCCACACGGGACACCAGTACGAAGTGCATCGTCCTGTGAACGACTTAACAGGTGAGTCGTTGGCAAGTGAAAGAGCTGATAGTAATAAATAGATTCACAAAAACTAACTGCCTCTTGATATTGTCATACTGGTCATCTAACCGAAGTAAAATTAAATAAAAAAACATTCTAACCGAATGAGCAGAGGAGCAACAGGGAGCTTTTAGTGATTTTTTTTTTCTTCATAAAATCTGGGGCTAATGCATCCCGACTGATGTCATAAGGGGTTCCGACCAGATGTTCATCTCGTCCCTGGGACTTTGTTATTTTGGTAATTAACATGCAAATGTGAGCTTTATGTTCATAACATTCATAAAGTACACTGCATCTGAGAGTTATACTCTGGGTCTGACTTTTACCAAATGTTTTATAATGAATAATGCTATATCCTAAAATTGATTAAATAAATGTTTCCCTCTGAAATATCCATTGGACACTGCTAACAAATCAGATGGGAGATTCAAGTAATGTTTGTTTGCTTTTGAAGCTATTACAAGGACTCACAGTGATTCTCCTGTATTATCCTTATCAGACATCCAGTAAAACAAGACTCTATGGAGTCGCAGCTAAAGAGAATGGACGACACACGAGTGGATGCAGACGACGTGGTAGAAAAGATCCTTCAGAGTCAGGACTTCACACCCAGCCTTCTGGACTCCAGTGCTGAAGGTATTTGAACAAACAGACTAAGGTGTGTACAAGTATGGGCAGTGGTGGCTTAGTGATTAAGGAAGCTGATTTGGGTCCGGAACGCTTCAGGTTCGAGTCCACCAGCTGCCAAGTTACCACTGAGGTGCACTGAGCATCATGGCACCGTCCCCACACACTGCTCACCGGGCACTTAGAGCTGCCCACTTTAAAGCCAAGGTCACATTTGGTTGTGTGCAGTTTCACAATGACAAGTAGTTCACTTTCCTTTCCCTTCTTTAAAATATGTAACAGGCAGAAGTGTTGACTATAAGAGTTTCTATATAAAAAGTAAAACTAAAAACACAAAAACAGAAGGCATTGTTTATTTATATATTTATATTCATACTGCCGTCTCTTGACGCTTTTACCCTTTTACCCATTGTGTTACGCGGTATTTAACAGATTTCTGGAGCCCACACATCTTTGTACTTTAGGGAATGTGGCCTTTTCTGTCTCTGTGATGTCATCTCCTTCAAAGCTAGAAAAAGAATCCCGCTGTCAATACAGGATTATTTATAGATTGCCTAGCAACTGGCTGCTCCTCATAACAAAGATTTACAGAGAAGGATGGTGTTGCCATCATTATTCACTTAGAGTTACTGAAAATGCTTATTTTTCAGAGGAGGGCCTTCGTCTGTTCGTGGGGCCTGGAGGAAGTACGGCCCTCGGAAGCCACCATCTTCCCACCAGGTGAGAACATCAACAGTAAGAGTAGTGATCAGAGTCAAAGAGTCATAATAATAAAACACTATGTTATGGTACAGCAAAAGCGTTGCTGGCTGAAAAAACAAAATATAATTCTGAATGAAATTCTTACTTATAATCTGATATCCCGCTGACTTGTAATAAAGATGATAATAATGATGCCTTATATCCGGATCTTCAATATTTTCCTAAATTATCACCACTCACTGGCCCTGACAATTTTGGGAACGTTTGTAAAGGTACTCTCCCTGTGGTGATTCAGAGGAACTGCATGTCGGCAATTAGTGTTTGAGCCTTTCATGCAATACTGTGCAATATTCAAATGTTTTTTACATACTACCTCAGTGACAGATTCACTAAAGACACATATTCTTTTCCAAAGACAAAATGTTCTCCTTTGTCAATGTCATTTGTATTACTGTGATTTCTAAGTTCATCCTGTCTTGTGTCAATAGGGTCGGTGCAGGGGCGTACGAGCAGGTGGTGATCAAACGTTAAAAAGCTGCAGCCTGCCAGTAACAAACTCCTGCTGCTTACAGCCAAGAACTGGAAATTGCATTATTTACAGACAAAGAACATTATCAACAACTTTGTTACATTTATTCTGACCAAAATGATTTGCAGTCAATGTTATTGTGATAATGGTGAATATGTGCTTCAACCACCCTAAAACAGTGAAATCCCCGTCTTTAGTTCATATATGTAATTCTTGGCAATGCAGATATAAACATATTTTAGTAAATGTTTAAAAGCATACAAACAGTATGTGATAACACATGATGTGGCCTTTGAAAGATAAGCAGAAGATGCAGCTGTATGTTGGTGAGTTGCTGGAACAGTGCTCACAAGTTTTCACATCAAATATGGTATATGTTCCTCAGAGCCGTAAACTTATAGTGAAGTCAACAGCAGAATTAAACGCTTCAAATGCTCAGTCATATCAACTTTAATTACTGCAGCGCCTGACCGTTCGGCGAGTGTTTCACATTACAACAGTGCCCCCTAGTGCTCACAGCAGCTATGTCAGTATTTTCCAGTTTTAACTTTACAGGCAGAAGCAGGCAGCATCAAACCTTACGTCTTATGAATATATATGAAAAAGATTACTGTTAGTACTGTTATTCTATCAATGTGTGAAAGATCTCCATTAAATAGGAGTCTGTCATCCATTTATTACATTCCTGTAGTCATAGGTCTTTATATAAAATATTGGCCTATAAGCTGCAATTGATGGTGAAAAGTTAGATTATTTTACTACAGGTATTTGGTGTGAGACCTCTAAAATGTGTGAATGTTGACTCTGTGTATGGAGTGTTTGTAGCAATTGGTTAAAAAAAAAAATCAGTATTGACTTACACTAGGTACCTTGTTGTTTTAAGTGACCACGGGTGATCTCTATGGTAAAAAAGCGCTTTGTTGTTACTTTTTAGGAGAAAAATGGGAAAAGTTTCTATTTTCCTATTTGCAGGTGTCTCTGCTCTTACTTGTTCTTAGCTGCCAATCATCCTTTTACAGAACCACACATTACCAGTCACTGTTTCAATCAAAACTCAAACTCCTCTAATGTCTCTATTGTAGTACAACTACAAACCAGATAGAAGGATCCATTAGTTCCTCAATTGAAATGAAGATTCCCCTGCGTACCACTAGAGGGAGCCCTCGTACAAATAGTGGTACACAGAGTATGCAATGCTTGCAAAATTGGCGCTACATTAAAGACACAAAAGTTGAGATGTTGTTAACTGAGAGATCTTTGCATAACCGGTATACCATGAATTAGGTGATGTGAAACCGCAGCAGAGAGTAACTACTCCGTCCTTAACATAGACTTCACACATGTCTGAACAATGCTCCATTAGTGTTTTAAGATGTCAGTGTTGATTTTTTAAGGTTTTAAAAGTCTGCATGATTTTGATGAAATGCATAATTCTCTTAGCAGTGCCGAGGTTAACAATTTACATTTTCCCTACTGTGTTACTGTGCCATCTGTTCAATTTTTTTTTTCATACAGGTAGCATATGGGAAATCATACTGTTATCATTATTTGCTGTTGAATGTCTGTCTGTCCAAATGTGAGTGTATAACTGTAAAATCTGTGTCTTCATCAAGTGATTGTATGTTTATTCTTCTGTGTTTTTTGAGCATGCTAATAGGTTCCATGTGCTAAAAGTCACACATTAAGGATATCATTGTCTTTTTGTGTTTTCTTTTCTCTTAAATTGCTGATATTGTGCCATATATTTGCCAACATGTTTTGTTTAAAGAAATGACATTCCCACTACATAGATGGTGTTTAGTGCTACTATGGCTATTTCTGTCTCTATAAATCAGTTCAACCTGTGTGACACAGGTATATTCATCTTGGTACCTAACATGTTGTTACAAACATGGTTGCTTCTTCTCTTCTGTGAAGCTGTTGTTATGTATAAAACTGTAAAATGTATTTTCCTGTAGCGTGACGTTCTGCGCTGTCCTAACACTGTCCAGTGGTTCCTGTCACAGATTTTGGTATTTTTTGACCAAACATTTGCTTCCTTAACAAGTGGACCGGATGCTTCAAATGTGTACCTTGCACTGAATTAAACTCTTCTAAAGCCCGCTTGTGTTCTTAACCTACCACACTACATAATACACTAGAGCAGTTGATATGGAACAGACTGCAACAGAAAAACAAGTAGAGCTGAGTTTTACCACATTATCCTGAACATAACTTTTATTTATGAAGCTCAAACGCAAACAAAAACTCAAAACTACAGAAATAAACAGCTTCTGGTTCTGCATTTGCTTCAAACATTTGAAATGAAACAGACCTAAAAAATGTTATATAGTTAACGTAATTACCCGCCTAATGCCTGTGCACAGTGCTGTGAAACCTCACTTTTTTAACAGTCAAAACAACATTTCAGAATGATGCCAGCTTCTTAAGTTAACGAGTGACCTACTTGTCTTGGACACCAAGTTGCAACCTCCTAATCAAACATTTGTTTCCCAGTCTTGCCCTTGCTCAGGAGTGCCGCAGTGCTCTCTGACCTCAGCATATCTGCTGTCTTCTAGGTCATCATGCTCTTCCTCCCCTTTTTCCTCAGATTCTTAAAATACAAATGAAAAAGTAGGGCTGTGTATTGGCAAGAATCTGGCGATATGATACATGAGCAGGAAACAATACAATATACTGCGATACTATAGGCAAAACAATATATTATTATTATATATTTTTTAACAATTTAATTGGCAGCGGAGTAACACACAATGCTGTTGCATGGTTGACATCAGGTTACTAAAATTAGAGAAGAAAATTAGAGAAGAAATAAAAGCAAAATAAAATGAACCAACGCCACAAATGTTAACTGTTAATTAAAAAAGCTGAGACAGTGCTGTAGAATATTGATAAGATATTGTGAAACAAAATATGATATTCAGTGTATTGATATTTTCTTAAGTTCCATGAGAACAACATTACATACTGCTGACATCTTTAACATACAGTATCTCTGACACCACACTCTTACATGTCATACATGTGTGTTAAACTGATGTGAAAGAGTTTAAAGACAACAGTACCTTCTTCCTGGAGCTGTATAAGCACAGCATCGCCATCCTGGCTAAATTTGACACTGGGCTCATCACTCAGCAGATGCCTGAGATTCTCCAGAGTTCCACTCAAGGCACCAACTTTGGGGCAGTGAGACCACAACAGGTTCAGAGGCACAGACAAAAACCCACTGGCACAGAAAAAAAGTCTCATGAAGTGACACAGATACAACAGAGTGGAATGTTTCTGACACAAAAGGTCACTTTGTTGGACAAACCTCTGATCTCTGAACAAATCTCTACTGAAGCCAAACTCTGGCTCTGCCACCTGTGCTCCACACACTGAAGAGATTGAATAATATTAGCCAAAACTGTATTTTATGTTAAAAATAATTTATTGTATCTAACTCTGAAAGTTTGTTTAAACATTTAATTAGTGAAGACAACAAAAGCACAAAGAGAGAGAAAACAATATTAAATAAATAACATGAATAAAACATCAAATAAACAACACAGGAAAGTTTTAACCATCTGATTCTCACCTGTCTGCTCTTCTCTCGCCTCCTCATGCTGCACTGAAAGACAATCATTTCCTCCTCTCTCGCCCTCATTCCATGTACAATCTTTGTCCCTCTCAAAGCTTTTGTCCGACTCCCATCTGCTCCTCAGTCTCTGTGTCCAACATAGAACCTCGCCGACCAGGACCCTGCGCAGGATGTTGTTATCTCTCATGCTTGGATATTTCACACTGTACATCTGAAAAGAAATACAGAATCAAAAGGGCGAAGAAAAAGAGTGCATTAAATATTGCTGTCTTTTTATTTTTGTAAATCTAGTTGCCATGTTGTGCGTCACAGATCTGCTTACCAGTGTGTATGGAAATTCATCCTCTGCATCGTCACAATAAAAGTTGTGACCACTTCTTCCTTTAAGGTTGTGAAATACACCAATCTGAGAGCAGAAGCCGACGCTCTCAAGCCCTGATGGTGCAGTGCCAACGCCTGTGAACTCCACCTCAAAACCAAACCTCAAACACACCTCAAGAGCCCTTAGGAGAGATGTTGATTTTAAAAAAGAAGTTAGTAAGTAATAGATAATTCTATAACCCTCCGCCCAAAAATGTTAGAATCACTGTTTTATACCATGATTGGAACTCAGCTCTGGTCCACTCAAATTTGTGATCACTGTGCCGAAACCCTGACAGTCCAGGGAGAAGTGGGTTGAATTCAGAGTTTGGTGTGCTGATAATGACAGCCGCTGGGTTCATGAAACCAAAAACCACCTCAGAGAAACACTGCACATCATCAGGAGTGAGGTGCTCAATGCTGCAGAACACCAGGAAGGAATCATAGTGAATAAACATGAGATTACATGGAAAGTGATATGACTAAATTAAAAAAAATAAAGAAATGTAAATAAAGAAAAAAAGAACAAAAAAAAGAGGAGCCAGACTGTGTTTTACTCTTACAGGCCTGGACTGAAACACAGGAAAGATTATGTCTAAGTTTAGGACAAGGTTCCATTGGTTCGATCAACAACCACTTACAGCTCTATACTGGTGACCAGATCAAACCCTCTGAGCCGGGCATCTCTCTGTGTCACTGAGCCTTGGTACAGCTCAATGCTGAGCTGGTCATCAATGGGCTGAAGGTAGTCAGCTGGCATCGGAGCTAATCCATGCCTAAAAGAAGAAAGAGGAATTCACCTCTTAAGAAACATGTTTTTTTTAACTTCAAATAGGCATGCTTATATTACAAATACACACATTACACATCAATACCTGTAGAAAAAGTCTGATATTAAACACATATTATGGATAAATAAAATAATATATATTTAGGGCGTCGAAGGCAGAAAGCGGAGAGTCCTGGGTTCTGACTTCTTTTCCCCAATTTTTGTTCTAAAACTAAAATTAACTTACTTGGATTTATCCCATTATGGGGATTTTTTCCCCTGTATTTTTATTTTTTAATTCTTTGATGAAATACCTGGGAAACAAAGGAATAAGCGGTAGATGAAATAATATGACTAATTTGATTCATTTAAACTAGTGCAAACAAAATCATTCATTAGTTATTCGACTAAGAAAATAAAGTTAAAAAATGTTGTAAAATGTAATGTTGTAAAAATGTAAAAAATGTGGAACTACTGAATATAAAAATAAATTTTAAAAAAGACCAATTACAGTACACCTAAGAATCTTTTGGAAAGGGATTGTTAGTAAACTCCGAATGCTGGCGAATAAACTAAAACAATACACTTTATTGATAACATTGTAATATATTACATTACAATTTAATAAAAATATTATATAAAGAATATAATTGTAGTCTAAAGATATATAAATTTTTTAACTAATATCTGTTTCGTAAAAAAGTCTAGACTAAACAAAACACATATAATTCGGAGAATAATTCGGTAAGGAGCCAACTGTAACGAATGAAGTTACAATAAAATAAAAGTTACAACTTTTCTTCTTATTCAAATACAAACCTACATTTTTTTCTTGACTCGGGTGCCATTAACGTCCACTCCAACCAGAAGGTCAATTTCACGGTGAAACCACTTCAGCTTTTTCAGCAGTTCACACTGACCACACCCCAGGTCTACCACCTGAGCGCAGAATACATTATTTATTTATTGAAAATTATTGATTAATTTATTTTATCATTCAACCGAGAAAAAAGTCTACAGGACGCGACATTTTCAACCGAAATACAGCGGTCACGGTGAATATTCAAAAAACCCTGCCATTGGTATTGTACCAATTTAGCTTTCGTTAGCTTCCACTGGTACCGCAAAACTTAGGTATAGGCATTTAAGTAGAATTCACAGCAACACTTAATTAAACATTTAAGTTATTGTTGCAAATACACACATTGTTACCTTTTGGGGTTTGTGTTGTTTGACAAAGTCGACAACAAACTGGTGTCTCTGCCTGTGAAGCGGCGGTAGGAAAAGCGGTTCCATCTTTAATTTCCCATTAGCAAACAACCACACGGCCGCCAGCCGTTAGAGCGCGCTGTTCACAATCGTCAACGTTGAATCCAAACGACGCAGTGTATCCCGTTGTAAACTCAGTCACCGCTCGTAATTCTCAAAGTTTTATTTATAAAATCTGAACTTTTACTGGCAAGTTATGTGATATGCTTATTATTTATGATTTAAAAGGGCAAAACTTAGATTTATATTTAATTCAAATATTTATTAAATAGCTATGTTACTATGTGTACTTTCATATTAAACACCCAGTTTTTACTCAATTGAGCGTATCGTTTCAACTTTTTTATCCCATATTTGACAAAGTTTCATTTTACGTTTAAAATTACCTTTTATCCGCAAATTATGACCAGTCCTCATCATTTTTTTATTAATTATGTAGCACGTTGCCAATTGCACCTTTACCGTTTCTCTCAAATTTATTCTGTTGTATTTTGAGATGTATAATCATATACGTTTTCCCTTTTAATTGATGTTTGCATCTCAACATTTTCAGATTTAGACCCAATTTCTAACATTTAACATTTTATTTCTGTCTCAAAACTTGGACCTATTGCCTTTTAATTATCACTTTTAATAAACAGTTACCCATCCCCACACAAACACACAAGAGTCAGTTTTCAAGGATAGATGTTCGTATAGAGGGTTATTTTAATATTTTCAGATTTTTTTTAATTACTTTATTTCTTACAGATGAGAAGTCAGAGAAAATATACTGCTTGGTTTGAAAAATATTGGTTTATAAATTATCTTTATTTGTTTGCACTACTGTCTGTTAGTTTCACAATCATTCAGAAAAATCAAAAAAAAAAAAAAAAGCTAGCTCAAAAATAAAACAATTTGTGATAAATATAATTTCAGCAATACTTTGTAAGACAGCTATGAAGCCACATGTTGCTATGATATACCAGCCACAATTATGAGCATGTTTAAAACCTATAGCTAAAAAGATTTAAAAGCTTTAAATTTAAAGGTTTCTTTTTCTCAGATTTGATCATAATTTATTTTTGACATGTAAGACAGGCTCCCACGGAAGAATTCTCTTGTACCTTTGCAGTTGTAATCACTTTATTTTTATAGTTTCCCTATTAAAGGCGGAACAGTTAAGAACTCTTTTCTGGGTGCTAAAAGGTGGAGAAGACAAACATACAATAAAACCAGCTTGATGTCATTGCTTCTGAGTCCAGTGTGGATTTAAACTGGAGTGTGGATCTGCATGGTATTTCAGTAGGGGTCACCTGTGGTTTGGCATTCTGGTGGCGTATAGTCGCTTTGTTCCAAAGCATTTTTGGCTGCGACTCTAAAGCAGTAGGTAGTATCTGGCTTGAGATCAGTCTCTGTGTGAGAAGTACCTACCACGGTTTTCACTATCAGCAATTGATTATGATGTCGTGCTTTGTGCTGCTCTTCAAAGACAACTACGTACTCAGTTGCACCATTCACCTTTTTCCATTTGGTGTGCATTGAGACTTGACTTACGCTCACTGTCACATCTTGCGGAACTTTAAGACCTAAAAAAAAGGAGGAAAGTAGGAAAAAGAACAGTGTTCAGCGATGGATTTGTTCATGTTTCCTTGTTCTTTTGCTCACCCTTAATGTCTTTTGTACTTACAGATCTTATAACCAATCTTAATATCACACACATTTAAGAATAATATCTAAAAAGAAACCTCTAGTAGTTTGAATATCACTTTAATAACACGTCACCATGAAGTTACCTCTTCTGAAGTTGTTTAGGAAAATATTATTCCTCAAATCCCTCTTTCTGCGCATATCCACTGGCCCTAAGGTAAATGAGACACAGTGTTTAAGAAACATGAAAATTCAAATACAAAAAGTGGTTGCCAAATATTTTCATAAATATGAAATAAACACAATGCTGACTTAAATCATTGGCTGATTCAAAGATAAGAGCTTTTGCAGTGACTCACCAATAATCATTGAGTTGGGGTCACTCTCCCCCACATCATTGCTGGCTGTCACTTCAGCAGCACTAGGGTTGAAGCTAGGCAGCCAGCAGGAGAGCTCCGTGGTCTCACAAAGCTTGGTGCGTTCTTCTCCCTCTAAACCGTAGACAGTGTACTGGGTGGCTAGGATTGAGGCCTCCCAGAACACGACAGCAGATGATGCATTGCCACTATATTGGACATTCTGTGGTGGACAAGGCTCTGCAAAGAAAGTGTTAAAATCCGTTAGAGAGGGAAGCATTTTGTTTGAGGGAGAAAATCTTGTGCCTTTAAGTAAGGGCAAAAGCTGCTTCTCTTTATCGTCTTCATAGTTTTTTTGTTGGTGACATTTAATTTGTCTCAGGAGGTATTTTTAGTTTATCGCAGCTTTGAGTCACAAATCTAGCCCTCTGGGACAAACTAATAAAACAACTAATAAAAGTTTTATATATTTTATATAAAAAAAACGTATATTCTGGGAAATATTGAAGATGTATTTACAATAGATGTGACCTGGAAGTGGAAAATGTGGAAACAGTTGTAGGAATTAATTTCTGTATTACACTAGATTAAATAAATAGATTAAATAAACAGCAACACATTTCTAAATGGTAACAATAAAGGTTTTTGTGTTTTCTATCTGGAAACTAAAATGCAAAAAAAATTGCATGTAAAAAGGTCACCTAAATCAGTTATAGCTGAATGAAGCAGGGATAAACAGTATGATAAATTTACCTGAGGTTCCCTCTATGGTACTGGAGGGTGGACCTTCTCCAGCAGAGTTTCTGGCCCTTACAGTAAGCATAAATGCTGTGCTGCAAGGGATGGGAAACTCAAAGTATTTCCTTGTCAGCCAGTAGCCGGAGACCTCCATCAAGGTCTCGTGGCTGTTTCCGATTCGACCTGTTAACTGTGCTTGAAACTCAACATCCGTGCAATTAACGTCGTTCCATGATGACATGGCCCAATAGTCGCCTTCACTCTTTTGCATCTTGACTTTCACCTCAGTGGGAGGACATGGAACTGAGAAGGGAAGAGATGGTGTTTGCACTTAACGGTACTTATTCTTCATAATGATGTGTGTTAATAAAGAACAGTTGATGACAGTTGATTTTCCATGCTTTAATGTCTACCTGCTCCTTCCTCCAGAGATTCACTTGATGAGCTGTTGCAAATTCCATTGGAGGATTCAGCGGAGAAAGTGTACGTTTCACCACACTCCAGGTCTTCAAAGGTGCAGGTAGGAGTAGAGGATTCACAGTAGAGCGGGTCACCATTTGTAGGTTGGGCAACGGCATGGTAATTCACAGCGCCCTCGCTTGGATTCCATGAGAGGATGGCAGATGTGCTCTCACAATTGTAATACACCATTAAACCAGTAGGTGGACACGGTGCTGTAAAATAAGTTATGTCACAGAATTATGCCAGTAGAGGAACATTTAAAAAGCCCACATTTTCACCATTGGAAAACTCTCTTACATACACCAACTTTTACCACACCAGATACACCAGACTTTCAAGAGTGCAGGAAAAGAAGAGCTACAAAAGGTATCTTTTGCATCAAAATTGTACCTGTGGTGAAGGTAGAAAGGCTGGGCATGCTGGTGCAGTTGTCGCCAGTGGCAGTAATAGTTAACCCATAGTCTTGGCCACAGTGTAGATCAGTGAAGGTGCAAGTGCTTTCTGTGTTTGTGCAATTGAAGACATTTCCCTGTCCGTCTATGGCTGTTAGTTCGTACAACGTGGCCACAAGAGATGGTGCCCATGTGACCACAACACCTTCACCCTCACATACTTGTTTCACGCTCACATCAGACGGCACACATGGCACTAAAAGTACACAGAATATTTTATTGGGTGTTGTGTTTTAGTCAAACATTTAACTCATGTACTGCATAGCGAAGGGAATATACCACTCAAGTGGAAGGAGTGAAATACCTGTTTTGATCTTCTTTGGTGGACTTCTGAGGTTGCTACACCTGTTTGAAGAGGCCGATACTATGACGCTGTATTCCATGCCGCAGAACATATTCGGAAGTATACATGTGTCAGCTGTGCTGTTGCAGTATGTGAAGTCATGGTTGGTGTCCTCGGCAGACACCACAAAGACAGTTGAGTCCTCGGTATTCTCCCATCGAACAAGGATGGTGTCAATTGTACAATGTGCCTCTGCATGGATTTCTGATAGAGCACAAGGACCTGAGGAAATCGACCACATATGGTTAGGAACTAATTTTAAAAAGCTTTTATCTTTTTTCACATGTGTATGTTTGTAAGCACTAAGAAAATAATGTTGCTTTCCCTTAAATGTGGGAAACTTCCTATTTGTAAAAAAAAAAGAGTTTGTAAAAATGTTATCAAGACTGGCCTGCATGTGTTTTCTTTTTAAATACCTGTCACTAGCTGAAAGGTGCTTTTGCTATTACTCTGGCAGTGATCATGGAACGCAGTTACACTGAAGTTGTACCGTGTCCCACACTTCAGATCTGGGATCTCACAGCTTGAGCCAGTGGTATTGCAACCAGAGGTGTGTCCATTTGCAGCTTGAGCAATGCCTTGATAGGAAAGAGCTCCTTCTCCGGTTGTCCATGCCACAAAGGCAGCATTTGTAACGCAGTCCAGATTTCCATTAGCATTAACTGGTGGACATGGAGCTACAAAGATTAAAGACGGAGATGAATAAGAAGGCAGGCAACAACTTATTGCATCCTAAAAAATACTGTATCAACTGAAGCAAAAAGTTGACATATTTTTCAGCAGTAGCATTTAGCCAATTAGCTTTATAAAATGACAAAACAGATACTATAAAGACAGATTGACATTTTCTACATTTCTACCTTTCCTCACAACACTAAGAGCATCACTGTTTTTTTCCCTTCAGCATTAGTAGTTTACTTTACCTGAGTACGATGATACCATTGTACTCGGCTGACTCTCACAGTCGTCTCTTATAGCCAGAACAGTGATTTCGTACTGTTGTCCACATGGTAAACTGCTCAAAGTACAAGAAGTACCGGTTGAGTTACAGTAGAGTCTAGCTCCAGAATTGCTGATAGCCAATACATGGAAGTAATCAACATCAGGGTTGGCATCCCAGGAGATGGTCGTGGTTGCTTCCGCACACATTTCATTGACAGTTACACCTTGTGGCGCACAGGGGGCTGAGGATGAAAAAGACCAAGAATATTGGGTTAGATTAATTCTGGGCATTAGAAATAGTCTTATTTAAAAGCCAACATTTACATTTTAAAAGAAAAAAAAGTATCTCCAGCACCTGTCTGTACGTGAGACACGGTGCTCTCCACACTTGAACAAGAATCATCCTGGGCCAAGACTGTCACACCGTAAGTCTGTCCGCACTGCAGGTCACTCAGATCACAGTAGGTTTCTGTGTTGTTACATTCAACCTGGTGACTTCCATCTGCAGTGACTCCCACTGTGAGATAGGACACTGCCCCACTGGCTTGTTCCCATGTGACTGACACAGTGTTTGACATACACTGTAGAGAAGTCTTGACACTAGTGGGTGTGCAAGGTACTGTGAAGGGAGAGAGAGAGGGAGGGAGGGAGAGAGGGGGGGAGGGAGGGAGAGAGGGGGGGAGGGAGGGAGAGAGGGGGGGAGGGAGGGAGAGAGGGGGGGAGGGAGGGAGAGAGGGGGGGAGGGAGGGAGAGAGGGGGGGAGGGAGGGAGAGAGGGGGGGAGGGAGGGAGGGAGAGAAAGAGAGAGAGGAGAGGGACATACGTTTCAAATTGTAATAGTATTAATTTAGCACAACAAATTAGATAAAATTAACTACACAACAATGCTATTTGCTGTACTTATTACTGTTATTTTATTTATTAACAGAAATTGGACCTTATCATTCCGCTACACTCAGTTAAATGCCTGTTGTCTACTTAAGCCAACAATGTTTCAGCCCATAGTAATAATGCACAAGGAAACTTCGTCAACTTAGAGACCTAAAGATCTCACTATCTTTTTTTGTTTTGTTTTTTTCTTATGCACACCTGACTGCAGCTGGAGGTAGGCATGGCTGTTGTCACACTCTCCATTCCGGGCTGACACTGTCAGGTCATAGAGTTGACCACAATGGAGAGGGTGCAGTTGACAGCTGTCCTGATCGCTCTGACACAGAGTCATGTGACCATCGGATCCAAAGGCTTGCACTGAATATAAGAACACTTGCTCTGCCTCTTCCCATGACACAACTCCTGTGTCATTGCTGCAGACCATCACTGCTTCAACCTGCTGCGCTACACAAGGCACTGTACAAAAGCACATAGAAATTGCAGTCACAGATGTGTTTATCAATAAGCCATGCCTCGTGGCACAGATTAGTATTAAACGTGAGCCATTATTATGATACAAAAAATAGATATATTTTACATGAACTAATCTCCACAGCAGAGCTGCTCCCACTTATACAAGTGTCGTCTGAGGCGCTAACAGTGATAGAGTAAGTGAGGCCACACAACAAGTCCTGGAATGTGCATGTTGTCTCAGTGCTGTTGCAAGTTGAGGCATAGCCAGCGTTTCCTTGGGCAAATACGTCATATACAATTGCCCCAAGGCTGGGTTCCCAAGAAACTGTGACTGATCCAGACTCACAATCCAAGTTGGCATCAACATTCTGTGCTACACAAGGAACTGGAAAAACACAAAGAGAAACGTAGATGAGAAACATTAACAATAAAAGACCGACAATTGGAAAAAACGTGGAGAAAACTGGTTTCTACCTGATTGCAGCTGTATGGTGTCACTTTTCGACACATTGCACATTTCATTCGTGGAAATCACGCTGATGCTGTAGGTGCACCCACACATAAGGTCACTAAAGGAGCAGGTGCCTGAGCTGCTTTCACAGCCAGTTTCGTGTCCATCCATGCACAGTGCCTGGACCATGTAGGAGTCAGCTCCCAAAGACGACTGCCACTGGACATTGGCCGTGTTCGTGAAGCACAGCAATGAAGCCTCAACATTGGTAGGAGGACAAGGCACTGATGGAAAGAATGAGAGACTTGTCACCGATGTGGATTATGGAAATAAAATTATCGTATAAGTATACTGTGTAGTAATTTTACAAAAAATATGAAAAAAAATTCCGACCTTTGTAGCGTAATTGTTTGTCAAAATGTCTTATGGAATGCAATTAAATACCCAATAATATACTGACCACTAAGAAAAATAAACTACCGTTATACCATGGTGCATGTAGAAACCTGACAACCTGATGTTCTTATAGTTCTCAACTAGAGCATTTAAAAATGCAGATAGATGAATAGTTTAGACAGACAGACAGACAGATGCTCACCTGATTCCACCTGTAATGTGGAGCTTGGCTGACTGTCACACTGGCCATTAGAGGAAACAACAATAACATTATATATCTGTCCACACTGCAGATTCTTCAGTTCACAGTTGGTAATATTGGAGGTGCAGGTGGAAGCGTGGCCATCAGAAGACCGAGCTGTGGCCTTGTACTCCACAGCACTCTCTATGAAGGACCATTCAAAGAGGGCTGAGTTGGTGAAGCAGTCCAGGACCAGTAAGCCACCAAGTGGTGTACAGGGAACTGAGTGACAGAGGGAAAAAAAGATGACTCAATGACTCATTCTAAGTACTTGCAATTGAAAAATATGAAACTCTGTTAGGGATTAGTTACCTGACAAGAATGGTGAAGCTGGACTGGGCAAACTAGAGCAGATATTATCTAGAGCCACAACCTGGACAAAATATTGAAGCCCGCAGTTCAAGTTGCTCAAAGAACACTGAAGGTCTGTGGTCTCACAGTAGGACACAAGTCCATTTGTGGTCTGAGCCATCACATTGTAGGATAAGGCTCCGTCACTAGCACTCCAAGACACCAGGGCTTCATTTTTGGTGCAGTCCATGCTAATATCCACATTAGTGGGAATACAAGGCACTGGAGGGAGGCAGTGATCAATAGGAGTATATTTTAGGAACATTGTGATTACAGAAATTAGGGAGACAGAACTACACTAACCAAAATATATTTTAATCTGAGAGAAAGATAACCCACCTGACTGCAGAGACCTGGCCTCACTGGCATCAGAAGTACACTGATGGTCAGAGGCAACGACAGTGAGTGTGTGGGTCCGTCCACAGTTCAAGTTAGCTATGCCACACTCCTGGCCTTCAGAAAAGCAACTTTTAGAGATGCCATCTTCTAGATGAACTGTGGCGGTGTAAAAATCAGCCCCAGCTGAACTCATCCAGGACACCAAAGCAATGTTGGAGACACAGTTCAAAAAGCTGGTGACACCAGTGGGGGCGCAAGGGACTAGGGAGAAAATAAAGTAAATTGTCAAATTATGACAAAGCCAAAGCAAAAAGTGCTGTTCTGTGAGTCCTGGAGAGTTCAGTTAGTAGGAGAAAACAAGACAATCATGTCCTGACATAGTCATAAATGTACCTGAATTAAGAGTTGCAGGCTGACTGGGTAGACTTGTACACTCAGAGTCCATTGCAGCAACAGACAGGAAATACTCCTGACCGCACAGGAACTCTGAAATGAAGGTCCAGGTGTCATTGGTGGAGACTTGCACCACGTGGCCACTGGTGGTCTCTGCAGTCACAATGTAGCTCTCTGCAGTTTCACTTGCAGACCATGACAGTGACCCCACCTAACCAAACAGATAAGAGAAATTATACTTAAATGTTTTTTTAGAGTTAACTTTAAATATAAGGTACTCATTTTTTATCAACCTTGGTGGTGCAGTTCAGAGACGATACCACATCCTGGGGTATGCATGGTGCTGAAACGGAGGACAGATATTTAGTTAAGATTAAGTATTTAAATTCTCAGTGATAATTGGTCTGTTTACTGTTAAATTATTAGTTTATAAGCTACATTTGTGAAAGGTTTTGACAGTGTTACATTCATTTTTAACTTAACCTATTCAAATTATATTATTGATTTCTAAACTTCCATTTTGTCCTTAACACTTTTACTTTTTAGCACATTTCCTGCTACATTTGTCTTACCCATTCGTATTGTAGTGGTTTGACTAGGTTCACTAAGGCACACCCCATCTCTGGCAACAACATGAACAGTGTATACATCTCCACAGTGCAAATCATCCCAACTGCAGGTGGTGATGTCTGTGAGACATTCATGAGAATGTCCGTCCTCTCCTACTGCAATGGCTTTGTAGGCCTCTGCTCCATCACTGGCTGACCAGCTGACTAAGCCAAGATTGTTCTCACAGTGGGTGAAACTCTCCACATTCCCTGGGATACAGGGGCCTGAGGACAAGTAGAATTGCTCAAAGACACAATGTCCCTATAATTATTTATTTCAAGTAAACACAATTTAAAAAAAAACATACCAGTCTTGAATTCTGCAGACAGGCTCACACTGCTGTCACATCGATCGTCCTGTGCCGTCACTGTGAAGGTATACAGTTGTCCACAGGGCAGCTCGGCTTCGAGCAGTGTCTCGTTGGTTTGATAAGATATGACATATCCCAGATTACCGATGGCCATCACCTCATAAACCAATGCTCCTTCAGCTGGTGACCAATTCAACATCACTGTGTCACTGTGACAAGAGCCGGTCGCTATCAAGTCAGTTGGAGTACAGGGTTCTGGTGGAAGATGGTTCAACAGCAAAAGTCACATGGCCATAGTCAACAATGTTGGGGTCAGAAAAATATTTTTAAAAATTATTATTTTAATTAACATCAATTGCTTTCCTTATATTTCAAGTAAATACTGTATAGAAAATATCCCTAACTAGGTATGTTGCTATAACTGAGTTAGAACTATACTTAAACTGTGACAGGTGGAGGAAAGATTGTCTTCTTCATAGTGCGTGAAACACCAAATGAATGACCCTGCAATTTTGAAAATTGTAATGACTGCACTCCCAATACCTGTGTTTATCTCCAAAGTGGTGCTAGTTTCACCAAAGCACCCGTTATTAAATGCTGTGACAGAGAATTCATAGATTTCCCCACAGTGCAGGTTTGAGAACTGGCAGGTAGAAGTGGTGGTGTTGCACTCCAGGGTTTCATGGATGCAGGTTGCAGTGGCAATGTAAAGCTCAACCCCATCCATTTCTTCCCAGTGCATGTCCGCAATATCTGCCCCACACTGTAGATCTACTTCCACATTTTCAGGTTGACAGTGACCTTAAAAAGGATAACAGAGTTTTATGTCATTGTGTGTATGATTAGTGTCATGGAATAAATAATAAAGTAAAATATATTTCTAACGTTATGTTTTAGTGCCAAGTAATAAGGAATCGATCGAGGACTTGATTATATATAATATATATTATATAAGTTATAATCAAATCACTTGTTGCTGCTCCACTTACGTGTTGTAAAGCTGCCACCAAACATCTCTATAGGGCAGAGGTCACTGATGACAGTGAGAGTGATTGTATAGGTCTGACCACACTCCAGGTCTGTGAGTTGACAGCTGAGCTCTTCTGTCTCACACATAGCAAGTAAGCCTCCATCAGACATGGCTGTCACCTTGTAGGACACAGCCCCCTCGGCCTCACTCCATGTAACAGTGACTGAATCATCGTTGCAGTTCAGGTCAAACTCAACATTTGCAGCCTCACATGGAGCTAAAAGAAATATTATGTTAAAGGCCATTCAGCACAGAAAGTCAGATACACTCAGGGGTCACATTGATGCATAAGGTAAGAGCTGTGTTATACCTTGATATTTTGTAACATATCAATATTTCTATTCTATTCTATATTTAAAATGACCTTACTGTACATAGGCCGCAAGTTAAATTTGATGAATGTGTGTGACAAATGTAGTCTTTCTGATTGGTCATGAATGCACAAAGAAAATATAGGGGGTAAGGCTGAAAGTACTGTGCTGCAATTAGACTGGGGAAAAGAATTTCAAAAATCAATGTTAATATACCAGTATCCAGGTTGAGTTGGGTAGAGGCTGTGCTGTTTAGTGTCTCTCCGACGGCAACGACAACGACGTAGTAAACAATTCCACAGTGAAGACCTTCTACATTGCAGTAGGTGTTCTCACTGTGACATGTCAGGTAGTGTCCATCACGTCCATTGAGGAGGACCATGTAGCCTATGGCACCAAAACTCTGCTCCCAAGTCACTGTTCCCATGTTGTTCTCACAGTTGACTTTGCCCTCCACATTGTTTGGTGGGCAAGGTTCTGCGAACAATAAGAATTGAGAGGCTGGTATGACGATGCAGATGTGACATGACATTTATACACTGGACTGGTTAACATTTTCTCACCTGTTATGATCACGTCTGAGACAGATGTGGACAGGCTTTCACACACGTTGTTGTTCGCAATCACTGATATATTGTACAGCTGGCCACATTGCAATCCAGGCAAGGCACAGTAGTTATCTTCATTGGTACAACTGACTTCACGACCCTCCACTGTGACCCCTTTCACTGTGTAAGACTCTGCACCGGCTACATGGTCCCACGTCACCTGACCTACACCCCAGCTGTATTCTGCGTTTATGTTTTGAGGAACACATGGCCCTGGAAAAAAGAACTGGGTCAGTATGTGGTAAAGGTAAATTCCTTTTACCTACAGTAGATTGGTTAATTGTTTTGAAGTGTTTCTTGTTCCACTCACCAGTCTTCAGCTTTCCTATCATGGTTGCGCTGCGTCTGCAGTCCTCTCCCAGAGCAGTGACAGTCACAGTGTAGCTCTCACCACACTGCAGGCCTTCTAACTCACAGTCAGTAGAGGCTGTGTCCACGGTGACATCATCCCCTGATGTGGGTGTGGCCGTTACCTGGTATGAAATTGCTCCATCACTCGGGAACCATGCAACTATGGCTGTTTGAGTGTAACAGTCAAAGTGTGCCATTATATTTCTGGGTGAACAGGGAACTGTGAGAAGGAGAGAAAATAGGTCATAATACCAAACCAGGATCACCTTGGACAATGTAAATAGTTTTGTTTTCCTCCTTTATTACACGAGGAGACTCCAATTTTTTGTAAATCTGTGTACATGTGTCCAGCTTTCCTACCTGGAAGGGCCTGAGATACAGGGGTAGGTGGACTTTCACAATATCCATCAGAGGAGACCACGACAGCACGGTAGATCTGACCACAGGCGATATTCGACAAAGAGCACGAGCCTACTTCTGTGCTATGACAGGATGTGGTCTGACCATCACTGTCCTGCACTATTGCAGTGTAAAGGTCAGCCCCTTCACTCTCAGAATAAGACACAACCAGAGTATTGGAGTCACAATCCACTTCTGCACTAATGCTTTCTGGGGTACAAGGTACTGTAAGGAAAAGGAAGAGATGCTCAGTCTATGTGAACCTCTGGTTAATTTGTTCCAAAATGTTACTTAATTCTGAATAATTCAACTTCTGGTGATTGATGTACGCTTCAACTGCTTCTGAATGTGTGGCAGATTCAGAAGCAGTTGAACCAGTAGAATCTTGTTCTATTCATCAGATCAGTAAACAATGACCTCCCGGGACAAAAATTGAAAGGAGAGGTCATTGAAAGATACAGAATTTGCTGGTACAGGGCAAAACAAACAAATTATGGCACAGTCAATGGTGATATATTGCATTACAGTTGAGGACAACATTTTTAGCTTGTACAAGACAACTTTTTGGATTAAGTATTTATGATATGATGTGCGAGCTCATACCCGTCTTGATGGTAACATTTTCACTTGGAAGGCTGTTGCAGTTTGGGTCCTCTACTCTTACTGTGGCCGTGTAGAGCTCTCCACAGTGCAGGTCCGTCAGCTCACAAGTGTTCTGGAAGGCTAGGCACACGTGCTCATGTCCATCAGCAGCTACTGCTGTCACTCTGTAGCGCTGACCACTCATGGTAGATTCCCAGGTCATGGTTGCCACATTGGTGCTGCAGCTCAGACTGGCTTGGAGGTCTTGTGGAATACATGGAGCTGAGAGACAGAGATACAGAAATACAACAAATTACTGGCTTTTCCACTGTAGGAGGTCACAGTACACGTGCTCCATATATTATTGTATACTTGTCTTTGTGACGATCCCTTCGCTCTGGGAACTGTTGCACACATGTCCCTCAACAGTAACATGAATGAAGTAGAATTCTCCACAAGGCAGATCTGAGATTTCACATGTGGTGTCAGATGTTGTGCAACAGGTAGTGACTCCATCCACTTGGTCCATCTCCTCCAGTGTGGCTGTGTATGACACAGCACCAGGGACTGGTGACCAGGAGATGCTGATTGAGGAGCTGGTGCAGCCCACTACGTTCCTCACATTCAAAGGAGCACATGGGGCTGTGGGAAGAAGAGTTCACACTGAGAGAGACGTTTTGTCTTATTCATTTCTTTGTGAGAACACTGGACCTGGTATTACTCCATTTTATTTAGCAACAGACAATGAGCAAGATACACTGCTGAGGTATTTAATTCATTCAGTTTATATTGCTTATGTCCAGATAACAAATTCCCTGCACAGTTTGCCAGCATAAACAGATAAACAAGCAAATAAACTCTCCTAATTTTTTTTGTTGCCAGCCATGTGTGTGCTGTACCTGTTTCTGTTGTGAAAGGATCACTGGCTGGACTGGAGCACTGCTGGTCACGTGCAATCATGGTGAAGGTAAATGCTTTGCTGCAAGGCAGTGGTGGAACAGAGCATGTTCTCTCTGACGTGGCATTACAATCAAAGCTCTGTAGTGTATTCCAGCTGTCCGTCATCATGACCACGTAGTCATCGGCCCCTGCAGCCTCCTCATATATCACCCATGCTGAGTTTGTCAGGCAGTCAATCTCAACGCTGGAAATACTGGGTGCACAAGGTGCTGCAAGTAAAGATTAGGAAGGTTAGCTGAAAATAAGGGAATTAGAATGAATTTCCAACAGGTACTCTGATCTAAAAGCAAAACCGCAATGACAGACAGATATGCTGTGTGTACGTGTGTGACTCTATATATACTTATATAAAAAGCTATAATTGAATGTTACCTGTCCTAATGGTTTGCGTGGCACTGTCTTTTCCCAGACATTCGCCTCTGGATGGTGTGATGGTGATATCGTACTCTGTCCCACAGTCCAGGGTGTCGAGATCACAGCCCCTAGCTGTGCCATCACAATTGTGTGCATTACCCATTTTATCAACAGCTGTAACCGTATACAGGACTCCATCCATGCTGTGATACCACATTACAGACAAAACTCCAGTGCTGCAGTTCAGCTGAGGTAGGAAAGTAGACTGAGGGCAAGGAGCTGAAAGGGAGAAGAAGAGGAGATGAAGTATGTTCAGTTATAAGCTAGATATCACACAGTACACAAAAAGACAGTGTCTTGCTCCAAATGACTAATCTAGTCATGGAGAGAGGGGTATCCTTTTGCATCCTGTTTCAATCTCTGCAGGTTGCCTCGGCCATAGCTACATAGTTAATGCAGTAGGATGTTGCCATGTGAGCAGCCGATGAGACCTCTGCAATAAGAGGCAGCTGAACAAATGTAATTAATGAAAGAGCCACTCAGCTGAGAATTTCAATACCAGAAAAATAAAGTAAAATCCTTTTTTAAAAATAAAAAATAGTGCTCCAACTATCACCTGGCGCTCTGCCTACCTGCATGAACATTTTCTGGAGGACTTGGTGCACTGTTGCAGGAGTTATACTCAGCCACCACAGTAACAGTGTATTGCAGATCACACTGCAAGTCACTCATTAGACAGTAATGCTCCTCTGAAGTGCAGAGGCTGGAGGTGCCTTCACTGCTGGAGAGTGTGGCGTGGAAGAGTTCAAAGTGACCAGTGGACTCCCATGTGACATTGAGGACATCAGACTGACAGTCAAGGCTGAGCTGTACATTCAGTGGCGCACAGGGAGCTATGGAAACAGAGAAACCAAAGAGTCACTGTGATGTCTTTTACCCACTAATAAACACTATTAGGTGCTTCATATTTAACTAAATTAACTTCAGATATTTTGGATCTATTCTAGGATTATTACAATGGCAGAGGGTAGCAAATATAACATGCTAATTATAAATATTTACTTTACTCACAACTTAGAAAGCTGAATCTAATATAAGATCTAACAGTAATGAAGTGAACATCAGGACTTACTTGATAAAGTAATTTTTAAATAACATTTTTTTAACAACTGTGTTAACAACT
>NC_024308.1:8062489-8085398 GCF_000523025.1 Cynoglossus semilaevis
TGTTACTTGTTGGTCCAAAACAACCATTATTCACACCAACAACATAGACCTGGTACTGTTGTCCACACTGTGGACCTGTTATCAAGCAGTCGGTGTTTGTGGTGTTACAGGACCACTTTTGGCCATTGTCACCCTCAGCCATAGCCATGTAAGAGACAGAGCCTGCTGAAGCCTGCCACAACACTGAGATGCTGGTTGAATCACAGGTGGCAGTGGCAATGGCATCAGTGGGAGCGCACGGGGCTAAGGGGGAAAAAAAAGTTTTTCTATAACAGAAAAGCTTGCATAATACATAATGAGTGTATTGGTGAATTCTGAAAGCAGTCCAGTCTATGCGATCTGTGTATTTTACCTGTGAGGACCTCCTGCCACCAGTTGGCTTGACGCATACAGGTATGTCCCTCTCCGGTGACGCTCACCATGTAGCTGTGTCCACAGAGCAGGGAGGTGATGTTACAGGAAGAGGCGTCAGTGGAGCAGGACTGGTTGTGTGCAGAATCGGAGTCAATAGCCCTGGCAGTGTAAGACAGCACGCCCCTTCCAGGGGTCCAGGACATGACGGCTGTGTTGCTGTCACAATCCAGATTGACCTGGAGTTCAGTGTGTGGGCAAGGGCCTACACCGAGTAGGAAAAATAAAAAATATTGCCTATGTCATGGTCATGCACTGAACATTATTCCTTCTGTTTGTATTTAGACAGGTAAAGAAAATTCTTTATCATTTGGACATTTTAAAATCTATTGAGATTGAAATTATTAATTTCCCCTTAACCTGTGAAAATATATGACTGTAGTTTCATTACCTGTGGTTACACTGATGGACTCACTGACCAAACTGTTACAGGATCCACGGTGAGCCACTACAGTGATGATGTAGTCCTGTCCACATTGTAGGTCAGCGAAATCCCAGGTAGTGACCGGGACATTTTTATCAGTGGAGTGACCAAGACTGCCTTCGGCATAGACTGTGTAAGATGTTGCACCAAGTGCAGCATCCCATGTAACTGTGGTGACATCGGTCCAGCAGTCCACATTGCTTTGAAGATTGGTAGGAACGCATGGAGCTGATAGAGAGCATTTGGAAATATTAGAGAAGGTACGTGATTAAATTATATTCAGTAAAAAAAATATCAGCTCTCCCTATAATGCAATTCATTCATGTTTTCTCTTTTTCTTTGAGTCAGTTGGAGAGACTGAAGGTGGAGAACAGTGGACAATTGACTCAGTAGGTGGCAGTAATGCACGCAAAGTTGCAAAACTGCCATTAAAACCCAAAGGAGAAATGTGAGGGCTGCACGAAGGTTAAGCTTAAGGTAGACAAGCTTTTGAAGAGCTTTTAAAACTTTTTTTGCTTTTACATTTTCATTAGGGGTGAAAGAAAATTTCGATACACTGAAGTATTGCATTTCAAGATAGTGATATTCTACTGCAATGTATCAACTTCTATTAACAATTAACATGCAAATATTCATGGCGTTGGTTCATTTTATTTTTGCTATAATTTCTTCTCTTATCATTGCAGATGTAGATCCAGGTGTTCCAATTTTGGTAACCTAATGTTAAGCATGAAACAGCATTGTGTCAGTCCCTACAATTGAATTGTTAAAAAACTCGAAAAATAAATCGTTGTGCATGTAATATCGCAGTATATCGCAATATTTCAAATCATTGCTCTTATATCATATCACCAGACACGTGTCACAGAGGAGGATATAACAAACAGAAGCAAAATGCTCTAACCATATCTTTTTTGATCCAGAGCATAAAATTTAAAAGTAAAATTCTGTAAAATGTGTAAAATTTACAGCAGTGTCTTTGCAACCAATTTATATTTCTAATAATTTCCCTTCTAGCACCCAATGCCATAGTCTTTTCCTAACACAAGATGGGATTTCTGTTATTTCTGCAGACACTGCATGAAGAATCAGTATAAGCGCAGTCCTTTCTGAAATAAGATCATAGACCTATTGTTTATATAGTGGCCTGTGTTCAATTCTTACCTATGTTCAGTGTTATGGTCGCAGTTGGTTCACTGCTGCACGAATCTGTTCGACTGTCCACGCTGATAGCATAGGTCTCTCCACAGATCAGGTCATTCAAGGTACAGCTGAGGCCACCAGAGCTGCAAGTGGTGATATCTCCTTGGCTGTCCACTGCATTCACTTCCTGAACCTGGTTTGGTCCTGTATCTTTCCACGACACTACTGCCATGTTACCACTGCATTGTGGGTCCACCATCACATTGGTTGGTGTACATGGGGCTGGGGATTTGGAAATAAGTAGCAGAAAATGCAATTAAGTAAAAAAAGAAAGAGAAAAATGTGATGGCAAATATTCCTTCAGAGACAAACTTGTTTCTCTCTTGGTACCTGTCTGCAGTGTGTAGTCTGAGCCATCAATGGTGCCGCAGTTTACCGCTGGTGTCGTGACTACAATGCTGTAGGTGAGGCCACACTTCAGGTTCTGGATGGTGCAGGACGTGGTGGTCGTATCACAAGTCTGGCGGGTATCGTCACTGCCGATAGCAATGGCAGTGTATATGCTAACATCATTAGAGCTCCCACTCCACTGCACTGCGATGGAGTTATCACTGCAATCCAGAGCTGCATTTACATTCTCTGGAAGACATGGAGCTGCAAGAAAAGATTTTATGAAGGCTTATGTACTGACGACAGACAATGGTGCTGCAGATTAACAGACATACAGTAGTGCATAGACAGTGACGGACCTATTAGAACACAGTCAAAAGAGTCGGTGGAAAAGGGTTAACATATGATTATTGTTTTCTCAAACCTCCACTATATCAAATTATCACATCAACTTTTATTATCATTATCATATCAACTTTTTATTATTATTTTTTCCATCTATCCAGACCAGTTTTTTATCATTGTGCTCAAGTTTGATGTTTTGTGTTGTGTCTTTGTGTTTTACAAAGAAATATATGAAGATTGCACCTGTTCTAATTATAAATAAATGTACTGTAAATATAAATAAAAAAGAAGAAGGTTTTGTTTTACCTGAGTCAAATGTCAGTGGTGCTGCCGGAATGCTGTCACAAGTGGCACTAGTGGCAACAATAACAGCAGTGTACTGACGTCCACAGTCTAACTTCGCCGAGCAAGTTGTTGTGTTGGAAGTACACTGTACTTGGTGACCGTGATTACCAGTTAATGAAACTGTGTAGGAGACGGCGTTTGGACTCAGCTCCCAGGTCATTATGCCCAGATTTGTGCCACACTCAGCAGTGGCCTGTAGATTTGTTGGTGAACATGGAGCTAGCAGATGAGAAAAAATAAAGAGTAATTTTAGTCAATCACATGATCCCAACTTGTATTCTATGCATAAAGCTTCTTAAATCATCCATACGTACATTCAGAAATGTCTCATGGTCATTTTTGCATTTTCTACACTAATGTTTAGGGCAGACAGCTTCAAAAAAACAATAAGTAATATACTGTGCTAAATATACACTGCCAGACATATTGTCTTGATCATCATCATCTTCATCATCAAAGCAGGCAGACATATACTGTACGGACACTAACCTGTTTCTACTTCAATCAGCTCGCTCAAAGCGCTGTTGCACTCTGAATCCTTAGCAGCCACTTGGAAGCTGTACTGCTGACCACACTGCAGGTTTGTGAGTTCAAAAGATGCCTGGTCGGTAAAGTGGTTGATACTGGTACCACCAACTCTTTCGTACGTGAGGAGGTATGTCACACCAGTCACAAGGATGGGTTCCCAGCTGACTGTAATGTCATTGTTGCCACAATTTGTTTCTCCCACCACACTGGATGGAGGGCAGATGGCTGAAAATGGATCACAATACAAAGTTATTTAAAAAAAATATTGTGTCAATAACAACGACTCTGAAAGGTCTAATACTTTGAACAGTACTGGAATTTGTTTATTTCTTTTTTTCAGTCGTGATGATGAATAAAACAGTTCACACATGATGTAGAACATCGATAGTCATATTTTCTACCTGTTTGGAGGACAAAAGGGAGGCTGGGGTTACCACGACAACCGCCCAACACTGTGACCACTTTGATGACCGTTGTCACTCCACATTCCAGGTCTGTTAGAGAACATCCTAGGCCAGTGGACGTGCATGTGTGTTCGTGATTATCCATGGCTATGACCACATATTCTTCTGCACCTTGCACAGGATTCCAGCTCACAAGACCCAAGTTACCCTCACACTGCAGTGAGGCTTGAACATTGGTGGGAGGACAGGCAGCTGTAAAACAAGAGATAGAACCATAATGATTTAGTTGAGAGAAACCAAATACCTTAAATCATGTTTAATATTGTATGACATAAAAGTAAGACTAAAATTGCCAGGTAAACATTTAAGTTAGTTAGCCGTGTTTGAAAATGTGCACTACTTTTGAAATAACAAATTACAAATCAGTGAGAAGGAATCCATGTTAAAGGGCAGCTATTGTTCTTACCTGCTTGTAATGTAAACTCAGCGCTTGGTTCACCCCTGCACTGACTAGAGGACGGAGTGACAGTGACAGCATAGTTCTGGCCGCATTTTAACTCTGACAGGTTACAACTAGTGTCAGTGCTGGAACACTCCTTTGTGTCTCCATCCCCAGCCACCGCTGTTACAACGTATGAAAGTACATCGACATTTTCCTTCCAGGTCACAACTCCAGTGTTGCTGTCACACAGTAGGGTAGTGTTGACATCTTCAGGGGGACAGGGGGCTGATGGGCAACACAAGAGAAGAAACATTGAGCTTGTGTATACATAAATATATATATATATATACACACCAGTTTACGTGCCACCTCAAGGGTCTTACCTGTCACTATCTGTGCTACCCCCGGCACATTGCTGTCACAGTGCGTAGCTTTAGCTGTCACAGTCACATCATATGTGCTTCCACAACGCAGTGAAGAAACGGTGCACGTAAGATCCGGGCTGACACAGGATGTTTCATGTTCTGCAGACTGCAGTACGACGTGGAACTCCTCTGTTCCCAGTGTGTCGTCCCAAGTGACAATAGCTTCGTTATCACAGCTGTATGTGTATTGCACATTTGTCGGTGTGCACGGAGCTACACAAGAGAGAAGCACAGTCATAATCAAATAAAATAAAATCACTACACATACAAATTTGCTTTACAGAAGTAGCCAACTTGCCATGTTTTTACAGCAACCTCGAAGAACCATTGTTTTTCACCAAAACTTTATTTAAGGCAAACTTTACGTCTCAGTTTGAAGTCTAACCACGAGCTGGCACTAATCTTCAAAACTGCCCTCTACATATTGTAGTTAAATATAGCAAACGTTAACTGAACACTCATCTAAACATGAAGGAATAAACAAGGTAGCTTATAGATACCATTCTTAAGTAGACTTCCAAAAGCTAATGAAAAAAAATACAGAAAAGGGACTTGTCTTATTAATATAAAAATGCAAAAAAAGTTATTATAACTTTCTATTAAATTTCAGGCTAAATAATTGTACTACTGCTATTTGAATTAACCTTGAAAGAAAGGAATAATTTAGTGACATCTAGTGTTGAGGTAATTTACTGTAACCAATTGAATATATGAATTGAAGGGAAAATGTTATCTCCAGTCCTAATTCTGTATATCCGGGACCAGTACCATAACTTACCAGTGACAATGGTAGTTGTTGTGCTTGAATCACTCAAACAGTTGGCTCCTTGGGCAGCAGCCTGGACATTGTAGGTGTGTCCACACAGTAGACCCTGCAGAATACAGCTGGTGTCTGACGAGGAGCATGAAACGGTGTCTCCATTGTCCTGTGAAGTTGCTGTGACTGTAACACTCTCAGCATTTGCATCCTCATCCCAGATCACCAAGGCCGTGTTAGAGACACAGTCCACCTCATGACTGGATATCACTGGAGCACATGGAGCTAGAAAAGGAAAAAAAATCACAAACACTGTTTGCTTAATTTCAGCTTACATCATAAAAGTTTAGCTTAATGCATAAAATCCTTGTCATCACAAAGATCACATAAAGTTCAATCTGAACACATAACTAATACCCTAACAATAATAATAATGATAATAGCAATAATATTTTACAAAGATATTCCAAAGAAATTTCTGAAGTAATTCAGAAGTGTGTGAGGTTGTGGTCTTCAATTACCGGTGGTCACGTGAGTTGTGGCAAGTAGAGAGCTGTTGCAAGTCCCATCCCCTGCTAGTACGATTATTGTGTATTCCTCTCCACACTGTAGCTTGGTCAGGTCACAGGATGTGCTTAAAGATATGCAGGAGTCAAAGTGTCCGTTAGCCTCAGCCACGACTGTGTAAAGCTCTGCTCCAGCACCGGCTTCCCATGTCACCGTTGCAGCACCAGTAGAGCAGTCAATGTTCGTGTCCACATTTGAAGGGTCACAAGGTGCTGAAAAGTGATTATTACAAATTTACTCATTTCATGACATGATGCAAAATGACAACAAAGTATGGTTGGTCAGTCAATAATACATTTTGATGAAAAATGCTAATAGATTAAAAAAAAAAGTTACACTCATTTCATACTTGATTTGCCAGCAAAATGTTTCCCTGATTTCAATATATATATATACTTATATTTACCAGTGGGCTTTGTTACTGCATCACTGTAAAAGCTGTTACAAGTGTCGCTCACAGCAACCACACTCAGTGTGTATGTCTCTGCACACTGAAGATCATGGAAATCGCATTCTGTGCTATGTGTGGCACAAGAAGCAGTAAAACCTCCCTCTCCGGTCAGGGTGGCATTAAATGACACGTCACATGTTGGGCATGGTGCATCCCAAGTAGCATGTAAGGTGTTAGTGGAACAAACCACGGCAGCTTGGACATTTTCAGGAACACAGGGAACTAAGAGGAATATAAGACAGAGGAGGTGAGAAGATAAACGTTTTTAACTGTAAGAAACAATGTTTAAAATGTATGCCCATTTTGTTAAAGTTTACATTACAGAAAATGTATGGATGTAGTAAAAGAAAACAGAGAGATGGTTGGTGTAATGGTAGAGAAGCAGACAAATTAAGAATAAAAGACAGCAATAATAAGAAAAAGTAAATAAAAAGTATACAAGAAAGAAGAAAAATAAATAGAAAACATACCAGAATCAACTGTCTGTGCAACACTGCTTTCCCCTTCACAACGGCCACTGGCAGCTTGGACTGTCACTGTGTACTGCTCTCCACACTCCAGACCAGTCACTGCACAAGTAGATTCTTCTGTAGTGCAACTCAGCGTGTTTGAATCCCCATCCTGGGCGGTGACGCTGTAGGTAAGAGGCATGGATCCAGGCGACCAGCTGACGATGAGGGAGTTGCTGCTGCAGTCTACGTGACTAAGCACATCCTGAACAGTACATGGAGCTAAAACAGCAAAAAGAAGATCGGGCAGATTCTTCATCACAAAGATCTCAACAGAACTACAAGACACTTAAGGATATAGGAATAACACAGAACACTAGTACATGATACAAAATACAAACGCTAAATGTATACAGCAATAGTGTTGCAAAAGTGTATTGTAAATAATTAGGTCCTCTTGGAAAATGTACTTCGAACAGGTAAGTATTTTCTAAGTGCTTTTGTGCAGAGCTGTCAGATTTTACTCTACTGATACTAGCCAGCTTTAAATGCATACTATCTCTAAATAAGCCTTCAAATAACCACATTTTGCAAAACCAAAGAATAGAAAGGTTAAGTCAAACCAATTTTAATTATGCATGAAATGTTAAACAATTTACACTTCTGAAAAAAAGTTGTAATGTTGTGGTAAAAATGTCCCACACTGCAAAGAAACACGTTTAATACTGAAAAATAAATGAAAAGAGAAAAAAGCAAAAAGTTTTTTTTTTAAAAAAAGGGATAAGTCATAGTTCCCATGCTTCTGCTTATGTCCCTTTCACTCACCAGTGCTCAGGATGACTGGATCACTGTCAGGAGTCTGGCAGAAACCATCTGAGGCTGACACAGTGAAGTTGTACTCCTTGCCACAGTGCAGACCATCTATCTGGCAGGTGACCTCTGTTGCAGTTTCACAGAGCACAATGTGCCCATCTGGAGACTCTGCTTTGCCAGTGTACGACACAGCATTCTGGCTGCTGCCCCAGGTTAACACTGCAGAGTTGCTGCTGCTGCAGTCCATGGAAACGGTAAGTTCAGTTGGAGGGCAGGGTGCTGAGCAGGAAGCACACAGGACAGTTGGAAAATACAAAGTGACATCAGACATTTATTCATTTATTCAGATTGTTTGTACCTGTGATTTGTTGCACCTGCGGACTCTCTGGGCCACTACAGGTGTCATCTGTGGCGGCCACACTGATGCTGTAAACCTGGCTACAACTTACACCCTCAACGTCACAGGACGTCTCATTGGACACACATTCCAAGTGACTTCCGTCGTTACCTACAGCAGTAACAATGTAATTTTTGGCTCCTTGGCTTGCATCCCAGGTCACTTCCATAAAACTCTTGCCACAGTTTCTCTCTGCCACAACATTGGTTGGTGCACATGGTGCTGGAGGGGACAAAACAGTGTCCAATAAGTACGGTTTGAGGCATGTGTCACACACAAGTTTACAGATGATGACAAAGTGTCTGGATTAAGTTAGGGCTACAGAACTTAATCATTAAAATTTGACCCATATTTTTCAGAAGTGATTCAGTTTGAAGACATAGCATTTTATCATCAAATATTATGTAACACAATTTAAGAGATTATAAGCAATGGAATTCTTTATGTACACTGTCATGTTATCAACTAACTCATCAACTTAGCATAAACATACAACAAAAGAATTTGGTATAAAAGGCTAATACCTGCGATGAGTGCAACATCTTTCTATGGATACATCAATGATGGATTCACAACAGGCTAGATGCTACAATTTTACTTGGCAAAGACAAAGTACAGTAATATCTGCCATTACTCTCCCTGAACAGCAGGGTCTAAAGATATTGAATCATGGGCCTGTTTCTCTCAATTACACATAGCAACTGTTGTCAAGAAAACTGTTTCTTTTTTACAAACTAAGCGTCTCTTACCTTCACTGACGGAAAAGACAGAGGGAAAGCTGACACAGGACAGACTCTTGGACACCACGCTAACTGTGTACTGCTGTCCACAGTCCTGAGCAGCGATGGTGAGCATGGGTTCGGTTATTTCGTGACTTGTCTCAGCGGTGCCATCTGAGACCACCGCTGTGTAACCCACTACATTGGGGGATGGATCCCAGCTGACAGTTATACCACCAGATGCACAGTCCACATCTGCCTCCATGTTGGCCGGCCCACAAGGAACTAGACATGAGAATAGTAATGAAGTGAGTGTAGAGCAGCTTAGACAGACTTTGGATTCTGACTCCAACACTAGTGTTGTTTTCATGACTTCTTCCTGCTTAGTGAGGATAGTTTACTAATCCAGTATAAAACCAGGTGGTTTAAAACAGTCGTCCCCAACCTTTTTTGTACCAAGGACCGTTCAGCCGGTACCAAATTATCTTTGGACTGGTACGGGTCCACAGTCTGGGGGCGGTTGGGGTACCTGGTTTAAAACACTATAATCTGAAGTACAACTGCTGGTAATCGGAGTCTCTTTGTGTTTAATTTGTGGGGGAATTACATGGGACTGATATAGTTTTAGAAAAATAAAGTATTTTCATATAATTTTTAAAAATCATGTCCTGTATTATATTGTTCATCATACACATGGTACTTGCAGAGTCAACAATGAGGTAAAAAAAAGGAGATAAGATTTACCAGAATCCAAGTTGAAGACCTCAGAAGGCATTCCAGGGCACATACTGTCATGATGTTGGACAGTGACGGCATAGTTCTTTCCACATTCCAGGTTTTCAATGCGACAGCTGGTTGTGACAGAGTTACAGCTTAATAGTGCTTGTTCATCATCCTCCATGGTGGCTGTGAACGAGCTCATATCAGAGTCATCTTGCCACGAAACTAGTGCCTCGTTGGCCATACAGTCCAGGGTGGCTGTGACGTCAGTTGGTGGGCAAGCACCTGAAATGAAACAGGAACATTACTGCATTCAGCATCGTTTTAAATTCTGTGTTCATGAAGCTCAGAGGTCCAAACTTTTTCTGCAGCCCTCCTTCATTCACACCTTGTGACATTCACAGCTTTTGCTTCAATGCTCCATTGACACTATTTAAAACACTGTATTTCCCATAGAAAACATATTTTCATGGAAAAAATGTGTCAAATGTGTGGGTTTGGTTATATCTACAGTACATGGAATATATTGGCAGACCATGTCTACTCCCCATGTGACTGCAGCTTAAGACTTGCTTTGTAAGGAATTAGCCTTAATACAAGAAAATGTGTCGCAAAGTGTACATATATAATTGCTTGAAAGGGTGAAAATAAGTACTCTACGTTTCAAATGTGGCCAATGCAAAGTTTTTTAAGCTACTTTTTGGCAAAGTAAATCAGGAAGAAGACTGAAGGGCATTTTCAGTACCTGTCTTGCTGGCAACCCTCTCACTATCAGAGCTGTCGCACAAGGATGTGGATGCATAGACATAGACTTCGTAGTCTGTGTTACATTTCAAGTTCTCAATGGTACAAGATATGTCCATGGAGTTACAGCGGTGAATGGTGCCTTCACTATCCTCTGCGATGGCCACATAAAAAATTGCACCATGACTTATGGACCATGTGACTGTGAGGGAGCCAGCTCCACAATCCCTCACTGCTGCAACATTGGTGGGGATGCACGGAACTGTAGAAAAGGGGATCAGATTAATGCAACAAGGGTCGCCAAGACTTTGTCCGTTTTCAAGGCTTCCGTTTTTAACTAACAGATGTTAAGAAACTCTCCTCACCTGTGTCAGGTGAGGACCCAAGTGCAGGCGGACTGGAGCATTCGTCATTAGAAGCAGTGATGTAAATGCTCAAGTACTCCCCACAGGAGACACCAGTCATTGCACAACTGTTGGACACTGAGCTGCAGCTGTATGTAGCATCCTCTCCCTTGTTGCCATAGGCGTTCACCGTGTAACGTAGAGCCCCCTCTGCAAGATCCCATGTGCTGAGCAGGATGTCCGAACTGCATTCGGATGATGTTTGCAGATTTCTAGGAATGCATGGTGCTAAAGACAGAAATTTAAAGTCAAACATGATTCATATTATTGATAAAACATGATTATGGTTGGAATACTGGAGCAAAAGAACAATGAGAACACCAGCATATACATCAAAATACATTGATTCTAAGATGATTTCTTTATGTATTAAATTATTACATACACAAGAAATAAACAGGGTGCACTCACTCCTTTTTAATTCAATTTCTATTTGGTGACATAAAATGCCAGCAAATGTCTGTGGGCATACCTGTTTCGATCTCAACAGCAGCACTTGTTAGACTATGACAGGTCTCTGCTGACTGAGGAGTACTATAGGCAGAGATGACTGTGAAAGAATAAAGCAGGCCACAGTTTGTGTTTGCGAAAACACACATGTTTTCTTCTGTCATGCAAGTCTGGACGGCTCCCTGCAATCATGAAAAACAACGTTTTTAGTACTGCATACTACATATAATGGAAAGTCATTCCAGCCATAGTTGGCACCGAGTTTAGCAACAACCCATATTGAGTAAAGTGTCTCAACTCTGCTCTGCTAAACTACCAGCAGAGAGTACAGTTTGAGGTACTAGAAGACAATGTTGTTCATTTATTTAAAGTTTGCCTCGTCTGGCTAGTTGTTCAATTGTTTCGAAATAGAAGGATTTCTATTACCTTAGAGTCCACTGCTGTGGCTATGTAGTGGTGGCTATTTTCTCTTTCACTCCAGCTGAATGTAATAACATGACTGGCACAGTCTCGATGCAACTGCAGATCCTGAGGTGGACAGGCCACTAGAAGGACATATATAAATGTTACATAAAATGTATACATTAAAGGACAAGAAAGAGAAAGAGAGAGAGAGAGAGAGAGAGGGAGCTAGACAGACAGCTTTAGATATACATACATTCACACTGTACATACAAATATATACAATATATAGACATACATGAATATATAGATAAATATGAGGTTAAAGGAAACAGTAAGTAAAGTGGGTTAAATATTAAATATCAAGATTAAAGAGTGCAAGTGTGTCAATCCCAGTTTCAGGTTAAAACGCCCTGATACTGAATATTAGAGCTCCAGTGTTGCTTTTTCACTGTATGAGGTTTCAGGTTTAACAAAAAACAACACAAGCTCATTCTAACACAAAACAATATGATATTGACGGCGGTGCTCAATAGCAGACCCAGTTTTCAAAGGAGCCACCTAGTGATGCATTCAAATCAACGTGTGAACTCAGAGGACAAACAAAAGCTGAGGGAAAACTAAATGTTGTAAACAGCTCTATTCCCAAATGACCTCTGACTTATTTGACCGAAATAATACTCAACCTCAAGTTAAATTTTATTTTTTAAAATAGGATTTTATATTACTAGACTGTAAGCAGGTGCTTAAACTCTCACATTACATCATGGAATTCTTCTTTTAAGAACCAGTACGTTGTGTAAATATATATTATATGCAAACTCTGAATGAATGATAATTTATGAAATAGAACAGAATAAAAAACTTAACTTCAGAAACAAGGAATGCTTAAATTCTATGTTATTATCAAAGCAGGTCTAAATTAAATATGCTGTTTCCTCACCTATAGGCATCACTCATAAAGTTTTGAATTAACCAGTGGTATGAGTTATTCAAGGCTCTCTCTCAGGTATTAAATAGCTGTATATTTGACATGCAACAGTTAAAAGTTATTAAATCGTATTCGTGAACACCCATGTCACAGTCAACAGCTTAGATGTACACAATGTGACTCTAGGGGTGGGGCTGGTTAGAAATCTGGACCTTTCCAGCAGAATAGAGTGACATGTGAGATGAAAGGATTAACTGCCTGCACAGAATAGGTGGCAGGGCGGAGTAGCAAAAAAGTTCGTCATCCAAAAAATATAATAAGCCTCTGCTCCTCTCCTATTTATTACATAAAAGTCAGATAGTGTTCCTCTCTCCAATGACAAAATTAAATCATATTTCTTTGCCTGAGTCTGGTGTTTAGGTTAGATGTACATTAATTAATCACTTCTGTAAATTAAAAAGATGTTGGATAGGGATGTTGAAATACAAGGCCAATTGTTTTACGGAGAGCAGTGTGAATTCAGGGTAAAGGAGAGTTGATATTGTTGCCGTTTCCCAGGATGTCATTCACCTTTTATTCTGCAGATGTTGGGACTTATCTTATATTATGCCAACCTTGCGCAGTAATGTTTGATTCAGGTGCTTATTTATCCAAGTAAATTTATGTTATTGCTTTCAGACACCATGTCCAGATGGTGTCTGATAAGGTGTGTCAAGCTTGTCCTCAATTTGCTGAATGAAAAAGGGTGCTTACGATGGGTCATTCCTTATCCTCAAATACTACCACACTAAAATGTCCAGGCTTCCTTAAAATGAGTGTCAAGGTTGAATTAATCGTCATTAAAGGTCTAAATTTCATTTATACATAAATACTGTTATAATATTAATATGTCAATACTTATAGGAAAGATTTATACTGCAGCAGCCTGTTGGATTGTTCTCACCAGTGTGGAAAGTGGTTGTTGTGCTCTCCGTGTCCCTGCAGTTCAGAGACATGGGTGTCACATGCACCACATAACTCTGACCACAGCCCATGCCACTGATTTGACAACTGCTGCCTTCGCTTGTGCACGTCAGCTCATCGCCATCATCACCAATTGCCTTTACACTGTAAGAGGTGGCACCAAACACAGACATCCAACTCACAGTGGCAGTGTTGAGGCTACACTTGTAGTTCGCCGTAACTGATGAAACTGTTGCCAGAGCTGCAAGCAACGGACAAGAGTTCTTCTTTAATGGATTATGACACAGGCATCTCATAAAAACAGGCTCTACTTTAGCAACGATAAGATAACTTTTCTTTCAGTCTTGATGCTTAACTGTTTTGATCGTAAGGTGTTTAAGAAATCTTTTTTAACTGCTTTGTTCTCAAGTATATGTTATGATTTTCAATAAATCAAAACGCAGAAAAAGCAATGACCTGTTTCTGTTTTCTCAGCCTAATGTTTACTTGAGAACTTTGACAACAAGTAGGTTGTCAGAACATTATAGTCTTTTTCCCCCTAAGGATCATATTCTGCATGTCTGAAAGGAGAGCCTCAGAGAGAATAGCTGACCTAGATCCTAATCACAGAGGTACTGATATTAATTTAACTCTGCCAACTTACTGTTGGTGCTGTATGTGTAGTTGTTGGGCTCGCTCGGAATCAAAAAAAGGTTGTACGAGGAGACTGATATTAGATAGGTGGAACAAGGGAAGATGTCATTGACATCCAGGTAGACATTTGTAACGTTCTGAACAGTCCGCTGGCTGATGGAATTGGCAATGTTCTGGATGGAAAATTTGTACATCAGGACATCCTCCACGGGCTGCCATGACACCCTAGCTGTGAACTGGCCCGTCTGTTCCACTTTAATAGCCACTGGAGGTTGCACCACTTAAAAAAACACAAAGGATCTAAGTTAGAGAGAAACATTCTTACTGAACAGTTTACATTATTTAAAAGAAGATGGAGCCTACACATGGGATCAGAAACCAAAAATACCACTGCCAACAAATACAAATAAACTTAGATAAGTGTATTCCAATTAGGGGGCTGTTTTAAAATTATGTGTTCTTGTGTGATTAAGAAACAAAAAAGATTTCTTCGAAAAAAAAAAAAAAAAAGTAATGCAATAGAACGTTTGAACCTTGAAATAGTGTTTGTATGAAGTGCTTAGCTTCTATTAGGATGAAGTAAAATTAAGTAATTTAGTGGTAAAAATTTAATAGAAATGGAAGAAAGAAAAACACATATTACTCTTAGATAAATGTCTTATATATGTATATATATATTGATTCAAGTAACAGTGATATCAAAATGCACTTTTGTTCAACAAAGAGAGTTGGCACTCACGGGTGAGGATGGTTCTCACTTTACTTCTTCGTCCCAGGCCAGCACTGTTAGCTGTATAAACGTAGCAGTTATAGTGTGTAGAAGGTTTGAGGTTTTCCACTAAGCCACTGGTTTTAGTGGAGGAGAAGTTTAAGTTTTCCGTCATGCTGTTCTCCTGCACCGTCAGATAGTAGTGCTCCGCTGACGGTACTGATGTCCATTCCACATAAATTGAAGTACTTGATACTGCGTAGCCGACAACTATCTGTGATGAGTCAGGTACTAACAAGAAAGAGCAGAAAGGAAAGCAGAATTTGAAATTTTGTCCTAACTTTAATTATTCTTTAGATATATTCTTTACAAATATATAAATATATATAGACACCGGCTTCTGTACGGTGTTAGATTCACTGTACAAGTGAAGTACCTGTGGATGCCGCAATAGTATCTTCACACAGCACATTAGTAAGAAACTGAAAGACTTTGAGAGTCACAGTATAATTCTTCCCTGGTCTCAGACCCTGGATGTCTTTCTGTGTAGTGGCTGCATTAACAGACACAACGACTGGTGCAATTTGATTGTTGCCTTTCACCCGTAGGTCCAGAAGATAGTTTGTAGCCCCACTGACTCTCTCCCATTTTACCAGAATAGATGAGGGGCCCGAGGCAGTTGCTGATAAAATTTTGCATCCTATAGGTGGAAGAAAAACAGAGATTTAATCAGTAAACTTGACATTTCTGTAAAAAACTAAATACAAAAAATATTTATTTCATAATTCTTATTATATCTTGTAACTCATTGGGTATGTCTGTCTATTATATCATGAGGTATTAAAAAGCAAAAGCAAAAAATTACAATATTTCCTTCGTTGACTTACCTTCTGCCCTACTTGGTATCTGTAAGTAATAACATGTATTTCATTAGTAACTAATAAGAAACATTTGTCCTTTAAATTAGACCACAACTAAAAAATAAAAACAAATAACCTGTACCCACCTGAGTTAGAGTCACCAAGGCTAAAGAAAAGCCTATGGCTCCCAACAATCCCATCTTTGACATTGACTGCACTATTACATTTAGTTTAGTTTACAAGGGAGTCAAATACAAAAGGTGTTCTGGATTCTTTGAGATATAGCCCACTGTGTGTGGGAACCAATCAGTACTGCCCAAATGGGGACAGGCTGTCCCACCAACAGCCCCAGGCGGTCAGAGCTGCCTTGAGAACACAGGAGGAAATAGGGAGGGAGGGAGTGATGCAGGGAGGGATGGATGGATGAGAGTGTGTTTAATTTACCTGTGCTGAGGATGACAAAAGGATCTCTTTTTCCACAATGTTATCTCACACTCGGCTTGTCACGCATCTATTGGTTTCCATGGTCTTTCTGATTTGTTTGTAACAACTAACCAGCTGTCCTTATGCATAAATCTTATTTGTGACTATCTCAAATATTTTGCATATTGGGGTTAATACCTTACAATATTCTGACGTTAAAAAGTAATGAAAGGGAAGCGCAAATGACCACACCAAGAGCCAGCTCTGTCTCAGTTGGCTGTGAATGAGGGGGAATTGGAGGAGAAAGAAGAGACAAGACTGACAAATGGGTGGAGGGTAAAACACTGTCCAAGATTTAGCAATGAAAAAAATAAATGTTCAGGTTGTTGTTGTTATTGTCACTGACATATGTAAGGGAACAAAAAATATAATAATTCATTAAATCTGTGCAGCAAAAGGCAACTGTTAAGATTATTTGAGGCAAGACAGAATGGGTAAAATTGTAGTTTGTGTTTTAAATGAGGGGTTTTGTTGGTTTTTCTTTTGTTGAGGTGTACAGCACAATGGAGTGTGGAGCTCTGTGCTGTAGTCTGCTGATCATTTATTGAATAAATGAACAGAAAATATGACAATATTACACAAGAAGACTGAGCTCATTGAGATGGACATTAAGGCTGTGAAGTTAGTATGTTATGTGTGGGGATGTAGCTCAGTGCTTTGAAAGTAGGAGGTCTCAGATTAAATCCTCAGCATCCAATTTCTAGCTACTGCTCTTGTTTAATGCATGTTAGGTATTACACAAACTGTATGTGATGTGTTCCTAGTGAGAATGTATATGAATAACAGGGGGAATTGTTGCTTACTTTACATAAAAAATTCAGAGATTAGTCCTGTTTGTCTTCCAGCTGTCATGTTTGTCTTTAGCACACGACCAAACCATGTCATCTTGCTAATATAACATCTCCAAATTGCTCAGCCTTAGATGGTCCTCTGATTTGCTCGATTCTAACACTATCCACCATCCTTCATCTAATTTAAATATCAACCTCATCATCGCTGCCATATCCAGCTTAGGCCACTGCCTTCACATTATACACGGCAGCAAGTCTCACCACTAACTTGTGAATTGTAAGTGATGTTTGACCCTAGAGAAAAGATCTCAAGGGTAAAGGAGATAAAAACAGGGTCAAACTGTTCAGTGACACCATCCAATGCTCATCTTGCCCAGAAATGAAACTTGACTTGACCTACTGCCCCCCTATTTGTATCTATTAAACAACATCTTAATATATAAAAACTGCTGCAATGGGGCATCATTTATTTGTTATTTTACTCTGACCAGTAACAGGTCTATACTCTGTGTCGTTTCTCTAAATAAGGCTAAAAATTATTGAAAACCTGTTTTCCCTCCCCTTCTTCATACTTTGAACAATAGATGAAAACAGTGAATGGGATAAAGGACTGGGAGGGGCCGCCAAAGCAAAGAGGACAAGTGTTTTCTGAAACCTAAGTCAAGAATGCAAACTTGGGAACTGGGACTTTTCCTTAATGGGATGTACTCTGAAAACACACTAGCGTTAGAATAATCTGTAAGATGGACTCTTCTCCTTCTCAGCTTTTAACCTAAGATGTAAAAGGTGTTTTGCTGACTTCAGCAAGTTTGAAAAACATTTTCAGAAACAAACTTACAGTATGTAGGTTGATTATGTTCTGGGTTAGAAAGGATCATTTATCAGGGAAAAATAAAAAAGCTACCATTTCCTTGTTAGTCAGGTGTATTAGAAAAAAGAAAGTCAACACGAAAGTGGATACATGCCATAAATTGAGCAGGAAACTTAAGCTCTGCAGCTAGAGAAATGAAGAATTTTAAGCACAATAACTAATAGGACAGGTAATGTAGAGCACCTTGATATTTCATTGTATTTTCACACAGCTGCAATGATAATCATACATTGTTACAGGTCAGAGGTGTTGAATTAAACATCTTATAATGCAGTTTCTCAAAAGAAGTAATTTAAGTCACAGATTACTAAATTGAGTCCCTGTTAAACAGGACATTTTAAGAAAAACATAAGCGATTTTGTCGATTTAGCCAGGTCTGGAAAGGTTGAGGTTATCGAACAGGAAAAATGTGATACAAAGACATGTCTTTGCCCGAGAATTGGAAAATACTGCAAGACCACTAATTTTCTCAAATGTAAGAGTAATGAGTTTTAAGAGATAAATAGGCAAAGCCAACATGAATGGACAGATACTAGGCATCACAATTTGGCTTCATGCCAGAGTTCCGCGGTAAAGTACAAGGAGGAGAAAAAAGGAAAGGGTGGTGCATGTCTTGTATAAGTAAAAGCAACACAGTGGTAAGCTGGGCAGTCAGAGTAACAGATGGGTTTAAGGTAGAGGCAAGGTTACATCTAGGATCAGCTCTAAACCCCTCCTTGTTAAGGTTCAGAGCTGATCCTTGTTTGGTTTATTCATTACAACGGTAATGAATAAAGACATTAGACAATTAAAAGAACCAAATGTGGTGCTTGATCAATTTTAATAAATGTGAAGTGATGAGTGCAATATAAACAAGACTTCCTATCTGATTGCGGGATTACTTACGTAAGTTGCTGATCAACCAGAAGAGGTGGGTGGGGAGATCACTGTTTCAAAGAAATGTCACCTTTTTGGCTGAATCATGTTGCACTTTACAGTAAAAGGCAACTATTCCCCACTGAGAATCACGACAGTATCACTGAACATTTACACACTGCAGTATGGATAATACCAGAACCAGCCCTTTTATGTTTCCAGGGACTTAAGACAACTGACACCATGTGTGTGAAAAAAAAAGGTTTGTAGCTGTGCAGAAGACCAGCAGATTCAATTAAAGGTGGTAGATGCAATTATCTTAGCAACTTGTCTTATACTACTTCTATACTCCTGTTAAATATTACTGAAAGCCAACACACTGGATAAAATGAAAGGGGCAGGCTACACATTGGTTACAATCACACTCACATCAATTATCAAAGACTCAAGTTAGCCCTTAACCTGATAGTTTAAAATCTGGACTATGAAAGGAAACGTCACACATTTTATCATACTTTTGCTGTCATCTTGACCATACCCTTATTAACACACTTCTTTTTAATCTGTTACATACGTTCTATGAAGTGATTGGCGCGCCAAAGAGACCCAACGTTGACTAGAAATCTACAATATGGCGGCGCCGTAATGGAGACTTTGAGAAAGTCGGTAGGGAGGAACTGGGAGTGTCTTACCTTGTCAACTAAAAGACCGGTTAAGCAACTGTTAGATTTTCTTCCAAACGTTTGTTGTTGTTGTTGTTGTTTTTTTAAAGAATGCCTGTCGTCAGGCACTTCAGACGATACCGGTATATTGTTGAGCAACGTTTTCTTTGCCAGGTTCTTATGCAATGCAGGCCAGTTTGGGTTTTTTTTTTGTTTTGTTTTGTTTTTTAGCTTCCGGTAAATTAAAAAAAATCCCGCGGGCTGTACCCATTGAGAGTAATGATTACATAGGAGGATACTCAATTAGTATGTTGTACGAAATAAATGATAAACGCAAGTATAATTTGTATAGCCTACTATAATGTAATGCTAAGAATTATGTAAAAAATCTTCTCTGCTACCCCTCTCCTCACTCACCAGTATCGTCTGTTTCCTGTAAGGGTAATACAGCTTAAAGGTAGAACATATACAGTATAGGACAAATTTCACTTATTGAAAACATTTCATGTGTAAAGTGATTACAACACACACGATTGATGCTTGTCGTTTTTATTAGCAGAAATAAAGTTTTATAAGGGTCATTTCTATTCAGTTACCTTTTTAAATTCATCCTGAGAATAAATGACAGTGTCTATCATTTAAAAACTCAGAAGGCTCTTTATTTGGGACTTAAGCTATAGAATCACGTTGTTAGATTAAATTTATGAATTTTCAAATTATTGCGTTTTTTACACAAATGTGGCCAAATTTACAATGTCGTACATTGTGTCTTTTGTGTTTTGTCGATTGTTTACTGTAGTCCAGCACGTCAATAAATTACTACTTCCTTACTTTTACCAACATATTAAAAGTTTGTTTAAATTTCTTTTTCAATTCTTATATGAGCATGTCTTTGTGAGTTATAAAAAATCATAGATGTCAGAATGAAGAAGATGAGAAGATGTCTGCAGAAACTTGACAGAAGAGTCTGTAATGACAAAAGCAATAATCATAATTATTATAATGCTAATTATTGTTAGGACTTAATATATAAAATATGCCACATTAAATGTGATAAATAAAGCAACATTGTTTTCACCCAGAATGTCAACTAACAATGCCAGACAGAATTGCCTGATTTTACTCACAAACTCACCACTCACTATTCCACACTTCTTTTTCCTCGGTAGAGCACTGGAAAATAAATTTACATTAAATTAAAAGTCTCCAGAATCTATTAAATGTTTAAATCTTTGTCATTTTAACTTTTACGAGTCACATTGCATTGAGTAGGTAAAGTTTAAGATTTTATTTCATACGTACCAGTGCCAATGTTGTCATCTAAGCAACTCACTGTAACAACAGGAATGATAAAAGCATTTGTAAAATGGCAGAAAATAGTCACATTTACCAGTTGTTGTTTTTTTAAATGAGTCATAATAACAATATCCAACTGTTCTGATGATGTTGTATGCCCACAACTATTTTCATTGAGACCAACCTAAACCTAACATATATCTTTCCTTAGCCATACCAGGACCAGACTTTGGTCTCTATTAGGTCAAGCAAAGGTAATGACAAGCCCAGGAACACACCATAAAAATTCATAGAGGACACAATCTCAAGATAAGCTTTGCAAAAGTTCAAAAGAAATTTTAATTGAACATGTGTGTTACCTTCATAGAGCCTCTCAGGACAAAACAGACTTTTTTCGCCTTCAGCATTCAGTGGAGACACCACTACGTGATATGTTGCTCCACACTGTATGTCAGGAATATCACAGCCACTGGTTCCAGCAGCTGCATTGCAGCTGTATTCGGTATCCAAGATCTCTGCGACATGGTCATGCTCACTGTCAGAGTTGCGCCAGTAAATGTACAGAGTATTTACACTGGCCGTTCTGTACAGCCTGACGTATGTGGGACAGCAGGCACCTGAGGAATAAACAGAGGCTTTTTAAAGACCAATACAGAGACTGGAAATAAGTTAGGTATGGTAGACACCTAAAATATTGTTTTGTTTTAGATCCTGTCAGTAAAAAGAAAGAAAATAGAAGGGTTTCAGTTGAATTACAAAAAAAAAAAATCAAATTAGGCAGCAGGAAAAAGGTGACAGAAGAGGCCACACTAATGTGTTGGAACTATAATCTTAGATTTAAAAGTAGTGTTCATTGTATTCTTATTTCCAACAGTATAATTTAAGCACAATGGCTTTGTACATATATCTTATATCTTAAAGTGTTATTTTACAAATAAAATCCAAATTAACTCAACTGTTCAATCTTGTGCCCCTTTATGTTCACAAAAACGTACCTCGGAAACGGATCTTACCTTTCCTTCAACTCCCCCTGTGAATATTAGTATTAAATTAAGTGTAAATACTACATGGGAGGAAAATACTTTTAGTACAATGGCGCCTCATAGTGGTGGCATGTACGGAATGGTCTGCGCAGACATGAAACAACACTGTCAAAAATGTGTTACTTACTGGATGAGAAGCCCTCGAATGTGCAGTCTTTCTTTTGCCCCCTGTGGTTTATCACTTCCAATTCGACAGTGTAACTTGTTCCACAAGTGATGCATCCCATTAAGCATTCGTTGTCTGCGGTGTGGCAACGGGCGTCTCCGTTGGTCGATGTCAGGGAGGCGACAAACGAACTGCCTCCTTTAGCTTCAGACCACACGACGTTAGACATGGACTGAGTCGCCTGATTCACTGATAGAGTTTCCGGGCAACATGGTACTGAAAAAATAACGTTTGATTCTCACTTAATAAGATTAGAAGAAAAGACAAACTCAATTACAGGAAAAAAATATATTACCTCAAATCTATCTCCTACGTTGTACTTGTTACTTATTATTTCAAGCGCGGAAAACCTAATCTTTAAGACTAACCGTATTAGAGACTCTTGCTGCGTGTATTCTAACTAAAGGTTTGCTGAGTTTTTATTCGTCTATCAGCTCCAAACCTCGTGTTTTACTCACCTGTTTCCAAAGTTTGAGAGTAGCTGGACAAACTCTCACCAGCATCGCCGGATGCTTTCACACTGACCTCGTAGATGGTGCCACACAGAAGACTACTGAGGTCACAGGTGGTACTGGAGGAGGTGCAGGTGACTGTGCCCTCATCACTCACTGCGCTTGCGGTATAATCAGCCTCCACATTGTTTCCTGTCCATGTTACGGTGTAAGTGGATTGGTCTACTTCAGTAAGCGACACATCTGTTGGCGTGCAGGGAGCTATGTGGATTGAAGAGAAAAACAGAGTTATCCATCCATTAGATGAAGACTCATGCAACGCAAATACAGAAAACTAATTATAAACTAATTAAAACATTAACGAGGGAAGTGTCACACCATGTTTTTGTATAGTTGAGATTTTACATTTCCAGGGATGAGATATAGAGGAATTCCTCACAATTAGAAACTTTTGAATCACCTAA
>NC_024308.1:8085403-8176049 GCF_000523025.1 Cynoglossus semilaevis
TTCCCTACATCAGTAGGTAGGTAGATTATAACTAAGGATAAGCCAAAAAAAAAGAAGTATAGTGGGTGTATCGCGGGGTTATGTTCCAAGACCGCCTGCGATAGGCAAAAAAACGCTAAGTAAAGGAGGCATCATAGGGCGTGAAATATGGAGAGAGAAAATTAACCAAACCTTCACAAATCTCGTTTACCGTTTAGGATATTCCCTGCAACACCCTGTATGTATGTGTTACAAAATGTATTTTAATTTTTTTTTTACTTTTATTGTATTGTTTTCTTTTTTCTTAGGCTAGAAAATGCTTATTTCATCACGAAAATTAATGGAAATTATTAGAACTTAATATAGGCTACCGCAAAAACCAGCGATGAACTGAGGGCCAACAGCGAAACCACGACACAGCGATGGACGACTGTAATGCAAACCAATACACAAACCTTTGTTTGTGTATTAGAATTATGGGAGGGAACTTTGACTACCTGTTGTCACAGAATGACTTTGACATTCAGTGTTACATCCGCTGATGTCGTTGCAGGGTGTCACCACCACGCTGTAGGTCGTGTCACAGAGGAGGTCAGAGAGGGCGCACTCTGGCGCTGTGTCATTACATACAATAACATCTGAATCGAGTGTAGCCTTGGTCTGGTACAGCACGGCCCCTCGCGTAGATGTCCAAGTGGCCTGCAGAGTCTCTGTGCTTATCGTGGAGATTTCTACATCGTTTGGACAGCAGGACACTGCAGATCACAGGAGAAACAAATACATAAACAAAAATGCAGGTCAAACGGCAACGTTGAAGAGCAGAGAACAACATCTCCTTAAATGGTCTCATAATTTTCACAACCTGTCACCTTTGCTGAAACTTACAGGTGGTAAAGTTCTTCTTTACTGGTGTACTCTCGCCCGCATCATTATATGCATAGACTGACATCAAGTACATGTAGCCACACTCGCATGTAAAGCTGCAGATGGGGCTAGCAGTGTCACATTCCTGTAGAGTGCTGTCTGATCTGAGGACGTTGGCGATGTATCCAGCAGCATAATCCACTGCCTCCCATGTCATCTGGCAGTTTCCATCACTTATTTCACTATGTTCCAAAGATCCAGGCTGGCAGGGGACTGGCATTAGAGAGCATCAGAGTTTTTGGTCACAATCACCCATAGTGTCCATAATGATCAGTGGTTATAAATCATGTTATTATAATAATAATTATTATTATTATTACTACTACTACTATTAAATAATTAAATGCATTAATGATTGTTTTTAATTATTCCTAATGACCAATTATTTTACCCACATTCCATAGATTGAAATGATTACCCATCATGACTTTAAGCCTAACGTAAAATAATGAAATAATCGTCCTTCACTGATTTAAAAGTTGTGAATTTAGGTAAGTGTTAAAAAAGGTATTTAGAAAATCGGTAACAAAACAATGATAGACAGTACCCCTCATTTGAGGTGTTACTTGCACAAAGCCACTGTACAGTAAATGACATGCACTAAAAAACATAAAACATTTTAACAAATTATTACTGCACAATCACTGCTATAAACAATCTTTTTATACTCACAAGAAGTGAAGACTTCAGAGTCAGTTGGGGCACCGGACCCAGCGGCATTTGAGACTATGACCTGAATTGAGTGTTGTTCTCCACAGCCCACTGGAGACAGCACGCAGGAACCAGTCGTGGAAGTACAGCTGAGATCGACATTGTTCACATTTCCCGTAATTTCTCCCCAGACCTCTGGATCAAATGTCCAGGACACAGTAAGCTCTGTCACACCGTCACCATTCACGGTCGAAGAGACACTGACAGTTGGTGTCGGAGGAACTGTTACAGAGACAGAAGACAATGACACGATAAACAGAACATCAGAGCTACACAAGTAAAACCATGTTTAATTTAGTCTCGGAACTTGATTGAGTCAAAGAAATCATGATTTGTCGAAAGTCGAAAAAAAATTATATATATTTTATAATTTCTTACATTATTATTGTACCCAGACTTCATCAAAGTACATTTTCGGTATTGCGCTATTGACATTTGTGAACGTGCAGTATCTTTATGTCCTTCAAAACCTTTATTCCAAGCATTCCAAGTTTCACAGTAGTATTACATTAAGAGAAGCTGGATCTTAGGTATTAAATACTGACAGTTTATATATAAATACATAGAGCATATATAAGCCATAATATAGCCATATACACAACCATAAATATGTCGTAATCCGGGCAAAGACTAGGGGTCAAACTGTTCTTGTCTTGTTTGTTTCAAAACTACCACTAGATGGGGCTGTAGTTCTATATATGCCGTATGTTTTTGTCATTTGATTAGTCACTGTAATCGCTTGATCTTCGAGGAAAAATAAAAAGGCGATTTAGACGTAGTCAAAATAGACATACCAGAACAAAAGAGGTTGCGTCTCTCATAATCTGCCACTTTCTCATGACAGCTGCAGCATTTTGGTTACTTGGAATCGACCTGATATTATAATCTGTATATAAATTCTGAACTATACACACAGAGTGAAAAGCAGAGAGAATTTGAGAAATAAGAAAAGTTATGTAATGTTATGTTATAGTTCAGTATGTGGCTCTGATTTCCATTATCTTGTCTGGAGTAAAATCCAACCCAAATCATTCAATGTTTGACGATGGTGGGGTGAGGGAAAAGTCCACAGGGATGTTGGACAGAGCAGAGGGTGAGTTTTACATACTGTAACTGAGGGTCATTCTATGACATACTCAATCCCTCGATCATTACAGATTTACATTTTAAGCTTTACACAAACACACAGTTGAGTGTCCTTACTTGTTACTTGGGTGACCTCTGAACTGGTCTCCCCTGTGACATCTTCAGCATCCAAGGCCCAGCAGTTGATGACATAGAGTTGTCCAGCCTCCAGGCCAGAAATGGTCACTGAGGTACCAGTGGTTTCCTGCTCTGTGGTGTCTTCTAATGAATCCAGGTGTATTGATACAATGTACTTGGCGGCTTGATCAATGGCACCCCAAGAAACATCAATAGTGTCAGTGCTGGCAGAGGATGTGGTGAGCACAGGAGGAGCCAGAACTGTGGAGAAGAAGTTTGCCTTTGTGAGCTGTACTGAAAAATAAGCCATAAAATACAAATATTCATAATATAATAGACAGTATATTGCAGACGTCACTGCAAAAGCTGGGTTCCATTTGTCAAATGATATTTTATAGTGTCATACTTTACACCTCTGGTGTTGTAGGAGAACCACAAGTTCAGAACCAAGTTGGCCACCCATCATATCATCGATTTTGTCAAATCCTCTGAAAAAGCATGTGTCTTTGTATTTATTTTATGCTGTGCGCACAGTAGAGCAGGAATAATTTTGTATTTTAATTAAGTATTTAGTGTCTGATCAAGTCATCTTTACTTTGCTGGCTGAGTGCAGACACTTGAGAAAACAAGATATCTGTGTGATATTAAGTGACCTTTGTTGCTAAAGTACAATGAAATGTACTGATCAACTATCAAGATGGAGACAAAGCCTTCTCTATACATGATTATTTTTGCTTGAGAGATCATATATATTTTTCCCCTCCAGGAGGAAGTAGGGTGTAAAAAGTAATATCATTGCAAGCAGGATGAGGTCAGCTCTTTGTCTGTTTATCATCGATACAGGAGAGACCCAGAGGGTTGTTGATGAATTTCTTGGTTGAGAACAAAAATGGATTTGCACAAACACTGAAAATGCCCAGAGATGTTGTGTGCATTCACTTTAACTACTGTTTTTGTGTGTGTCTATTAGAGGACAATTGAGGAAGATCAGTTGTCGTCTTGAAGGCATGGGGAGTTGTGACAAAAGTGTCACGTGTCAAATGAATTATGTGTAAAGTTAATAGCTTCTAGTTTTTCTTCTTGAATGTCAAACTAAAAGAGGTACAAAACTCTAATGTTCTGCTCACCAAAATTTTATAAAGAAATAACAGTACCTGTCTTTGCAGTCACCGAAAGAGATGGCTGTGCACGGCCTCCTCTATTCACCGCCATGATACTGAGTGAGTATTCAGTGTAAGGTGTGAGAGACGGGATCTCAGCCGGGGAGGAAGGAACTTCATCTTCTCTAAAGAAGCCTTCAGAGTTCTGGATCCTTACGATGTAATGTGTGGCGCCGGTTACTAGGGTGAACTCCACCTCAAAGGTTGTGCTGTCCTTTGACACCACACTACTGATGGGAGCCATCACCTCGGGGGCTTAAATGATCATTTAAAAATATTGAACATATGCACAGAAGCAGAGAATATAGAACATGCCAACATATTAACTATCCATCAATAGATTGTGCTTTAACATTTTAGAAACAGAAATTCATCACACCTGTTATTACACCAATTGTTTCGGTACCCAGAACAGTTTCAGCGACATCAAGAACGTCAATAGAGAGATAATAATTGGTGTTGGGAGTCAACATATTCACAGTGCCCATGATCACTTGTGGATCAAACACAGAAAAAGCGACAATGGTGTCGGGGTCACTTAGGAGGGCGGCAGAAACCCTGCAGGAGGTGGTGGCGGCAATTTGGTTCTCCCATGCAACAGTTACACTCTTGGATGTTGCTGTGAACACGGATGCAACCAGATCTGGAGCAAAGTAAAAAAATTGAAACATGTCAGTACACGTTTATCAATTTGACACAAAAAATAAATAAAAAAACTTAAAATATTGATTAAGGATTTGAGTGCTTTAAATCAGTGAAGAATAGTTAAATATACAGTTAAATATTGTTTTAAAAAAGAGTCAAGAGTACCTTGTGAGGCAGAATCCTGTAAACATAAATAAGAGTCAATGGTTATAGTTTGGTGTAGTTCATACAAAATTTGAAGATAGTTTAGGTAATGACAAGTTCATTTTATCACTGTACCTGAAGGCATGAGCCCAGCAGGACAAAAATCGTCATCCACTTCACTGTTCCCATCCTTAACCTGTGTCAATAAAGATTCTTCTCAGTGTATGTTTTTTCCAGTTAGTAGCTTCTGTTTGTTCTCCTTGATAAATGCTTCTCTTTGAACCCCTTTTACCTGTCCTGGTCTGTGTCAGTTGAAATATATGCAACTCGAACCTCCCACAAGATGGAAATGTCCAATTACAGGCAGAGAAATTTGAGAGGGAGTGAGGGAGTCATGATATCCTATATTCAAGGATGAACTCCAGGAAAGAAAAATGCGACATAAACACTAGACAGGAATTCCCATAGCTAGAGGCCTCGAAACAGTGAGTCTCACACTTTTGTGTTAGAGAATTCAATACGTTACAACACTATAGAAACTGAATCCTATAATCCTCTATTTTTTTTTCTTTTTAAATCTTACATCAGAAATCATTTTCTGCAAAACAATGTACTTAAAGTGTGTAGTTTAAAAGTTAACTTTTAACACTTAATTTTAAAAAATCCAAAAATTATAATAACAAACAAACAAAAAACTGTCAATATTCAGTATGGTCCTCACAATGACTCCTTTGATGTCTTATAGTTGTCAATACTTTAGCCCAAATAAAGATGCCTACTTCTCACTATATGTGGTTCCACAATTTATGACTTTATCAAATAAATGCCTTTTGCTATTCAGTGCCAAAAAGGATTACAAGTTAAAACTTTTGAGAGTAACATTATTATAGGTCATGTAGTCAGTAGACGAGGAAAAAAGATGGGGATCTATCATCTGCTTTAATCTAGGAGACGTGTTGTTGACGTTGCATAATTAGGTTTCGTCATGAAATTACTGTTCTGTTGAAAAGCATGAAGCATGTGAAGTCCATTTACAGAATATAAAGGGAGTGAGTTGCTAATATAATAAGAAGTCGCTGGGAAAATGTTTTATACTTGTCTCTCCAGAGACAAAGCTAAAAAACTAAAGCTAAAATGCGGCGTTTTGTAAACGTTGGTGGCAGCACGAACTCTGTCAGTGTATAAACATGCCAGTAATGACACAGAAGAAGACGTTGGCACTGTAGACGTCATTGACTTGGGACCGGAAGAGGTGCGAACGAAGGGGGAAAAAGATGGCGGGTTCAGAATACGGACTGAAAAGGATAGTTTGGAAAAGTAAGTATATTACTTTAAAATACTTTTATGTACTAACGCAAACCAATACAAAGCTTTTATTATACACATTGTACAACGGAAAAGTTTCACTGAGCTGTTGTTAGGCATTTGCTTACCTGTGACAATGAACTTTTCTACTGTCAGTCTGAAGTTGCTTTTCTGACTGCGGAAGTTGTCAAATCGAACCAACAGGAAAAACGAAAGACTACTAATTATGTAAAACACGGGCTGGTGTTTTCTGTGAACATTTCGTTATTCAATTTTGTAGTTGTCAAGTTTTAAGCCGGCCAAAGCCCTGCCTCGCATTTTGCTGCTTGTTCCGGTTGCGTGTTTACAATGACAACATAGACTGGCTGGATGTAAAACCAACTATGACTTTATGTACTGTAAAGCTTTTACGACACAATCACTTAAATACTCACTCTTGCAACTCGTGTCAGCTGAGTCACATTTTTAGTCCTCATTTCTCAAATAAATGCTACAGGTTTGCTCGTTTGGAAACAAAAGTGTTGATGGCAGCGTCACTCGAGCTAGTCTGTGTTTAGCCGATAGATATTTGTAACGTCTATGAGGACAAAAAGAAAATATGGCATAATTTTGTTGGTTGGGAGAACTATGTTTGTGTTTGAGTGTTCAAGAATGGAAAATGGTTTGTGGGCACATCCTTAAAACACAATCAATACTTTAATGTCATAATTACGTAAACAATGTGATCCTCTTGGGTATGTCTTATGTGCTCTGTGTCCTGCAACCCTAAGGTGTATTCTTTGTCTTTTTCAGAGATAAAAGAAATAGTTTTTGCAGATGGCAAAAAATCTGAACTATGCAAGGTAGGAGGTGTTTTATGATTTTCTAGCAAACAGGGAAAAATGTATGGCTCTGAAAGTTTAAAAATGTGATAATTTGCTAACATAGAAACAAAATAACATCCCAAGTCCTTTAACCAAGATTTCCATAGGATATCTTTGTGTTTGACTGGTTAAATTTTCATCCTTACAGATATTAATTCTCGATCCTTTCACCACCAAACTCTTGTCATCATGCTGCAAAATGTCAGATTTGATGGCAGAGAAAATCACAAGTACGTCATGTTTGAAGAACTGTTTTACACATGATACTGATCAGTGCTAAATGTACTGAATTTTACATGAGGATGCACCTAACTGTTGTGTTGTCATTTGCTTCTTTTTAATTGTCTAGTTGTAGAAGACTTGTACAAAATCAGACAGCCTGTTCCAGAAATGAAAGCCATTTACTTCATGTCCCCCACACATAAGGTTTGACCTTATAACACTCATTGTCACCTATTATAATGTAAACATCCAAGAAGTATAATTGTGTTTTTTTTTTCTTGATTTGTAATTACAAAATGACTATTGTATGTCTCAATGCAAGATGAAGAGCTGAATTAGTTTTAATAGCAAAGCATTGATCCCTGGGATTGAAATGTTGCATTTGTTTTATATATAACTGGCTGTTGTAAATAACAAAAAATATATTGCTTGAGTGCACTTCTCAGGTAAAACAATTACATTCACAAACAATATTCTTTTTGTATACTGATTTAAGAATGATATGACATTTAAATAAACATAATAATGATATTGATGATAATAATACACTTTTCTGACAATCTCCTGAAATCTCTGCAGTGTGTGGAGGCCTTTATTGCTGACTTTAAGCCCAAACCCAAATACAAAGCTGCATATGTTTATTTCACAGACTGTAAGTAACAGATTTACTTATTTCAAATTAGACTGTGTTAAAGATTAAGAAGTTTCTTGGCAGTTTATGCACAACTTGCTCTGTTTCTTTTCAGACTGCCCTGATGAACTCTTCAACAACATGAAAATGTACTGTGCTAAGTACATACGAGTCTGTAAGGAAATCAACATGTCCTTTATTCCACAAGAAGCACAAGTGAGTGTTGTCAGGGGTTTCATTTATTACTTACTTTTTTATTTACTTAGGAATAGCATAGTTCCTTTAGTGCTGGGTTCTCAAAAGGTGGACTGTGGCCCATACCCAGATCTCGACATGATCTATTTCAGAACTGTACTTGAAAAATAGTAATTTAAAAATGAAAATAGTTCTTTACATGCTTTAACATTAATCATTAAATGATTCTGGGGTTTTCACTGATGGCGAATTTTCTGAAATAATTGAAATGTAGGTAATTTATATAAAATGTAAGGTGAGAACTGAATAACATGGAATTCTGTTTTCTGTCTTTCTTCAGGTGTTCACATGTGATAATCCAGGAGCATTCCACAGCATCTATAGCCCCCACAGTCAGGACAAAAAAAAGACCCTGGAGACGCTGGCCGATCAGCTTGTCACGCTCTGTGCCACGTTAGATGAAAATCCCGGAATTAGATACAAGAAGTAAGCCAGAGGAAATCTAACTTCTCATTTTACAACACACCTCAGTAAACAAACACACAGGTTTTCTTAGGAGAAAGACTGTTACCAAAACTACAGAACAAATCAGATAATTTAGAATAAAAAGTGAAAAATGATGAAGGTAGTTATTTTAAAAAGCAGGTGATTGATGTAGACACATTGATTGTTCCCAATCACTTCAGAATTTCTTACATATCTCACTTTGTTTGTTTATGTGTTTGGTGTCTTGTCAGACTTAGATTTATTTACTCCCCTGCACTTTTTAGACCCAGATGACCTGAAGTTGCCCCCCAACAAACACTCTGTATTAGAGCAGTGATAAAATAAAGTACGGTTAAATAAGTGGATATACAGAGGGCGACATTCTGCACGTGCCTTAAACTGGTAAAAGATATTCGGATTAAGTTGATCAGATGATTAACATGTTTATTTTGACAGCACTAATTTGAAAGTATAGTTATAGTTGTAGCCCATTTTTCATTATTAGTCTATAGTGAAAAAGAAGTTCACGATTTGAGAAAAATGCATTGTTTTGTTAAACCCCTGTATTATTGTATTATTGAAAATATTCATATCACATCCAGAGACAGCAACATGGAGAACGCCAAGACTCTCGCAGAGCTTGTGGACAAAAAACTGACCAGACATTATGAGCTGGATGACAGTGGAAAAAAGAAGGTGAGATCCCTACTATGAACTTAACTTTTATTGTTTAACATGAAGCAGGGTTCACAACAGGCCATGGATGATTTTCCCCTTCGACAGTTTAACAAAAGGTATTATCTACGAGAAACCGTTGCCTCCTTTGCCTTGAGCCGATCAAAGTGTTGTTTGTGAAACCTGGTATGATAAAAGTTGCTGCTCCTGGGTAAAGGCTCAGTCTGTATCCTGCTTGTCACGGAAAGAGAACAAATGGTCAACTGACACTTGGGCTGCAGGCGACCCTGAACAGGCCGAAGCACAATTGGTTAGAGTTGGATGAACTGGTGACTCAAGTCACTTTCATACCTCTGGTGACAATCTCGTTCTGTTATTGTGAACTATCGAAAAACAAACAATACAGGACAAATATGATCCCAGACGTATTGCATATTAAAAAAAAAAAATTGGTTTGGTTGGAGCTTTGGTCGCACAAAATGTTTATTGTTACAGGACAACAATGATGCAGGTTGATTTAGTCACTTGGCACATAATTCAACCAGGACTAAAAAAATCCCTGTTTTTAAGACATCTGGAGAGTTTTTGGTTCTTTGTATGAGGGCTCCAAAAATAAATTTAATAAGTTAATAGAGCATTTCTTGTGTACATACGTTTTTGGTCCATAGTGTACGGATGGTAGAAAAAAAAATATGAAAAAAAAAAGTGTGTTTTAAAAGGCAAATAAAGCAACACTAAAGTTGTTTTGATTTTTTTTTTTTCCCCCAAAGTGAGTCGTGGGTTATTTCCACTGAACAAATCAAAAAGCCTCTGACTTTCGCTCAGTCATTTTCTATTGTGTGAGATGGTCGTTGTAGTTAGATACAGAGGACAAATTTCATTGTCTAATCTCATATGTTTTTTTTCCTTTATATTTCCAGGAAAAGACCCAAGCCCAGTTGCTGATCGTGGAAAGGTCTTTTGACCCGGTCAGCCCCATCCTACATGAGCTGACCTACCAGGCCATGGCCAATGACCTCATTAACATCCAGAATGACACCTACAAGTAATTTAAGCTCTCTTTTCTCTAGTCCTCCTGATTGACTTTTATACATATGATACAGTCTCATAAATCAGAGGGCCAGGTTCTCTTTGTTTCATTTTCTTTTTTTAAGTTTGTTAAAAAAAACTGTGATCTAAAATGACAAAACTGAGCTCCAGTTTAAAGATGACTACAGGACTTTTGCTGCTGTGTCTTTCCCCCTTTTCTTCTCCTCTTTCTTTGACCTGGTAAATACAGGCAGTGAGAGAAAATACGAAAGAAAGGAACCAAACAAATGAAACCCACACACACTGACTGAGCAACATTATTTAGCTGCATAAACCAGACTCAAGTGTAAAGATATTGTTGTGGACAGGTACAAATCAAAAGACGGTTCAGAGAAGCAGGCCCTGCTGAATGAGGATGACATGCTTTGGGTGAAGCTGCGACACAAGCACATCGCTGAGGTTTCAGAGTAAGTTTTTCAAGCGCTGGAATATGTGAGTCTTCTGTCGTCACCTTAACATTTACTCTGTATTTCCATCTGTATTTTCTTGAATCACAGGCAAATTCCCAAAATGGTAAAAGAAATATCTGCAAGCAAGAAGCAGCAAGATGGAAAGGTGCAGTTCCTCATCTGTCAAAATCCACGTTGTTGAAAAAAATACAATAATTATTTAACTATGTTTTAAATTTACCTTCCCAGATCACAATAGGCAGTTTGGCTCAAATGATGAAGAAGATGCCTTCATTCCGTAAACAGATGACTGAGGTATGAACTGACAAACTATAGCTGCATCATATTGAATGGTTACTAAATAAACAGAGCCAACATGTCATTTATGATTTATTTGGGCAGGGGGCTGGGGCATATTTACATTAACATGTCTTGTTTGACTACTATAATTCATTTAGCTATTGAATGTTTGAAATTATAAATTAATATTCATTCTATGTTTGAATTTCAGCAAACCATTCATCTGCAGTTGGCCGAGGACTGTATGTCACATTTCTCAAACAACGTGGAGAAACTCTGCAAAGCTGAACAGGTTTGTTTGTGGTCTAGTTCAGATCTACAACGAACAGGCATACGTTTTGTAACTCTGCGGTAGAGGTGTTAAAGAAATGACCTTGGCCTATACATGTACAGTGCAGAGATTTTTAATTTGCTACCTGAAATGTGTAAATATTTAGATTGGCTCCTGTCTATGTAGGATCTGGCAGTGGGGTCAGATGTGGACGGTGTGAAGGTAAAAGACTCAATGCGGACCTTGTTGCCTGTTCTGCTCCATCCATACAGCACCCATGAGAAAGTCAGAGCCGTGCTGCTCTACATTTTCAGCCTCAATGGTAAGCAAAACTGAAAATGTAAAAATATACTGTATATATATTGATATATAAAAGATGCGGCATGCTAAAGGAGAAATCAAGATCTCAGATTGATATAGATATCAGCAAATACTAAGATTGCAGTATATGTATTGGACAAGGAAAACTTGTATCAAGTCACCCCTTCTGCTGTTACTCTTCTATGTGGTTGATAGCTTATTATAGGGTAAATTAAGTTTTCATGTTTTTTAGCCCAGAACTTCATTCAAATGTGGTTGTTTTAAAGATGCTGATGAAAAACTCTGACTTGACTTTATTGAGACCCGTATATCATGTAGTCTTAAAAAAGCAGTGGTAAACAATGTAAAAATGTATCTGTAACTGTTTATTTGTAAACAGGAACAACAGACGAGAACTTGAATAAACTCATCCAACATGTTAAGATCGAGGACCAACGAGAGTTTATCCTGAACTGGAAAGAATTAGGTGTCCCCATTATAACATCTGTAAGTGCAAACATTGATGTGGGTGTTGTCCACATAAAATTACATCCTAACTACATCCTTATATTTATATATGTTTGAATCCAGCAGAGTCTCTTCTCTCGTAAACCAACGAGACGAGAGCGTTCCCAGGAGGAGAGGTACAACCTGTCCAGATGGACCCCTGTCATCAAAGATGTGATGGAGGTCAGTGTGAAGGAAGATCACCAGGAAGAAGTATTATATATTTTTAATGATGAGATGGCATTTAATGCAGATTACGTTTTAGATTACAGAGTTAATTATGAAGCATGCAGCAATCCAAACTTCTTGACACCCTTGACAAACATTTGTGAGGAAAAATAATCATCTGGCCTGTAAACATATGTTTTGTTTTTACTTCATTACGGTCTCAGTGTCTGAACCCCTTTTTGACAAGAATCACATTCCATAAAACTGCTTCAAAATCGGTGTACTCTGAAGCTGGATAAGACTTTCAATAAAGTATAATATTCTGAATTTCTTTTTTCTTTTTTTAAATTTCATAAATTCCACATAATAACAGTAACAATATGTAGCTTTAGTGTGGTATCTAGTTTTTTTGTTTTTTATTTTCAAATTAGAGGAGACTTGGTTGCGTGGTTACAGAAGAAAGGTCAAAGTAAAGTAGCTTGGCACCAATATCAAATATGTAACCAAGCTTTTTTTCCCTCAGTTGTGTAGTGAGAACTTGAAGAACTAAAGTGTTTTACTACTGTATTTTCCAGGATGTAGTGGAAAACAAACTGGACACCAGAGATTGGCCTCATCAGTCTGAGTCTCCTGCTGCCTGGAATGGTTCTGGGGCTGTCAGGTGGGTGTCAGTAACCACCCTGTTCCTAATGTGTCTTGAGTTTGATGTTAGTGATGGACTCTTTACTGAATATGTGGGAAAAGCCAAATTTTGTCTGCATTTAATTTTACATACATGTATTCTGAAGAATAACAGCAAAGCTTAAAGGGAAGATTTCTAAGACAGTAGTGAGACCTGCTATGATGTATGGTTTAGAGACAGTAGCACTGTTGAAAAGACAAAAGGCTGAGTTGGCAGTGACAGCGATGAAGATGTTGAGATCTTCGCTTGACCAGGATGGACAGCATTAGAAAAGAGCAGCTCAGACGGACAGTTAAGGTGGAGCCGTGTGGAGATTTAAGTTAGAGAGGTGAGCTGATGGTGGTTTGGATATGTGTTGAGGAGAGGTAGAGAGTAAATCAGACAAAGGATGTTACAGATAGAACTGCCAGGTAAGGGGAGAAAGGGAAATTTAGAAATGTTGTAAAAGAGGACATGGAGATGGTGGATAGGGTAAGATGGATATGCAGACAATCCACTCTGGGGAACCCTAGAGGAACAGATGAAAGAGTTTCCTCCAGGTTCTCTGGCTGTAAAACCCTCCACCCTCCACTGAGTACAGGAATAACTGTGGTTGATCATGGTTGTTCTTCTCTATTTGTGACTTTTTGATTGACAGTAGATGTGCTTAGGGTGTGCCACACCCTCAACTGATGACTGCTGTGATTGGCTCCAGTTCTCCTGTAACCCAAGTAGGAAAGAACTAGAAAGCTATAAGAATAATAGAAAATGAAGGCAGTAAGATTGTGATGAAGTATTGCCCCCTGGTGATGGTATGTGAACTCCAGTCACTTTGGGGTTTTGTGTTAGGACTTGTCCTAAGACTGTTTTAATATTTTAATTAATAAGCAGTTGTAATTAAGTTTCCTTTATCTTCTCCTCAGTGCCCGTCAAAAGCACAAAGCCAGTGCTCAGGACGAACGCCGGACTGGTTCACGGTTCATCATCTTTGTCATAGGAGGAATCAGCTACTCTGAGATGCGCACAGCCTACGAGGTCACTAATGCAGTCAAATCCTGCGAGGTCATCATTGGTGAGTTTTGTTACTGGAGAGCATTGATTACAGCTGAAGTGTCAAATGAACTTTACAGGGCAGACACAGTATTTTACCCAGCTTTTTTTCACACATTATTATTCGCATTTGGGCATTAATTAATTCTGTTCCATTGTAGGGTCTTCCCATATTTTGACCCCTAACCGTCTGCTTGATGACATCAAGGCCCTCAGCAAAGGCCCCATGGAGACTTTTACAATAGAGGAAAGGAGCAATGCCTGAGGTGTCTGGCTATCGCTAACTGCACACTGCACTCAACTCATTCTCCCAAATGGAAGGAAACATCGGGTTCACTTATCTTAACATTTTCACACTCTTTTAAATGATGGAGAACATTTATGCTAAATATGCAGTAAAATCTATTGTATGAGATTTCCTCAAATATACTTAATGTTCATATTTGAGGCTAAACATGCTGCAAGTTACTTACTGACTCTGAGAGCTCTACACTGTCTAACCTCTTCTTTTTTAAACTTTTCATCTTGGATTTGTGCAAAAATATATTTTTCCTCTATTATCAAACTAGACCCTATTTAGCAACATGATAAAGAATAATTATTTTATTTTTGGCATCCCAAAAATCACTTGCTGCCTGTTTCTGGGTCTCAGACAATTCTCTGAGAATACCTTGCATAACTTGAAACCAATTTAACCTATCCCTAAAAAAACATTAGGTCACCTGTCGAAAGCCTTTTTTTTTTTTTGAGAGGGGATTGTTTGAAAAGAAGCACAAAGTTAATGTAAATACTGTATGTAGGCACTTAGTCCCTGATCTGTCATTTCAAATTCTATTTCAGTTCCTGCTGTTTTTAAATAACTATCATAATAATTTTGAAGAGTGGTTTTATCATAGAATATTTACAATTTTGTTGTATTGAACAACTGACTAATAAAAGGATGATGTGGTTCAACATTAGGGACTGTTGTGTAGGGGTATATATATATATATATATATATATATATAACATTTCTTCTGAAGACTTCATGCTTTTAATGACATATTTACAGTAAACTGCAAAAAGGCAAAACTAGAGAAACATGAAACGTTATTGATGCTTCGATTGATAAATTAATAGTTTCCTTGTGGCAGGCAACAGAGACGAATAACTAAAAACCTTTTTCCAGTTGTGTATTTTGCCTTACAGTTTTCAGGACATAACAGGAAAAAATACTTTACTAATTTATGTGTAATTCCTAAAAAGATCTTTGCTAATTACTCTTAGTACTACTCACTCATATTGAACCATGTACGTAAAAGGTTTCTTTCATAGATGGTATGGCAACAGAACAAAGTTAACTTTATATTTATTACCGTAAATTAAGCCCAGGGAATGACAATGAGTAGACAACTACCAGGAGGAGCCTGTAAAAGACACTACTCACCTCTTTCAGGGACAATACAGTATGTGAAACAAAGGCAACATGGTGTCTCAGGAATATTCTAGATCAGATTTAGCCTAGATTTTACCTATTGTCAACAAAAACAATGTGTGCAAACACCAGGAGGCTTAAAATGAGACTTGTTCGTAAGTGGCAGGGAAGGTGCTTTTGTACTGAAGGTGAAAGAAAGTAATAAACAGTTGATCCCATTTATTGTAATGAATAGGAGGAGCTTAGAGTTAAGTTTTATGTGTCACCAAAAGCCACACTGACAAAAGGAAGAGACTGCTAATCTGATCGTTTCAAGTTCATGGATACTTAATGACTGGTAAAGAGAAAGTAATCAGACATCAGCTGTAGTTGTCATGTGAAGCAGCACAGTAATGCACTACCAAGTGGAACAAAGAAAGATTTTCAATGAAGAGGTTCGGTCTATTCAATTTGCACATCTTTAAGTCAGATCGGGGAGATAATTGCAGGAAATGGCAACCCATACAGTATATATCCAGTATATAATATCCTTGTGGCTTCAGTGTTTGTACTCGAGAAAAAAATGGTATACCTGTGTCTGGATGTTTTAATAGATGGTCATAATTAGTTGTAGCACAACCGTAAAAATAATGTTAATTCAAAGAAAATGGAAAAAAAATATTGAACTAGTTTCACCCTTGGCTTATCGCATCTTCTCGGATGTCAGCTGATGGCATTTCAAGGTGTTATTGGTTAATGAAACTTATGCCAGTATGACCTGAATATAAGGTGTTGTCCCAGCACTGATACAGAGATGGGTACAGAAACACTTGTGTTTACACTATTTATTGACAGATAAATTAGAAGGTGGAACCAAAAGAACTGGAGCTGGTGGTTAGGAAGGCAGGCTTGTGTCTGGAAGGTTGCAGGTTCTAATGAGAATGGCAGTGTCGCCTCACAAAACAATACTAAAATAATTGGATTACTCAACGAAGATGGCAATAAATTGGATAATTGATATACAATATTCATCTATATCTCCCTGATAGTGCTGTAGTGAAGACTGTCAATCATCCCCTCTGAGCGTCCACAGAGCAGAGTGAGTTACAGAGTGAGTTACAGAGTGAGAGTGAGTTTAAGCGTCAAGTAACAGTGCAAGAATACACACACACACACAGGGGGTGGTCCTGCTTCACTGTACCGTGTAACCCTGTACAGAACACAGAACACAAGTGAGTGACTTTATGACCTACTTTTCCTTCTGTTGCCATAATGCAATACATCTCTGTCATCTGGTCATAAAAGGTTATTGGATCCTCAAACAAATATTCTTTCTGTCATACGAAGGCCACAGGTCATTCTCAGAAAGTCAATAAAAAAGTCAAGTATTGTGATATATTCTTAAAACAATTGGCTTTTACTTTCTCTTTTTGTAAAAACCACCTTTGGAAAATATCTATTGAGACTTTAGTACATAACAAAATGTTATACTATGTTATCATAGTATATAAATGTTATACTATGTTAAATGTTATCACTATATAATTTTATAATAAAAGTGATTTAGCTATTACAGCCATCAAAACTCAAACACAAAAAATAAGTACAGTTTGACAAAATATAGAAAAGTAGCAGTATTATAGTAGTTAAAAATATACATATATGCAGCACATAGCTACGCAGTCTTTTAAGAGAGAGAAAAAAAGTTTTCAACAATTTATAATTTCAAAAAGCAAAGCAAATTTTTAATTTCCCCAGAAATTGATTAAAAGTTTCCCAAATTAACCAAAATGTTAAAACGAACTAACCATTTAACTGCATCAAAGGCTAGAAGACACATTTTGGTTTGAACGGCAGTTGGCATCATTTTGTTGAAACAATCGCGTATTCTGGGCTTTTCTTTTACACATTTATGTTTTCTCTGAGAAAAACTGATTTAAAACAAAAATGGACAGATAAAAGGATGAAAGATAACACCTCGAAAACTGTAAGTTAACGGCATCTTACGGTCACAAAGAAGTGGTTGAAACTACAGCAACGCCGTAGTGAAATATTCGTGTCTGCGCATGCGTGACAAAACCTCCACTTCCAAGTTTTTTGACAGTGCCATGACGACCGTTGTAACATATAACAATATGGTGTCAACTTTTTATGAAGTTACCATAAAGCCTTTTAACAAATTTACTCTAACTTACTAAAGTTAAACTGAGTCATTATCAGGGAAGAGACGCCTAGGCTGAAATGTTGTCGTCGGACTGCAAAGGTGTTGCGGTAGAAGGTGCCTGTGCTGCCGGTGGTGATGAAAGGGAGCCGGGAGCACAGGAATACAGTCCCCAGTACAGAGCAGCGGAGAGCGGTGAAGAAAAGCAACCACAGCCCGACATTCAGCAGTGGTACGATGGTTCCTGCTACGAGGGCGAGTTCGTGGACGGACTAAAACACGGTACAGGAAGGTACACCTGGAGCACTGGAGAGGTGAGTAAAGTATAAAAGCTAATATAGCTAACGTTGAGTGTAAACTGTAGACGAAATGTTTTGCATTTTAAACACATAAGTCGTAAAACGCAGTATAACGCTGTGTTTAATTGACCTAAATTATTGCCATGATTAACACTTTATTTAACTGTTTTAAAACTAGTTTCAGAAATGGCACTTTAATACAAACTCAATTGCCAAATATAATTCTAAAATGTATTACAAATTATATCCAGTAATCAGAACTATGTAATAAATGTATTTGACTTGAGTTATATATCCTTGTCTGCTCCTCCAACTTGTGCAGTACTATGAAGGCTCTTTCTACAAAGACTACAGACACGGGGATGGGGTGTACTGTTGGCCCACAGGTCATAAGTTCACTGGCAAGTTCTACCTCAACAGAAAAGAAGGTTATGGTAAACAAATTTTCCCCGATGGAGCCACATTCCAGGTATAGTCAGTTTAAACTTTAAGATTATACATTTTTACTACATGAATAGTTTAAATGGCAAAACTTCCTGTCCACTGGGTGTCAGGGTTTGTACCACACTGGCCAAAGGTTTGGGCCAGGTGTGGTCACTTATCCAGATGGGCGCCAGGACGTGGGTCTGTGGGTCGGGCAGCATGTTCTACAACTCTGCAGAGCTGAAGAAGAAGGCTTTACTCTGCAGGACTTTCCTGAATATGCTGCCTACATGGAGCCAGCGGTCATCTCTGACTCTCTGATTCAGGTCAGACTCTTATGTCATCTGGGTGAAAACTCTCTGTTGTGACTAAAGGTAAATGATGACTAAAACATCACTCGTCCCTACAGTCAGTTAAAGGCTCCATTTCAGTTTACTGTAAATGTTGCCCTAATCTGATTTTTCTGTGTTTTAATTAGGACTGTCAAATGACCAAAAAAATAATCTGATTAATCACAGATCAGCTATGTGATTGATGTGAATCAATTGTAATTAATATCAATTATTAATGTTTAATCATAATAAATCATCAATCTTCTTTTTCTGATAGACTTTTTTTTCTTCTTCTCTGTTCTAGCCCGAAATTCAACAAATGAAAGCCCAGGCGACGGTAAAGCAAATGAACAATTAAAACTATTGTAAAATTTGTATTTTATATTTTAAGTTGTTGTATTTAAGAATTAACTTATGCAACACTGATATAAGCTCTTGCTTATAAGCTCTATTTTATATGTAAGACTGTTTAACCTGTAATTTATACATATCATATCTGATGTTCTGTCTAATTATTGACTAACATATAGTAGATTGCACATCCTGCATGGAAAATAATGACAGTAGCGTGTGGAACAGAAGTTTAGGTAGACAACGATCTCTCCCAAATTTTGAAAAAAATAGATTTTGTTTCCTGAAGGCATTAATAAACATCTTTATAGGACATAAAAAAGCTGGAGCTCCAGACATTTTGGACACATTGTCTACATGATTATTGTTTCTGTATTCATCTCAATTTGAATTCCTCTGCTCCGCTCAGGCTCTTGTAGACAAAGAACTGCTGTCTGATGAGACATTTATTTACCCTGTTGGCATTGAGATGTACTCCACAAATGGTGATCACTTACCCCTGCCTCCTGGGCGAAGAAAAGATTTAGATCAACACTTTTATGGCGAGCAGTTGGAGTCAGACGACTATCTTCACCAAGGATACGAACGAGACCCACTTTACAAACTTCCTTTAATGGCTCGCATGCAGGCTAACATCTACAAACACAGGTCAGACTCACGGAAAGTTACAGAGACCTAACACAGGTGAACATTCTTCACCAGTGGTGTCACACTCGTTTCTTTGGCCTATAGTTTGGCAGTTTGAAACTCTTTCTTTATAAGTGCGGGCATTAAGCGTAAAAAAAAAATTGAAAAGTATTTTTCTATTTTTGTTTCAGATGCCAGGCTAAGCACGTGGGCTGGGATGTGGCAGCAGTTCTGTCCTTGAACAGGGAAAGTTTTGGTCCTAAGGGGCCTCTGGAAGTGGAGTCAGAGCATCTGATTTTTCACGCCTCCCGAGGAGACGCACACGAAGTTTCCGTGATCCTCAAGTCTGGTTTGGTGGACCCTGATGTAGCAGATTCACATGGTCACACTGCACTGATTGCCGCCACTGTAAGTCATTATTATTCGTTTAGATTAGTTTGGTCTGTTTTTATTCATTAACTGCAGCATTATTTTATACATTTACATCTTTCAGGTTAATTGCCATAATGATGTGATCCAGCTTTTGTTGGACATGGGAGCTGATGTTGACAAACTGAACAGTGAGGGCATGTCTGCTCTGGCCGTGTGTCATGTCCTTTACTACCCTTTTTGCTCTCTGCAACCCAGCTTCACTCAATCGCCCGAGAGAACTCGGGTAAGACTGAACTTAGTCACTGGAGTCAAGGCTATTTTAGAATTTTTACTCACTTACTTACATTAAAGCACACCTCTGTCTAATCTGTAGTTTTGATTTTTAAACTGTTGCTTCAGTTCTTCATACGTTTGAATCCCCTTTGTTACTTGGTGTGTCCTGCAGGCTGTAACTTCATCATTTGGCAACAATTCCCTGAACAGTCAACAGAGCTTCAGTAAAGACACACCTGAGCCTCACACCACTCCTCGGACCTTTAGCAGCTGTAGCCAACTCTCTGACCAGTAGGAAAACCACTCCACTGTCACACTGTATATGCCAATATTTCAATTAATATTGACTTATCACAATTGTCATGAAGTTATGTCATCATAAAATAATTCACAATTCACTTAAGATCATAATATAAACTGAAAACTTTTTTATTATTTACATTTAATTTAATTTACATTTAAAACACACAATGCTGTTACATACTAAATAAAAAGTTACTAAATTTGGAACTGAGGGATCTACATTTGTAATTGCTAGAGAAGAAATAAAAGAAAAATAAAATTAACCAACGCCATGAATTTTTGCATGGTAATTGTTAATAATAGAATATCTATCTATCTATCTCTAGAATATCAATATATGTTATCTTAGTGTATCAATATTTTCGTACACCCCTTCATTTAATGAGTGTTAATTGGGAGAGTCAATTGAGTATTCTATAGGACTTACTTACATACAACTACTAATCACTAGCACTACTTCTCAATATATTATGTTTTTCTCTGCTAGGAAAATACGTTTTGTTCACTTAATTTAAGAGATTTAATTTAATTTCAGAGAAGCTGAAAAACAGATCCGGGATATCTTTCAACATAGCAGCACAAATTCAGATGACAGTGAACTCACCACTGAGCGTTTCCCTGATCTACATGAGGAGACACTGGAACAGAGTGAGCTGCGGGAGAATGTCGGAGGGAGCAAACAGGAGGAAAAGATGGGGGCTGAAGGGCAAGAGTTGGAAGCAGAGTCTGTTAAAAGTGTGGAGGAGGTCACATTGCAGCCCAAAAAGCAAAGCTTCAGCTCGGTCCGTTCTCTCTGCAGCTACACCATCGATGTGACACAACAAATGATGGAGCTTTCAGCAGAAGCTCTGAGTCGGACTGGCCGTCCTCAGCACTCAGACACAGAGGAGACTGTTCGCAAAATGGCTGCAATGAAAATCCAGTCAGTTGTTGTTTCTCTCTTGTCTGGTGATGCTTTTACCGTCTCTGTGATTAAGTTCTATATGTTTGTTGGATTAGGCACAAGAATCGTCTGAAGACTCTGAAGCTGCTGTTGAAATGGGGGGCCAACCCAAATGTGTCCAGAATTCCCATGCCCGTCCTCTTTTTGGCAATCATGGCAGCTGACGCCAAGGCTGTTGAGAGACTCCTGTTACATGGAGCTCGCACCGACATTCCCCTCACACCTGAGGTAGGAAGAACACACTGACAAAAAGACAGCTAACAACAACGAGTCAGTCCAGTTATTAAATTGTAAAATTATTCAGATTAAAATAAATTATATACACACTGTGTATATTCCATAATTCCACCATCCTATTCATTGTTGTGCTAACACACAGTTGATACATATGGTGTCTTTACACAGACCAGGGAAATGTGTCATTTTACCAAAGCAGCTCTAATCGACATACTATCTTAATGCCCAGCAGGTTTTTGTGGTGCAGAGTAATCACTAAAATCCACCAACTTTACGAAGCAAAATTTGTGTTATATTTTTTCATACTTTTATTGTCATTTTCCATATTATTAATTCCATCATTTGGCTTCTGTTCAATTATAGAATTTATAGATAATTTATAGAAAAAAAGTTTGTGTATTGTCATATTTAGAAAGGTTTATTATTATTATTACTATTAATCATGATTCATTATGATTCACCCACAGCTACCCTGTGATTGATCAGTTTAAAAAATAGTTATAATTCACAGTACTATTAAAATCTATTACAATATTTAAATGTTCTTCTAACCTGTGTTTATAATTCTAGAGAAAAGGCCTTTACCCTTTGCATGTAGCTGCAGCTCTGCCAGGATCTGCTGGTCACACCATCACACAGCTGCTTTTGCAAGCTGTCTCTGACCCCAACGTACAAGCCTGTGATCAGGACGAGGTGTACGAGCCAGATAGGGTGGGTGTGGATTTTTTACACTGTTTTTTACACACTTATACTATATTTAATGTAAAACTTAAGAGTCTACCTCTTGGATTTTACAGTCTACTCTAAAGGCCCAGAAACCTCTGAGGAGGGCCAAGCGACCACGGCTTAAAGAAGGTGGCAGAACACCACTGCACGTGGCCTGTCAGAGGGACAGAGACTTTGAGGTCAGTATATAAACTCCATGCTCTCTGACAAGAAACACAGCTTTCTAGAGCCTGTAGTTAATATCATAGCAACACAGAAAACCAAATTTCTTATTTTTATTTTTTGCAGAATGCTACTAAGGTGGTAGCTTACCTGCTGTCACATGGAGCCAGTACAGATCTCCTTTGGAGTGGACATTCACCCCTCTCTCTGGCTATCGCAAATGGAAATGAGCGGGTATACACAAACACACACATATGCAATATACACATGCTATTTTTTGTTAACAGTCACAGTTAAATATACCAGATTTTAACCAGAGGCTTCTTCCCATCTACAAACCCAAGATCTATAAACTGTGAGCTGTCCAATCTAAAAGTAATTGTTTTACGTCTTCTTTTCACCACATAGGCAGTGGAGGAACTGTTGAAAAGAGGTGCAGATCCCAACATCCCCCTGGGCCGTGCAGTGGGCAGCGCCCTTTGTGCTGTGGCCAACGTCAACTACAATTTGGGTCTCAAAAGACAAAAATTGGTATTGATACAGATATATGAACACCGTTCTGTTAAAAGTTCATAGTTTCAAAAACAAAAGAAGTGGAGAATACATTCATTCAGTCATCTACAGTGTATTTGTGTCTGTGATGTAGCTGGAGATGCTGGCTGAGGCCGGTGCAAACATCCTGATGCCAATCAGGGTGGGTGATGTGGTCGGAACCGCAGTCGACTACGCACATAACTGCTTTAATCAGGTATCACACAAGTCACTGCAGGCATTTAGTTACATGTAAAATATGTCATATTTGTTTTATACATTAAACCATTGTCTGTGCTAAACTTAGATGAAGATTAAACGTACCGGTAATAACCTTAGGGTTGTTGTCACTTGTTAAAAAGGCTGCAGTACACATTTGATTTACTGTGTTAAATGTTCTGTGTTTTCTATAAAGAAATAGGTGTATGCTATATTAGAAGAGCATGACCATCAAAAAGTGATGACTTCAGTTTTGTTTATGATTTGTGGATCAAGCCACACAGAGCAATATTTCTAAATTATATATCCTTGATAAGATGATGCATTTGTTTTTTGTATAATTATTTTTTACATAAAACATGTTTTATCTTTTTATTGTTATTTCTTTCCTCTTACATCTAATGTTACAATCTAGGACCCGAGGATTGCCAACACTCCCTTCCACACCCTGAGTGCAGAGGAGAGGGAATCGTTTGTAAGACGGCGCCAGCTGTTGAGCCTGATGGGAGATCTTCTGAGACAGGCCGCTCACAAGAAGGATATGGAGGAAAGAGAAAAAGAAGAGGAGCTCAAACTCAATGGTCAGTGTGATATATCTGAGATATAGAAGGTTGTTTATGTGTAAATGTCTCTTGAGAGCTTTTTGCTCCTTAAGATCCACTAGTATCTACTGTGACCACTGCAATGTTGTAGCCAAGATGTGCTAAATGGTGATTTTCAATATTAAAAAATATTATTAAAATATATATATAATATTAAAATCCATTGCACCCAGTAAACCATACAGTGTTTTCTGCCTGTTTTCATGTGTGTTATCATACAGGAATATCAGAGGCCTCTGGGTTACCTGGACCAGATGGGCCTCACACAAAAGAAGAACAGAGGTACAGTAAACTCGCCTTTATGCAATGTACTATATGCATTATGAGGCACAAAATAGGAAAATGAAATTCCTGTTAAATGTTTTGTTTGTGATTATGTCATTCTCAGAGAACAAGCATTTAAGTTCTGCTACCACTGTGGCCGCACAGCCTCTGTGAAGTTGACTGCTTGCACCCGCTGTAACAAGGTTTTCTACTGCTCCACTGACTGTAAACTCAGAGCATGGGCAGAAAGACATAAAGACGAGTGTATTCGGGAGCCGAGTAGAGTCCAAGCATCGGCAGAAAATCAGAGAGAGGAGAGTGTCATTGACTTAGGTAGGAGTGATTTTCTCTATAAACAACCAGCAAAACCAGCCATGTTATTTCTTTCAAGGAATATCAGTATATCTTTGTGTTTTTTTTACTTGTTTATTTCAAAGAAAATGTTTTCTAAGGATTTTAATCTGTTCTCTGTTTTCTCTTACTCCAGAATCTGAAAATAGCAACCAGAAGAGAGTTATGTTTAGAATCCAAAAGGGGCTCAAGCTAATAAACGCCAGGTATAAATTCAAAACAATCAACGATCCGGTGCTGACCAAACCAGAGTTTGTGATGGACCTGGAAGAAAACTACAGCCGCAACTGATGGATTATGACATTTACCTTTAGGTCTGACAGTGTATTTGTAGTCCTGGTCATTTTTCTGGACCTTCTTGTGTGTGAAACGCATCCACAGTATTATTATTGTCGACCTCTTTTTGTTGACAGAGTACACCTGTTATCATAACTGGTGCATTCTATTGATTCTAGTTTGTCAACATTGCCAAATCATATAATCAAGTAAGAGTATGTACTTCATTTTTTCTGAATCAGCCAGTTAGCACTTAGTTTTTCAAAATTAAAAATGTAGTTCAATGATAACCAAAATATAGCGACACTTTCCCAGCTTACCCCATTTTGTGTTTATTGTTCTACCCTCTTGTAACTCAGTGGTGCCAAGTTCACCTGTTAAATAATAGTGCCTATCTATCTAGTATCTGATATGGTATTGATCTGATCCTAAGTAAATGGACACGAGTATTGCCGATACCGATATGTTTATGAATTAAAGTGAATGCATCACCAATTTACAGTTGAAAATAAATTATATTTTATTTACTTGCTAACATTAATTATTTATTCATACAAAGTATCGGCATCAATATATGCGATATTGGCACCGTATTTACTTGGAATCAAGCAATAGCAAGTTTTGGAGCGTCACAATACGTAACATCAACTTTTTATCTATTGTTTTATTTTTATTCAATTCTGTTTTAGAGAGCCTTTCTTACGCTGTGATTATGGTATATATTTTGACTGATTCAGTGTCACTTGGTTGTTGCTCTACATTACATCATACACTGCTGAGTCAACAGTAGGAAGAGTTACTGTATCACTCCAGCCGCTGTTCCCTCCCTCATTCTGATCAATCTCACACTGTCAAACAACACAGCTTCAGATCGGCACATAGTTCACGAAATTTTAAGGACAAAAACGACGAGTTTTAACCCGGAATCAACGCAGGGTACAACTTTATACACCTTAGTACGGACAGATATGAACACGGACCAGGAAGAGCAGGAAGACGAACTGCTCGCTCTCAATAGTATCTTCGGCTCAGAGGAATTCGTCCGAAACGATTCGAACAATGGCCCGACTGTTAGTTGAACTTCCGTCCAACTTGACTGTGTCCATGACAGAAGGTAAATAAAACATTTGTTTTCTTTCTTTCTTTGTCATTTAATGCATTGTTGCCGCTAAAAGATTATTAGTAAACAATTATTTCGAAGTCATTTACAATATATTTTGTTTACTACGTGTAAAAGAAAGCGTTTTACATAACGTCTTGCATTTTTTATTCATCATCAAATCCAACAACGGAACGCAGCAGTCACAGTAAACCAAACAATGAAATCAATAGTACAGGTTGGCATTCAGAAAAAAATGCATCAGCTTGGGTGGACTGATACAGTTTGTCCTCTCCGTGGTTATTAGGCTTTATTATCTGCAGTCCTGTTGTTGCAGATGCTGTTTACCTTCGTTTTTTGTTTTTTTTTCTCATTTTACTTATAACCAAAGTCCTCGTATTTAAATCGCTCTCATCGTCTCTCAGTGCGTACCTGGGTTGTACCACTACACTTATTGTTTTTAGAGCGCTAGCCTCCCCTTTCTTCTTTCACATAATGGTTTAAACCTAGTCTGGTTGGCACAGCGTGTGACCAAACAAAATAACGACCCGCCCTTGCCTACTTGGATACTTAGTAGAGCGGAGCAGGAGGGGCTGAGTCGGCTCGTTCGCGTAAAAGAATCAACTCTTGATGCTGGCTTGTTCGTGAACAACCGATTCCAATCCCGAGTACTGGATGGAGCCACTCCTAGTTGGCTTCTCTTCGATTATTGACCGGTTTAATGAACACGACGTTTGAATAACGTGTTTGCTTTGTGCACGTTTGTGTTTTCTAAGGTGAAGTAGTGAGCCAATATGAAATATCATTCCTTCCACCTCTGCTCTTGACCTTTGAGCTTCCAGCAGACTACCCATCCTCCTCACCTCCATCCTTCAACCTCGCCTGCAGCTGGCTGACACATCCACAGGTCAAATATCGGAGACACCAGTGCTAACACATTCTTAGAAGATCCTTAGTTATCTAGATTATTTTCATCTTCACAAGTGAAATGCAGGCACATGGTCACACTTTTGTAAAAATCCAAGCATTATACCAATGTCGGTGATTGCCTCATGCTCTCTCTCTACAACAGCTGTCTGCGCTGGGCTCTCATCTTATTGACCTCTACCAGGCCACAGGGGGCACTGTGATACTGTTCTCCTGGGTGCAGTTTCTTAAAGAGGATGCCCTTAAGTTCCTGGACATCCACACACTACTGGATCTCTCCTCAGATGAATACAAAACTCCACAGTTCAGCCAGGACTCACCAAATACCAAAGCTAGACACACTCTGGGCATCAGAGTGTCATCGGACGTCACAGATCTGTCTTCATCATCTGCCAAAGATCAAACTTCACAAGGAGCTGCTGCTTTGCCAGTCCATGGCAAAGAATCCACTGGTCTGGTCTTAAGTCCCTCACAGACAGTCCTGTCCCAGCTCCTGATACACGATGCTGAACAGAAACAGAAGGCGTTTAATACGACAGTGTTTGACTGTGGTGTGTGTTTTGTGGGCTGGCCTGGTTCAGAGTGTGTTCAGTTGCCAGAGTGTGGTCATGTCTTCTGCCAGGCTTGTCTGTCTGAGTTCTGCAGGCTACGGATCACGGAAGGAAACGTCCACGCTGTCACCTGCCTACAGACAGACTGCAGGACCATCCCCACCCCTGCACAGGTACAGTGCCTCCTGTTGGTGGGTGTCACTGTGGATTTTAAAGTTTTAAATATTGTAAAAGATTAGGAAAATTAGTGTTTAATTTTTATGATTATAGAAGTGAACAAAACATTTTGATACAAAGCAAACAAACAAACAAAAATATATATACAGTAAATATACTTGGTAATATGCACACCTTCCTTCACAGCTTACTTTTGCCTACATTGTGATCACCTTTGTACCTTGTTCACAAATCTTCCACGTTGCTGGCGGCCAATCCCCAACATTCCTTGACACACACCTACTGTACACCAACTACAGTATTTGTCCTTAGCACATGTCCAAACTAATTTAAGTTTAGCTTAGCTTTCTGTGCCTGTATCACTGTCTTTAAGTCAAAAATGATATAGTTGTCAAACTTGGGACCTGGGCTTGTAAAACCATTAACTGTGAGCTGAATGGCGGGTCAATTATTTTTTCCTCACACATTTCTTGACACTTCAGACAGAGAAACGAACTTTGTTAAACTCTAATGAGCAAATACACAAGTTAAAGCACAAGATTAGTGCCTGTAACTTGTCAAATGTCTCATCTTTTTTCCTCTCTCTCTCCTTTCTGTGTTGAAGGTCAGAGATTTGGTTGGTGATGAGCTGTTTCGCCGCTACGATCGCCTCCTACTGCAGTCATCTCTGGACCTCATGTCTGGTGTGTCTTTTCATCATCTGGTCCTATGGTACACGGAATGATAAAAAGACATGAAATAAAGATTTGTTTGTTCTTGAATACATGCAGATGTGACGTACTGCCCTCGCAAAACGTGTGGTTCTCCAGTCATCGTAGAGAAGTCCAGCAACGCCGCTTTGTGTTCTGTCTGCAACTTTGCCTTCTGTGTCACCTGCAAAAAAACCTACCATGGAACTAACGACTGTCAGACCAAGACAAACGTGAAGAATCAGATTCAAGAAGACCCACAGCAGGGCACTGTTGACCTGCCACAATCACAAGGTGCAAGCTGATATCTGTGTATTTGTGCGTGTTTGTTTCAGGACTCCTCCTCAACCCTCAGTATTTTTTTTTTAATCAACCCCATTTGCCGTGTCTTCCATAGAGGGAATGAAGTCTCTGATGGAAGACTACTTGGGCGGCAGCAAAGAGAGACAGCGCCTCCTGCTGAGCAGATATGGTTACCAGTCCTTTAAGGTGATTCTGCCAGACTATCTAAGCGAGGACTGGATCACTGTTGAATGCAAACACTGTCCTCACTGTTTCTGCAAAATACAGGTATGAACCTTTGACCTTTTATTACCATTTTTGAAAATTAGAAAAACCCAAATTTGTATATTTAAACTATAGAAAAAAACCAGTGAAGTTAGTGAAGTGCTAAGAAAACAAAAACAACAGAGCTCTAAAAATGGCACAGCTCATAATGTGTTAAATGTTAAAACATTTATTCTTTTGAGATCATCAGCTTATATAGAGTACCCTACTGTTCATGTCAAACACAGTGAGTTATTCATCTTTTTAAGTGATCTTTCCCTCCTTTCTCCCTCCCTCTCTCCATTTTTTTCTCTGCTAATATTCTTGCCATCGTGTCCTATGCTGCAGAAAAATGGAGGATGTAACATCATGACATGCTCTCGATGCAGACAGCGTTTCTGCTGGCTTTGCCTCAAAAGGCTGTCCTTCCCTGTAGATAATGGTCACTTCGAGATTGGCACCTGCACTCAGTATAGCTATTGATTAGTCACCAACACCACAGAGACAACAGAGTCAACATCCTTTGCACATGTAATATATAGTCAACACCTGCAGCTGCTAATTCTCTTGAAAAAAAAATACAGTAATGTAATCTAGTCAGTGCAAATCATTTACAGTACAATGAGAATAAGATTATTATTTATACAGAGGGGAAATTTTCCACATTCATTTTGCACCTGAGTGTGCACTGTATGAAAAGCAGAAATGTTGTTAAAAACTGCACTGACATGTACAGTGAAATTCTTTTTAATAATAAACACTAGTGACTAGGAGTGAGATCTCCTGAGCACCCTGCAGGTTCCACAGTGTAACAACAGGCGAAGATCAGACCTTCTCAACTGTAAGTGCATTTGTTTTTAAATAACTAAAATATAACATTTTGTTGAATTTTAAATGTGAGGTGTTGTTTTATCTAGTCTCTCAGAACAATGTTTATAGTATTTAATGCACTGGAAAACCCCCAGGTGCTCCCAGGCTTCCCCAGATCATATTATTATTATTACTAATATTATTATAAAAACAACAATAATAAAAATTATTATTCGGTTTCGCCCACGCAAATTTATTTCCGGTACACTCGTAGATAATGGATGAATATAATAATTTCTCTTCAACGCTAAAATATACACCATATGTAATACTCTCTTATGAACAGCAGATGGCAGAAAAATGTTGACTTTTGGGAAATACTTCAACCATGGTCAGAGCAGTGGAAGCCAGGAAATGAGTAAAAAACCTTGGAAAAAATCGTCAATTTCCTTTTCTGTTTTCCCTCTAAAAATAAGTGAGCCGTATGCCAGTTTAAAAGCATACGATGCAGATTCAGTGAAATAATTAGCAAATGAGCTGCTCTTTGTATCATCTTCATGTTTATTCATCTCTGAAAACACACATACACACTCCTGTATATGTCAGGGGAAATCAGTGTCGCAGTCATCCGGTGAGTGTACAGTGGTTTATTGGCAACGTTGTCCGGAGGCACTGGAAGTGTGCTGAGGTTTTTGTACAAGTAAGGGAGGGGGGTTTATACCATCCAGCGGGGTCGGGGGGGGGGGCGGAAGGGAAGGTGGGGGCCTGAATCTAGAACGAGTGAGTCAGTCTATGAAACAGGGTACAAGGTAAGACAAGACTAATCTATTACTTAGTACCTGAGTACCAATGGAGAATGGCAATGACCTTTAATAAATTACAATTTTATTCACTTCAAATGCCTCTGAACATGCACAAAAAACAATTGTGAAAATTTGTACAAAATTTAGAAACATTGTAAAATTTTCCTCTACCGTTTTTATTATTAGTTGTCCTGGAAAAAAAAATGGCTTTGACACCAACATTAAAAGTCTCGGGTGCACCATACCAGGATCGTCACGTGCATCGCTTAGAAACAAGCTAACCAGTTTGTTGGAGCAATATTCAAATACCATCAGGAAGTTGGATATTGCGAGTTTTGTCTGTCAATTTCTTACTCACAGCAAAGTCACAACAGCCAATACTCAAGTCTATAATGTTGAATTAAATTTGTTTACTTCAGTCTCGCGATACGGTTTATGGGAAGGTCTTTGTCAGACCATCACATCCAAAAGTCCAGGCCTCAAATTCACTTTTGCATGTGATTATTCCATAAACTACAACCTACAGTACTGTAATCAGCTCTTTCAGTGTCTTTACTCAGAGCTGCTTCCTTTTCTTCCTGTCTTAGTTGATATGGCTGTTCTCTTCCTGACCGTTAGTCTTCGATAAGAAGAACTGTCAGGACTGTGTGGTCATCAGGAAATGCAGCTGCCCGCCCTTGAAAATTCTTATAACTTAATATATAACTTAATACAGATAATATTTTGTGGTGAAGCTAAACCTTACTAAAACAATAAATGAAGTTACTCGAGTTATTAGATTTCAATATAGATTATAGTGTCATAGCTTTGTCTCACAGTCCTGCAGTCCAACATGTGGGTCAACTCACAGCATTACAAATATGACACACGCACAGACCACAGATTCAACTCCTCACGCTGTAAACAACAGAGTAAAGCTTTTGAAAGGCAAACAGTAGCAACAGGTTTACAATGCATGCTTGTCTATTGTCCTCATAACAACACTATCATTTATAATCAGTACAAAACCCGATAGCCGACCCAGACCCGTTCTGTAAATTCCCAACAACGTTCCGATATTTCCAACATATTAATGGACAAAAGCTCAAAATCTTTTTTTTTTGAGCAATAAAACCTAACACTCGGACAGTAGTAAAGCATGACATGCACAGAGAGAAACCACAAGTGTGTCATACAGTACTTTTACATGAATCTCTCAAACTTGTTTAACAGCAGGAAAAGTCACAATTATCAATTTATTATAAAAACAACTATTCAGGTTTTAAAGCAAAAAAAAAGAGAAAGAAAAACACAACAGTAATTTTATTGGAAATTAGTCACTGAACACTAATTGCCAAATTAATAAACATTTTAACATCTCTTTCACTAACATTCACTCTTTTGTGCAGTAGACGGTCGTAGCATTTACGTTGCAAAAGTCAAGATTAGGTGCCAAAGGTGAGGAGTGTTAGTCAAAACCTACAGTGAAGTGATGCTAGTCCTCCATGGAGTAAGCTTAAGTTTATACATCCTCCAGAAGGTGGCCTCATTGCTATCTCTGCCACTAAATACTAATTGTGACCAAGTTCCAGATCTAAGTATCTCTTCCTCCATAGATTTGTTTTGCAACCCAACAGCACCGTCCATTTTTTTGCTTTTACAATCAGCTTACGTTAAAACCTTCTTGTTGTTCAGATCTATTGCAGAACCAAAAGCTATTTCTCCTTAAGGTATTTGAATGGATTAATTAACATTAATATAGCCGTGTTCTAATGAATTTGATAGAAAAGTAACAGTCTTTGGTTGAGCTCACTGTATAAATCATGTCCAACTCATGGAGACATAAATGAGGAAAATGGATCAAAGGTGCTTTTCTGGTTTGGGAAATTGCTTTGATAAAATGAACAGTTAGCCAATAGGAAAATTAGTACTTAACTTATTACTCTATACTGGATACTAAGATTTCTGCCAGTACTGGTTGTGCGCAGAACTCTTAGCCCCTGCTCAAAATATCACGACAAGTGCTATGCAACGTGCAGGAATTTCTTACAGGACAACATTCTGTATGTTATATATATATATATATATAGTACTAATTTATCAATATTCAGCATCATTATTAAGGCTCATCATCTTAGATTCTGCTTGGCTTTAAACTGTCAACAACAATACGTGTTATAGGAAATTCATTTCCTATTTTTCCTAATAAACTTAAACAACATGTCTATAAAAATTCTGGAATATTCCTACCTCCTCTGGAATACCGATTGTTTTGTAACCCTTATCAACCAAGTCACCGGGTTAGGGTTAGTGTTGTCCTGTTTTTGGATCGTGACTGGTAAATCCTGGAGCTTTTGAAAAATAATATGCTGCTTTCATGTGGACACTGATTGTTATCACAGGGAGGTTACTGTAAGAGTGCTAATAAAAGACTGCAAGTCTATCTAATGGGAAAACCTCCTGAAATGAGCCTCACCCACGGCTTTGGTGAGAGCTTTGCTTTCATCACATCCTCTTTGTTCTTTTCAGCATGAACAATGCAGCACAGTGGGCTGATGAAACAGCTGGGGATTTATTAAGCTTTTATTATTTAAATGCTTTTTCTCAAACTCTCTTAAACTGTTTTTAAAAACACAGTATATCGTCCTTAGTGCCATTCACCTGGCTCTACTCGTGTGTGTGTGTGTGTGTGTGTGTGTGTGTGTGATCACATGTATTTGTGCTTTAGAGAAATAAATGAACGATGTACACAGCAACCTCTCCCTGCGGCTAAACCAGCCGCCCACGAGGCTGCTTTTATTTCACTGTAGCATGCACTCAGACATGTGACCCCATCAGGCCTTCCACAGATTGAATTATGTAGAAGTGTGTTAAGTGTGTGTTTGCTGTTTCGCTGAAAATCCCAGGAAAGCAGGTTTATATTAACTGGGGAGACCTTGAGAGCATTTCTGAATGAAATCGAAATGAAAAAAAAACAGCAACGAATGCCAGTGTTTCTTATGTAGAGGCGAATATTGACCAGTGAGTAAATACTGTAGCTATCAATAGAAAGGACAACAAAGACCTTTTTGTTTTACTTTATAACTGCTTTTGAGTGCAGCTGTTAAAGGCACAAAACACACGTTACCGTAATGTCACAAATTTGAACAGCCTCTGTTTTATTGTAAAATTTAATTGTGAGAGTGCCCTGTGGTGAAGGTTTGACCAAAATCTAAGAGAATCTAAACTGATTATATAATAATAATAATAATATAATGTTCTTTTCAGGAACACTGAAAACAAATCAAATGGAAAAAAAAACTAGCCAAAAAGGCTCTAGACTATAAGTTGCACTTTTTTTTATCCGTTGGCTGGGTTTGCGACTTATACTCAGGTGTGATTTCCATCCATCCATCCATCCATTCATTTTCATCCGCTTATCCGTTACCAGGTCGCGGGGGCAGCAGTCTCTATGACCGCCACCCATCACACTGCACCGTACCAACCCCCTGAACCTTCCTGTGGGTGGTGAGTCCACTGGAAGTTTTTTTATAACACACCTTCGTGAGCTCAACACACAAATGGCAACAACCACATCAGCAGCTTTTACCCGGTGATGATTGATACCACAGTGACATGTGTGTTAAGTGATGCAGTGTATGGGCGGACCTCAGAGGAAACACACACAAACGTACAAGGCTGACACTCACACAATCACTTAGCTTATACAAGAGTCCTGAAACTTATTGAGCAGATAATAAACAAGTATTTACAGAATTCCCTATGATGACATGGACTACAACAGTCAGTGGTGTTCATTCTGGTCATATTCTGTAATAGTGTTAGAATATCTATATTGAAATGTCCAGATACTTTCACAAGGATTCAGTTGAAAAGAAAAAAGATTAGGCTAAATATAGAAAAACAGCAAACACCTTAGACTAGATTCTGTTATTTATTAAATAATTCCTCCAAAGGCACAAATGAAGCCTTTTGCCTGATAGAAATCCAAAAGAACACGAAGATATTAACTAAAGCTACCACATTCATCTAAAGACTACTCTACCTCGACCAGACCATTGTGCTTTGATTTTCCTGGTGTTTTTGTTTTTTGTTTGTTTTTTTTTTGACATTTTATCGCCTCTCTCTCTCCTTCTAAAGATGGTCCCTGCTGCAGGGCTTCTAGAAATCCCTTTGTAGGGTGTTTTATCTCAAATGCAAGGGTGAGAAATGTTCTCTCTTTGTTTCTCTGGCTTTTCCTCCTTCCATTCACATCTACACTAAGGACTTTTTTTCTCACTTTGCTCATGTATCTTGTACCTTTTGTCCTCTTCAGTCCCTGTGCGCCGCTTGTCACTTCCTGAAGCCAAAACACGCTGGAGATTTCCCCTCAATTCATTTGTATTTACACATATCCTGTTGGAAGCCAACCCACTCAAAACCTCGGCTGGAAGCTGAGCCAAAGACTGACTAAAAAAACAGAAGTGATATCTGTGTGTAACAAGAAATTAGTGTGAAATAAAGCTGGATATGGTTTAGCGGAAGGACTGTTCATGAATAAATAACACAAAAGAAGCGTCGCAATAAACCAAGGCTGTATTACTGTACCTTAAGTACAAAAGCCACGCCCCACTTCCTCGTCTGTGTGTCCCTTTAGCTGTAGCCCAGGTTCTCCATCTCATGGCGGTACCTCAACTCCGAAACTTTGGCTTTGTGCTGCTTGCTCTCCAGATGCTGCCTGAAGTCCGTCTCCTGCTCAGCTCCACAGTTGCACATGGAGCAGTAGAACTGTCCACTAGGAGTCACACACATGGCCAGGTCCCGGGGGATACGCTGCCTCGGTCTGGGGTTGTAGTACGGCCCTGGAGGGGGAAAAAAGGAGGTACAAGTAGCTATGTATTAGGAATCAACAAACAACAACAACAATTGACTTTTTCTCCGTTTGCTGTTTTTCATACTTTGTCCATAATGAATGAACCACACTGACTTTGTCACGACATTTCAACCCTATATTTCAGGTGATTTGAGGATCGATACAAATCCAGCTGTGTGTCTCTGTATCCCAACACTTACATATCACCTTAATCCCAACCCCAACCCCTGATGAATGAGATATTTGCACCAGAAAGAGAACCTTCAATACTAGGTAGGAGACAGTGAGACTGAAAAATGCTTAGATCAGTATCACAGCCCACACCTGATATGTGGTGGTGAACCAGAGACACTGCAGTTTTTCCTACAGGTTTGTCTACTGAGGAAACAGAATAAATCAGCAGAATGTTTTGGTGCTTGAGTGGTTCTGCATTCCAGTGAGAGAGGTTAGAAACAGATTTTTTTTTTTTGGCTTTTCTGTGTGTTTGTTTATACAGAACTGCAAGGCAAGTGTCTGAAGGTGTTAAAAGGACACTGTGTGAAACACGGCAGTGAAGACAAGGCTCTTTGACATAAGCACAAAGTCTGACGTTACCGCGTCTGTATCTGTTTTCAGACACACACACCAGCCACATGGTGGAACTGTGGTTAATTCTCTTGCCTTACAGCAGTACTTCTCAAATAGTGAAGCGGGGGCATGAGGGGCTTCCAATGGAATATGGCACGCTGGACACAGGTGTACCACTGCTGTAATACCTTAATGATAACAAGGTGTAGTAAAGGTGTAAATTGTGTGTAAACTGAGACTGTAAGATTATTGTTTCTCATTACATGTTCTTTTTCTGACATTTTTTTCTGAAATTACTGTGTGTTGTTTTTTCTAATGTAAAATATGTGCTTTGGCCTAAAAAAGGTTAAAAAACAAAAAAAAAATAATAATGAGAATTTTCAAGAAATGTGGACGTATGACTAGATGAAGGGAATGACTGGATTGCTGACACTAGTTGTTTACATTTGTAGCCTAGTTTACACAGTTCTTATGTCTACAGCAAATAACAACAAACCCTGTGACAGACAGAGGTATTACATCGTAAATGTTATTCTGATTCTGAGTCTCTCTCAATTGTATTTCACCTGGCATGGCAGCAGGAAGCTGTGGGCTGCGACGGTTTTTCACCAGCTTGTACTCACTGCCATCTTTCCTGCTTCTCCTTGTGGCTGCTTCACTGTTACCGTCCCTGCATCAGACAGAGCCATAAACACTTCAGGTTGATCCAACGGGCAATAAATCTCATGTATCTGGACTTGGTATTTGTAGTGATGAAAAGTAACTTTTACTTAATCAAGGTGATTATACAGAATGGGCTGAAGAGAGATTTAAAGATACCAAACCTTGAGATAATGCTGAATTAACCTACATGTTAGTGGAGTTCTGTTGGGCTTCTGCGAGTCGAAGTTTCTTAGCATGGTTCTTGCCCTGGTAATGGGCCTGTGCAACTGCTGGTGAACTGAAGGAGGCGTCACACAGCTTACAATAGTCGTTCTCAGTGGCTAAGATGACCCGGGTCGCCCCCTTATACAGCGCCTGCAGAAACAGGATGAAGCAGAAGCAGTGAGCAACAAGAAAAAAGTGAGAGAAAAACGCTGTGTGCTGGTGGGATGAAGAAAGACAGCACTTTCTGAGACTCAGCAAATAGTCCCAATGTATCCACTGGTAACAGTAATTCAAAACTAAAATCACAATGTCATACATCTAATTTAAACTGTGAGCAAAAAAAACCCATTCAAAACACTATTGGGGTCTAAACCATCCAATGAAACCCATGACGTCTAATTATAATGTTAGTGATGTTGTCCGACAGAGACCCCTGGTCTATCCACATAGCTACCTGCCATCCATCCATCCATCCAACTAAATGTTGCCTTTGTCTGACTAATGTATGACTCTACTGAATAGAAAGTATATGCATCTATACAGTACATACATACATACATATACGCACACATACACGTAAGAATGTCAATCTGAAAAATAAGGCAGACCGAACATTCTTTTCAAAGTGCGATTAGACTGAAATAAGCCAGCAAATGGTTGACTGCAGAGAATGATGCAAGCTTCACTGTGTAGGGAGAAACAAGTACCACTTCCTCAGAGAGGAACACTCAGCAAAGCAGCTCCCTCAGCAGCAGCAGCAGCAACAGCAGCGGCAGCAGCAGCACCTCCACCTCTTGTTACATGAAATGACACTTGGTTGCTGAGTTTTGAGTCTGACCTGTCTGCCTGCATCACTGTCACTGGATCCTGAGTTGAGCCCAGTCTGTCCAGTCCCATCAAGGACATCTGGGATCCTAATGGCTGGTGGCTGTTGACTGCCAGCGTAGAAGTTTCTCAACTTTTTACCGTGGTTCTTTCCCTGCACAGACAGAACAGAAAAATAAAATATGCTTTTTTTTCTTACTTATACATTTCACATGTTCCACCTGAGCAGTTGAGTGCCAGCTTGGACTCACCTGGTAGTGAGCCTGAGCCTGCTGAGCCGAGTTGAGTGTAACATTGCAGAGTTTGCAGTACAGAGGTTTGCACAGTTCCTCCAGTCCAAGAGAATCCTCCTGGTCATCCACCCCCAATGAAGAGATGTCATCTTGTCTCTGCTCACTGACTGAAGTAGTCTGGACTAGATGATGACCAGGACTGAGTCCAGTCATTGAGGAGTGGATAATAGGTGGTCCAGAAGACCGGGGTGGTAGCTGTGAAGGGTCTGGCATCGGAACAGGTGGGGATGATAGAGGACTGGAAGGTAGAGGGAATCGGCTAGCACCACATGTTACTACAGGTGGAGGAACCAATGCCTGTGTAGGGGTCAGGGGTGGAGGTCCCAATGGCTGTGTGAGGTCCATATTCGGAGGCACTACTGCTTGTTTGAGATCTATAGATGGTGGTCCAAAAGTGTGTGGAATTGGAGGGGGCCTGAGAGGCTGAGCTGGGGTCAGTGAAGGAGGACCTAAACTGTGGGGAGATGTGATGGGAGGAGGCCTTAATGAGTGAGGAGCACTTATAGGAGGAGGCCCCAGAGTCTGTGGGGGAGCCATAGCTGGGTGTCCAATTGCCTGAACTGGCGCCATAGGTGGGGAACCAAGAGCATGTGGAGGTCCCAGCTGGTGTAGAGAGTCCAGGTGTTGGAAAGGCTGCTGATGATGGCTAAAGAGACTTAGAGGGGGCTTCAACATGTTGTCTGGACCTGTGGACACCAGTGAAGGTGAAGGAAAGAAACTGATCAGACACGTTTAAACACCAGATTTATTTACCACCAAGATCATTTTAGTTGTATCTCTGTGGGCCTCACCTTGGCTTACTTTTAAACTAAGAAATTGTGTAGGCCACAGTGAATTATCAGTTACCTATGTTTTCACATTGTGCCCCGGGCAGATGGAACCTCTTAAAATATCAGATGGTTTCCATATTATTGTGAATGAAGTCAAGGCGATCACTCTTCACTTTTATGCTTTAATAAAGTAAAACAAACAACACCATAGGTAAATATAAAAAAATATGACCAATATGGGGAAAACTAACGCCAAGAAATCCTCTAAGCCCTGAGGTCTTAGCAAAATACAGAGATGGGTGCATGGAAACATTCTGGGACAGATGAGCAGCAGTGGGGCATCTAACAGATTAAGCTAAGCCTATATGACAATACAGCCACACACAGTGACAACAAACTACGAAAGCCTCTCTGATCCACAGAGATCACTGCCTGAAGTGCTACAAGGGTTGATGTGGGTTCGTATTTGCATGGATGCATCAAAAAAAAAAAAAAGAAAAAAAAAAAAGGAAGCACAATTCAAACAGCTCCTTGTGTTGTGTTTATTTGTGCCACTTGACTGCTCCATTATATTTGTCCTCACATTTGTGTCTGTGCAACTGTGTGTGTGTGTAGACTGGCAGCTGAGCTAAGAAACTCACTGCACCGGGTGCTTTCATCTGGAATCCAATCGGACGCCCAATGGCTGTGATTCACAGATCAAAAATAACACCACGGGGTGTTTGTGTTTCCAACTGCTGCTCACTGTCGGTGTGTGTGTTGCGTCTAACCCGATGCCCGTCTGTCACCTCATCGCTTGACTGACCTCAGGATAAAGGTATGCCAGATAGAGCACTGACCTTACTACACTGCTGTCAACTGCAAGATGACACTGTCAGAATGAAGTGTTGCCCCCACAGTAGTCAGGCCATAACTTAATAACAGTTTTCATTAAGATACATAAAGGTTTCACTGCCCACAGGCAGTGTGAAATATTTTAATATACATTCATTTCATACATTTGAGTGCAGGCTTTTACACTGGCCCTTCCAGGTTGGTGCTTTAAAGAGAAAGTCTGTTTTTGACATATACTGCAGTGGTACTGACTGAGTCATCAAATACTGTCAGTGGAGAGAAAAAAACCATTTGTTTCAACACAGACTCAGTTGTCCCACTGATTTTGAGTACAGCGTAGGTGTAAAAGAGCTAACTGTATTATATTTTCAGCCTGTACGTTCTGCTTTTTAATAAGCCCAACATATCCTTACAAGTTATGTGTAACATTAACAAGGTGGTGACGAGACAGAATACTTGGTGAATTTAACAACAGAACTAAACCCTGGTAATGGAACACCTGCAATAAAGTACAGAATACACTCAACAGATATAACTGATGTACGATGTCCTTAACGAGGATATGTTTCACTAGGACTGTTTACTGCACTGACCTCCTTTATCTCGTCATTAATGGCTTACTGCACATGTGCACTTATTTTAGGTCGTTTGTCAAGTTATTTTTATAATTTTTAGCTGTGACCTTTCTGTGCTTTTAACGTAAGGATTCAGTGTTTTTGAGCCAAGGTCAGATTTTTTTCCAGCTCCTTAGGGACAGAGATACAGGACCAAATAGTACACACTACTGCAATACTACACATTTGCCCCATAGATGTGGATTTTTGCTGCAAAGTCAAAACAAACAACTTTGTTGTTCTACATCATTGTTTCAGACCTGATTCCAAGTGCTTTACAGTGATACATAATAATACTGAAATGAATTAAAGAAGCAAAGGGGATATTTGTGGATACAAAACATTTTTCATGGTCTTTTTGGTTCAAAGGTTATTTCTAACCTAAATAAAAATAAACCAAAGTAGAGCTCAGGGCAGTAAGGAGTTATTGCCCTGGGCTCCAATAAGCTCATGGCCCCTTTAGGAATCATTAAATAGGCCAAGTGTTCATTTTCTCTAGAGTTTCTCTCGCTGTATTGTGTGGTTTCACATCAATTATAAAGCATTGGGAAGCACATGCCTCCTGCACTTATTCTGTTCTGCTTCACCGGGCACTGGACAAGCACTGGACGGGCCAAGAACAAATATCAGTGACTTTTACATCATGGGAAAATGTCCAAAAATACAAACTGGTATTCTTCAAGTTTGCTTTTAGTTATTGTGTGTGGCAGTTATTACAACATAAATGATCAAATATTTATGTCTTATTATCAAACACCCACTCTTGTGCTTTATCTTCCATTCTTATCAGATTAAGAGCAGTGAAGGCACTGAAATGGACATTGTGTTCTTGAAGAACACGACTAGGAGTCTTAAACACAAAAGAAAGGGTCTATTGATGTTTTAATCAATACGTAGCAATGGTTTTCTATAGACTCCCAATTATAAAGAGATACATCTTAAATTCCTCATGCCCACTGTAGTGGTCTCTCAGGGAATCAAACCCAGGACTCTCTGCTGACAGGCGTGCTAACCGCATTGCTATAGAAGCACATATTATGCACACAATGCTGTTACATAGATGTACACGTGCACACAATGCTGTTATATAGATGTACCTTATTGATCCCAGGCTGGACGGGCGTGCACACAATGCTGTTACATAGATGTACCTTATTGATCCCAGGCTGCGAAATAAATTTAGTAATAAAGGCACTGCTAGCATTTAAACCCAGGATCCCCTGTTTACTAGACAGGCACTTTAACCAACTAAGCCACAGCACCTGATGATGATGCCCACTGGGAGGTCAAGTCACAAACCAACCGTACCAGAGGTCTTGCGTCAACATAAGGTCTTTGAACTCTAGGGGATCTGCATAGGTACTGCAGGTTCTGCAAATTTTGATTTATGAGGCCATTTTTTAAAATGTATTTTCCCTCACAATTTTTTCCACAAATGTATATCTCTTTAATACACCATAATTAAACAAGAGCTTTATTTTAAGGGGTCACTGTTCTATCCCTCCATCAGTTTGAAGGTCCTTAAAAAAGCTCTATTTGTTCACTTAAAGACTTTGTGTCTTTCATTGTACTTTACCTCAAATTTTCATCTAAACTGCATTCTGTTTTACAATGCTAAATTTATTATTTTAAAGATGACTGGATACTACTCAATCAATTAATCAAGATGTTTTTTTTCCCGAAATTTAAAAATCTGCCTGCCTTTCTATAGAACTACATAAACATGGAATTACTTCCAAAAACAATTTGAAGAGCCTGCAATTCTTTTATTTAGTCTATGGTCAATTAAATGAGAACAGCTGGGGGCCCTCTTTCTGGGGCCACTGCGCAGATGCAAGACAGAATCACTTGAGTGTAATTGCCACATGTCACCATCAGCTGTGTAGGAGCAGCCCCTGATGATTCAGTTTCTATTTCTTCACTTGCTGTGACCACCAGAGATTGACTGCCTCAGAATGGAGTGATGAAAAGTCAGCATTGCTTTGAGGCTATGTCCTGCTTCATGTTACAGACAGACATCAGATCAAACCTGCTCTTTTCTTCCCTCCTTCCTTTCTTTTCCTTCTCTCCGTGAGGCATTAGACAAGACAAGAAAGAGGCATAGACTAAACCTTTCTCGACCCTAGATTTTGCATCGCAGCATCTACACTGACCCAAGCTACTGTTATCTCCCTCTCACTGTGACATGATGTGGATGACAAGCTCCACATTTGACGGTTCGGAGCCACATCTGCAAATGTGTGCAGTTCGGGTTTGCTCCATCCCTGCACCTTAGCGCACATAAGACTGCTGACAGTTCAGTTCGGCCACTCAGGAGGGAGGGAGGGAGGGTAGAGCTCATCATCAGCACCAGCAGCATCATAATATAATACATTATTATTTCTCTCTTACCTGCCAGTTGGCTGAGATAATGGCTGCTGCCACCGTAGCTGACCGGCGGTGAGGTGTAGTTCCTGCAGTATTCTGCACTGTGGTAAAACGCTGCATCCCCGCTCTTTAGCTGCATCATCGCACTCACATCTCCTCTTCACCAACTTCTTCTCTCCCAGAAAAAAACGAGCGGTCAGCCAGGATGACAGCCGCGACCACACGCTCCGACACAAACCACCAGGGGGAGGGGTACCTTACACAGACCTAAACTATAACCCGCCTCCGAGAAACTACGGCCATTTCCTAATTCTTAAAAAAGGAGAAGTAAAATGTGATTGCAAACAAATTTTCAATGTCAATATTTCAAGCGTCACGAGGAGAATTTAAAACCTAGTGCCAAGTTAGGTTCAGGTTCCCCCTCTGCCTTTTGGTACGGTCCACTTCCGATGCCACTGCTTCTGATTTGCATGGGTGGCAATCATGACACTGTGTATAAATATATGTCGCACCCCCGTAGTCCGCTACTGGTAATTTAAACGCTTCAAATCTGCTGGGAAAACATAGGAGTAAACACTTCATAATCAAGGCGTTAATATGGTATGAACAAAACACAGGGGGATAAACAGACAGCTGCCAGTGTAATATGAACACAACTGCCTTTAAAAGTGGTTCTTCAAAATAGACCATGCAGATACAAAAAAAAAAAAAAAAAAGAATGGGGCGGGTGCAGTGTTATTCAAAGGTACTTGTATAAAGCATTTTACAAGTATATGCTGTGTTAATTTGCAGCCCTCCCCTCATTCCATTCCTCTGTGACAGGGAAGAAATATTAAGTAAAAAATTGACCAACCAGAAAAGGGGGTGAAGTTGTAACTAAAGGCCTATGTAATGTTGCAAATATAGCTGCATGGGTTTGGGTTTTCTGAGCTGAATCTAGTAGGTTTATTAACCACAGGTATAAGCAGTGCTAGTCCCAACCAACAGGATGCTGGAGGGAAGATTTTTTTTTAGGTGGCATCCCCCATGCAGCTCAGTCTGTCGGACCAACCATTGGATGTTGTGAATAGGTCACAAAATACCACCAAATATCGATAAGACTAGAGAACTGGTTTTCAAAGTTTTAGCACCATCATTGCACCAACCACAATGACTTCACCTGCCACAGCGGCAACCACCACCTCACCAACTGTATGAACAGCACTGATGACACAGCCACACAGTAACTTCAACAACCATGTGCCAACCACAAAAACCAAGCACCTGCACAGACTACAACAGCCACTCTGGTGATTTTTAAGTAAATATCTACTGTAATAGGCATGGTTGCTTTGGTTATATTTGCTCAATGACTAAAAAAACAAGTCTATCAATATATCTACAACACATCGGCCAGTCATAGAGAAGTTTTTCTATTGTTTATTTCTTTTTCTTTTTTTTGTCATTTTCATAATGGCTTTCTTTCTTTCTCTCTCTCATTTTAGAAGCAAGGACATCATTTAAATTTGCCAGATGACCAAAAACACCCAAATGCTGAACACACCTGCACAAAGTTAGTCGCTAAAAACATGGCAGTAATAACCTATACACACTTACTCTAACTTAGGGCCTTTAAAGGCTACCATAACACTGATGCTAAAATGACCTATTATGTTTTAATATAACACCCAGGATGGTAGAATATTACTTTCTGTGATCCTATAACGATCCTATAAACGCAAACAAGGGGGAGGAAGTTTCTGTAATTCCTTGTTTTTTCTTTCAGTAAATTACATCGACTATCTAACTAGCCATAATCCTTTTTTTAACTCACAAGAAACAACATAGTGTGTGTCTTTATAATAATAACAATAATGGTGAGGGTTTTTGTGGCATGACATTGACATTCGAGTGATATACTACATTGTTTCATTGTCAGTTATACTGTGTATTGTTTGTATGATTGTTTAGGGTGTGTAGAGGAAGGGAGGAGGGCCACAGACAGGGGCAGACAGACAGACAGACAGACGGATAGCAGCGTGGCTGCTTTGTCGCAGCAGCAGCAGGACAACTTGTCCGCTTCACCACAACCACCAGCAGCAACAGCAGTAGCCGTTGCTCACACCATCCTCAGGTCGAGCCCTTGTCACCGGACATGCCTTTATTTTCTGTCACACCTCAAAACCACGGCGTTGAAGGAGGGTTCGTGTTCGCCGGGCAATAACGGCTGCAGTTACGGGTATCCGGCCAGGGGAGACCAAGAGGTACCAGACGGGTTAAAAGGCTGCTGTTCTGTCCGGCGCCGGAATCCTCCTCCATCCCCGGGAGGTGCCTCCAGCTCCGACCGCGGCTGATAGAGTAGGCGTCGGCAGGCGAAGCTAAGTAGCGTTAGCCTGGAAGAGCCTTTCACAGCAGCATCCTCACACACTCCCCTGCCTTAACGCAGACTCTAAATGGTACGTTACTATACAAACGGCTTATTGTCATTTAAGTAAACAATTTGTAATTTTGAATGTCTTAGATATATATATATTAAAACGAGAATAACAGGTTCAGTACTAGCAACCAGCTAACATACAAGAGAAATAGAGTTAATATTACTCATTGAAAAACTGAGGGTCATTGATACAAAAAGATTTTTATTAACGCAGTAATTTGGTCGGTTTAATATAAAATTATTTAAAATACATAAATGTTATTTTATTAAGAGGACACATCGTTATCGTGTAGCTGTCATCCCTAAAAACAGCCACCGTTAGCAGGACCTCTGTTAGCCAGTTGTTATGGTAGTGTTATTTCTTATTTTCTTTTTCTCTAAATTGACATTTCAGTGACAGCGAGGATGGACTGAAAATGTCCAGTTGTCAGTGTGAGAGGATTTTTCTCTAAGGTATGTTTCACTATCTCTCCATCTGAATCCACATGTTCACCATGACAGTGCAGCAGACACACACTGAAGATAACAAATGTTGTCATGTTTGTTTGTAGCTGACAGCTGTCATGGAAAGACGAAGTCACAAATGATATGTTTGCTCTTTGTGACCACTACGTTGTGTAATGTATTCTGCAGTGACCAGTAAATAGTGGTTTGTTGTTGTAACAGGGTATATGTTGAAAGCCCTCAAAGAGCACAAACCTTTGGCAAGGATTCTATGTTTCCCTCAGTGTCAACACCATAGACTATATATAAGCAAAGGACAAAAACAACACCAACTCTTAGTAAAGCCCGCACAGCGTGGCTGCTTTGTCGCAGCAGCAGCAGGACAACTTGTCCGCTTCACCACAACCACCAGCAGCAACAGCAGTAGCCGTTGCTCACACCATCCTCAGGTCGAGCCCTTGTCACCGGACATGCCTTTATTTTCTGTCACACCTCAAAACCACGGCGTTGAAGGAGGGTTCGTGTTCGCCGGGCAATAACGGCTGCAGTTACGGGTATCCGGCCAGGGGAGACCAAGAGGTACCAGACGGGTTAAAAGGCTGCTGTTCTGTCCGGCGCCGGAATCCTCCTCCATCCCCGGGAGGTGCCTCCAGCTCCGACCGCGGCTGATAGAGTAGGCGTCGGCAGACGAAGCTAAGTAGCGTTAGCCTGGAAGAGCCTTTCACAGCAGCATCCTCACACACTCCCCTGCCTTAACGCAGACTCTAAATGGTACGTTACTATACAAACGGCTTATTGTCATTTAAGTAAACAATTTGTAATTTTGAATGTCTTAGATATATATATATTAAAACGAGAATAACAGGTTCAGTACTAGCAACCAGCTAACATACAAGAGAAATAGAGTTAATATTACTCATTGAAAAACTGAGGGTCATTGATACAAAAAGATTTTTATTAACGCAGTAATTTGGTCGGTTTAATATAAAATTATTTAAAATACATAAATGTTATTTTATTAAGAGGACACATCGTTATCGTGTAGCTGTCATCCCTAAAAACAGCCACCGTTAGCAGGACCTCTGTTAGCCAGTTGTTATGGTAGTGTTATTTCTTATTTTCTTTTTCTCTAAATTGACATTTCAGTGACAGCGAGGATGGACTGAAAATGTCCAGTTGTCAGTGTGAGAGGATTTTTCTCTAAGGTATGTTTCACTATCTCTCCATCTGAATCCACATGTTCACCATGACAGTGCAGCAGACACACACTGAAGATAACAAATGTTGTCATGTTTGTTTGTAGCTGACAGCTGTCATGGAAAGACGAAGTCACAAATGATATGTTTGCTCTTTGTGACCACTACGTTGTGTAATGTATTCTGCAGTGACCAGTAAATAGTGGTTTGTTGTTGTAACAGGGTATATGTTGAAAGCCCTCAAAGAGCACAAACCTTTGGCAATTCTATGGATTCTATGTTTCCATGTTTCTATGTTTCCCTCAGTGTCAACACCAGGATTCTATGTTTCCCTCAGTGTCAACACCATAGACTATATATAAGCAAAGGACAAAAACAACACCAACTCTTAGTAAAGCCCGCAGAAGAAGATTAGCAGCTGTGCTATGCTGTTTTTTAAGAACTGAGACTATTCATTGTCTATCTGCTAAAGCTTAATCCTTTCCAGGGTTGTGTTGGGGCCAAAGCCAGTCCTAGGAGTGACTGGGGGAGGGCGGGGTACATATGTGTGAGAAAATTAATCTCCCACTCACTTGATTAAAAATGACTCTGAAAATATATATGAATACTTTGAATGGAAAAAAATGTTTCAGGTTTAAAATGACATAAAAAAAACACTGAAAGATGCAGCGAATATTGTAAACAGGAACCGTATTTTGCAACATCAGCAGTTCACTTATCTATATTGTCACCCAGAACCACAATTGTATTGGACTGTTATGGTGCACTTCCTTGTCAGTTTCACATTAAGTCATATTTTAACAAAATAATTCTCGTATTCACTTGTGATTGTGACAGTTGATCTTGAAAGTGAATACTAAAAAAAGTAACTGCGAGATGGTATAATCAGTGAAGCAGTACAAGCTTCCTCTTAGTACACCCAAGCCTGAGCAAAGATTTAAATGAAAAAAAAAAATATTCAAAAACTGTAATTTTTATATATTATAATTTATCAGATCTGAACTTCGGTAGTAATTTATACCAAAGTGTATTACCTGTACAGTATGAAACTATAATACATAATACATAATGATTGTTTTTTGAAAGCCATGCTGACATGAATTTTAAAAATACTGCTTAAGGGTTAAAAATCTTAATCTTTTTTACAGTATATTTTCCCTCATTAAATTCTCTCCAATAAATAATTTAAATCCATTTATTTACTGTTTGCGTGCCACTGCTTATGAAAAAGCAAATGTCAGCGCATAACCTCTTTAGTCAACGTGTTACAAATGCACCAAATATCCAGGAAACATTAATTTAAATGAGGAACTGATTACTGAGAACTCACAGAAAAGCCTGGGTAAAAAAATGGCATACACTCCATATTTAAGGTGACCTTGACACCCTCAGGTCGTTTTCCAGATAAACAGGCTTATGAGAATGCAAAACTTGTCTAATGTAGGCTCCACCCCATACCACACAGTGATTACACTGTTAGGCTTTTTGTAAATGGGTGAGAGCAAAGGCTTCACCAACCATGAGCTGTGTGTCATTGAAAAGGACCGCACAAACACCAAGAACAACAATAACTCAGCCACAGCTGCTATTGACAGTCCTTCCAGTTAATTGTACAGTTGTGATTTGGTATTCAAAGCAAGCTTCTGTCTCAGCCAGTGTTTTCCCACTCCCCACATCCTGTGTTGCAAGGAAGCTTCCTCTTTTGTCCTAAAGTGCTTAGCTGCATCCTGATCAGGGTCACAGATCGCAGAAGCACTCAATGGGTGGTTTGTTCCAGCAATTTTTTTCCTGTTTTTGCTTGTTTTTGTATGTATTCAACCCTGCCCTTCTATGTATTATTAGTTTCCTGTTTTGCTTTGTCATTATTAGAACAATGTTTTCTTCTCCATTAAAATGAAGCAGGCCTTCTTTCCTTTGGTCAGGGACTAAAGGGCAGACCATGACAAGGTTTACTATCCTTAGTATCATTCTGCAAGCACTTCATTTAGTCTTGAAGCCATTCAGAAACTGGGTACTTATCCTAGTCAGGATTGTTTTGGCAGCAGTGTAAGCAGAGCTGGCCAGGCATTGTCCTCTTCCTCAGTAGCTTCCTTCAAATCATCCAGGCTCCCTCTGGGGGATCCCCAGCCACTCCTAGCCTGATAACTACATTTCATTAGACTGGCACACAGTGTTTAACATGATAAACACAAGAAATCAGCATATTATATAAGTATATTATGGTAATATTTTACAAGCTGTCGTGTAATAGCTTTGTCAGTTATTGCATGCTATTTCTGTTTTTTTCTCCTTTAGTTGTACTACAGTATGCAGTATGGTTTGTTACAGTATTATTGACTTTTACTCTTGCTATAAAAGAAGTACTTTGGTTATATTGCCAGCAGGGGAAATTACTGTCTGCGGTCACATTGACAGCTCTATTTAAATTGCTGTAGGACCTGGGATGTAGGTGACCTCAGATGAGGTTTGGAAGCTAGTAAAAGCATCTTTAAGATACAATGAAGATTCCAGTCTAGATGCATAACCACGATGTGGCTGAAAACAACCATAGTTTGGTGCTAGATGGCAATTTGTCATGTGCCTTCACCTCAGTTATAATAGATGATCTAGTAGGAAATGCTTCACTCTGGGCTTGTGCTTCTGCTTGATGGAGCTGGTAATGGAGACAAAGGTAATGTTAAGGATTGTTATATGTTACATGAAGTCAGACCAGAGGTGTTGTTTCTTGTATCTTGCTCAGAATGGCTGCATTATCAGTAAATGATCTATTTATTGTTATAAAAGTGGATTTAATTAATTGAAAGGAGCATTAAAGGTATTGACATGGTCTTTTAAATGTCTGCACTATGTACAAAAGGTTTTCCACTATTCACAACTTAACTCAACTTTATTTGTAAAGCACTTAAAAACACACAGTTGGTCAAATTGCTGTAGGCAAATATGAGAACAATTACAACACAAAGAATTGAAGAACAGAATAGAATTAACTAAGAATCAATATCTCAAACAAAGTTAAAATAAAGAAGAAAATGTGTTTTAGGAGAGATTTTAAAAACAGGAAGTGAGTCAGCCTACCTGACGTGCAGAGGCAACCCATCCCAAAGTTCTGGAGCTGCAACTGAAAAGCAACAGTTCCCTTTTAACTTCCTTTTTGTTATGTGATAACCAGCAGTGATGTATCTACCTGAGAGCCTATGAGGCTGAAGCTGGAGGGACAGATACTCTGGGGCAAGACATTTAAAAATGTATACAGCAGAGGAATTTAAAAATATGACCTAAAATGAACCAGAAGGCAATGAAGTGATGCTAAAATTGGGCTAATGTGCTGTTGTTTTTTGGCACCGGTTAACAAGCGAACAATAGCATTTTGAACTTGTTGTAGTTGAGCAAGAAGTGTCTGGCTAAGCCCTTTAAAGTGAATTACAGTAGCCATACATATATTACAAACTTCCATCTTTTTTTAACTCAATTTCACTGACTTATGTGCGTGGGCTGGTCACTGTTCAGGGTCTATCATGCAACTGGCAGGTCAATTGGTACATCTCTAGTAGATGATTCTGTACTGTACCAAGATTAAGTTTGGTCAGGGAACTGAACAAATGGGATTTTTATGAGTCTAAACCCCCAACACCTTTCTTAGGTGTTTTAGATTTTTTTAAATGCTAAATCAGGCCATTGTGCTTTGTAATTGTGTGTTGTTTTGGCCTTCCTGACGTACACAATGAAGATGATTCAAAGGTTTGGCTTGAGGTGACGCTTCATGCTGCAATTGATCCATCTAGAATATCAGCTACGATCAGTGACCTGGCAAAACTCCCAAATTGGCAATGACTCCTATTGTCTATGCATTTAGTGTCAGCTATCAGCCTAAGTATTGTTCAGTGAAGTTGCTCAGAGTGTCAACTGGACTTCATCAGATTAGGAAGCATCAAAACACACAATGGGTCAATGTCAGATAGGAAATGATGCTCACACAACTTCCCCTAAATGTACCTCTATATATGGCAATATATAATATCTTGCAATTGAAATACATTAGATAAGATTGTTGTTTACTCCTACCGTGCTGTACTCATATACACGGTCATTTCTACCTCCAGGTTGTGCTCTGCAGCTTGACTGTGTGACCAAACTGGGAGACAGAAGAAAATGCCTCCCAGGCCGTCCTCAGGGGAGTTATGGGGCATCCACTTGATGCCACCTAGGTATGGCACACTGCTAACAGTGCACACAGGTCTATGTTGGGTTTTTAGACTTCACATGACAACCTGAATTCATTCTTAATTGTTGGTTTAACTATATCTGAGTAGAAAATACTTAATAAAACAATCCAGGGCTTAACATTTTTAATCTTTTCAATTACTGGTTAGCTGTGTATCAATCACGGTTAATCCTTTAATAAGGATAATTGCTGGCATGGAAAGACAAATAACTGCATGTAGATGAATGTGATTCACACCCGTTTTTGTTTGTGAATATCCCAAAGGGTGGAGTTATTATTATGAAAACAATTGTTATATTTATAACTCAAAATTTAGCTTTATTAGTAGAGCTGCTGTTTTCAATTATATCAATTTCTGATTTTGTGTTAAACATCTATTTAGACATCTGATTCATTTCACAAATTAATTATATGTGGCGAACAAGGTTATGTTGACAGCCCTAATAGAAATGGTCACATCAGAAATGATTAATTCATACATTTCTCTTTTTTTTATTGTGAGCATTGTACAGTAACAGTTATTGTGTCTCCAGGATCCTGGTGGATTGTTTGCTGCCCAATGGCATGATTCTGACCCTGGAGTGTCTCCGTGAGGCAACGCTCATTACAATCAAACATGAGCTCTTCAAGGAAGCAAGGAAATATCCTCTCCATCACCTCCTACAAGAGGAGACATCCTACATTTTTGTCAGTGTTACACAGGTCAGAACTGTTCAATATCTGAGTAAAATAAATCTATTGGTTAAAGTCAGATTTTGAAAAAAAAACCATCACAATTCACAACAGCACAATTTCAGCCTTTCCTTCCTTCACCTGCAGAGAGGCTGCCAGGTTTTACACCTCTTCACTATACCACTGAGAACAAAAAGTAGAAATGTGGGGGGAAAAACCTAGGTTTTTTTTCTGCCTGCAGGAAGCAGAGCGGGAGGAGTTCTATGATGAGACACGGAGGTTGTGTGATCTCCGACTTTTCCAGCCCTTCCTCAAGGTCATTGAACCTGTTGGAAACAGAGAAGAAAAGATACTCAACAGAGAGATTGGTAGGGTATTCCTCTCCTCTAGTAGCATATTACCTCCAATGATGTGCTTAAAATGTGAATTACATCTCAGTTTTCCCTCTGTTTCTTGAAATTTTATGTTTAAAATCACACTAAAAACAACATACATATAAACAACTTCTCTGTTAGGTCTCAGTTTAGTATGAGTGTAAACAAATAATCCTATTTATGCCGTGTTGTAAATCTCTAGACAAATTATTTAGATGAAAACAATATCTGTTCTTAAATGTATGTGTTCATGTAGAGACCATAACCATGTTTTGCTCTGTCAGGTTTCGCCATTGGGATGCCTGTGTGTGAGTTTGACCTTGTTAAGGACCCTGAAGTGCAGGACTTCAGGAGAAACATTCTAAATGTGTGTAAAGACTCCGTGGAGTTGAGAGATGCATGTGGGCCACACAGCAGAGCACTGTATGTTTACCCACCCAACGTGGAATCCACGCAGGAACTTCCCAAACACATCTATAGCAAACTGGACAAAGGCAAGGGACAGCTCTGGTCTTTTTATGTTCACTGTAAACCTTATATTTTCCAGAGGAGAAAAAAAACTTGGACGAGCACAAAATTGTATTTAATTCTTAGTGACTTGACTAAGATGTGACTTATTTCTAGGGGCAATTATCTGCAAAGGAAAGAATTGAGCCTCTCATCAATATTTAATCACAACGAGACTTCCTCTATAGGGCATGGTTCTAGACTAGAAAAATGCTTCAATCAATCAATTGATTTAAAGGCAAGTGATGGTGCTGTTGTTGTAAAACAATGCTCCAAAGAGAATTATGTACTCCAGTGCAATAGCCAAAGTCCTTGGACTCTATAATGGTGGACTGTTGTTTCTCGGCCGCTGCTCCAGAAATGGAAACCTATTGACTCTCGTGTCAATTTGTTTTAATGTCTCTGTTCCTGCAGGTCAGATCATTGTGGTGATATGGGTGATTGTTTCTCCGAACAATGACAAACAGAAGTACACACTAAAGATTAATCATGACTGTGTGCCTGAGCAGGTACATGTTTATGAAATTTAACAGTAAAATAAAATGGAAAAAAAGTAATCGATGTCTAACAAAGCAGTAAATGTTTCCAACACACTCTTTGTGTCTGTGTCCTTCAGGTGATTGCGGAGGCTATTCGTAAGAAGACGCGCAGCATGCTGTTGTCCCCAGAGCAGCTGAAGATGTGTGTTCAGGAATACCAGGGTAAATACATCCTAAAAGTCTGTGGCTGTGATGAGTACCTGCTGGAAAAGTACCCCATCAGTCAGTACAAGGTACGAAACACAAGAAAAAAAACATGTCGAATCTTGACTGAGGCATTTCATCACTTTTAATCACTGCCAATAAAAAGTTCTGTTTTTATTGATGACTAAACAAAAGATTATTACACATAGATGATCGGATATTTCTTCTTTTTCTTATAAAACTGCACACTTTTATAAAGCATATTTTTTAGGCACTAATTTTGTACTATCAAATTGTACTGTCAAAGTTTTGATCAACTTTAATGAAACCACACAAAACTTGAAACAATTATTAGGGATAAAAGTTGAAATTCAAATGGGAAATCTTTGACGAGTGTGGAGTTTTTTTTTTTTAAGAGACAGTTCTACCTCTGAGCATAGACCAATGTAGGTGACATGCAATGACTCTAAACTCCTCTACACTTATTTGCCAGAAAAGCATCAGCTGGTATCACTGGCTGCACTCACACACGCTGTAACCCTATCATCTATTGTCAGTGTAGGCCTTTTTTTCCTCACTGTCATTCTTTCTCTACATCTCTACCTCCAGTATATTCGTAGTTGCATCATGCTGAGCAGGATGCCTAACCTGATGCTGATGGCCAAGGACAGCCTTTACACTCAGTTGCCCACGGATGTATTTTTAATGCCGTCATACTCCCGGCGCATCTCTACAGCTACGTCCTACATGAATGGAGAGGCAGCTGCCAAGTCATTGTGGACCATCAATGGAACTCTGAGAATAAGAATCCTCTGTGCCACTTACGTTAACGTCAACATACGGGATATAGACAAGGTGGGGACATGCAGAGCCTATAGGGAGTGTCACCAGTGTCTGTGTAAATCAGTCACATTTATAAACCACCAAGACTTCATCCTGACACATTTGTTAACACAACTGACAAGTAGAAGTACATTAGAAGTGGCCAAGGCCAAGTTAGAAGACAATATTCTTTGCATATTCATAGTACTCAAGCGGTCTTGAAAAAAAGTATTAATAGAAAATTATTATTTTAAATAGTCCTAAAGGACTTGAGACAATGTCATATGTCAAAGTTACTTTTTTGAGTACGTTGTAATAATACCTAATAAAGAGAGCATGTCTTTTATAACATATCTCTGGTCTATGCTCTTCTCTATAGATCTATGTGAGGACCGGCATTTACCATGGAGGTGAACAGATGTGTGATACTGTCAACACACAGAGAGTGCCCTGCTCTAATCCTAGGTAAATGATGACTCTTAAACATATTTTTATCCTATACTGCAGACTTTAAATACTGGAGTCACCAGTCAAAAATGTTTTGCATAAAATTGCAACTTCCCTTAAAAAAGTTGTTCCAAGCTGTTGTTGTCTCAGCAGAGCAAATGAGTTTCTCATTGAATAGGTTCTTACTTTTTGCCCCAGGAAACTCCATTGATTTGTATATGTATATATTTTTAAAAAACCATGAGAATAGCAGTTCTGAACTACCTTTAGAGACTATACTAAAACTATACTACTTGACTTTCACTAAATATGTTCCCTTGGACAGTCTTCAAAGCTAATTTACTAAGCTGTCTTTAAAGAGGCGGGAGGGTAAGTTAACAGTTTAGTGCTGCCTCGTAACACTAAACTAGCGTATTGCATTACTGTTAAACCTCAGTCTACGCAATCGGTTAACAGGTACACAGTCTGCATCTACACCAGATAAGGCAATTGGTTAGTTTTATTAAAATTACAATAAATAATATATATATGTATATAATAATCTATTTTGTTTTATAGTATAAGTCTTAGCTTAGCTTTTAACTCTTATTCACAGGTTTTCACATGATATTTTTATTTATTAACTTTGCATGTTTTTGGCTTGTACTCTGCAGGTGGAATGAGTGGCTCACATATGACATGTACATCCCTGACATCCCACGTGCTGCCAGACTCTGCCTGTCTATTTGCTCAGTCAAGGGCAGAAAGGGTGCCAAAGAGGTAGGTTACAGTATATGTTAATTCCTGTCATTTGGACTAGTAGCTGTTGATCCTCTGAATTAGCACTGTAGAATTAAGAGAATACCGACAGTCTCTGATGGCCAGCTTCTTCAGTTCTGAATGACTGTCAGTCAGAACTGAAGAACCCTTTTGGATGAGAGGTGAAACTTCTTCAAAAAACCTACTCCGTCCAGTTGTCCTCGATGTAACTAATTTTGGATTGTCACCAATGGTGGGGCCTAATGCATGTATTGTATGTGCTTCACCCGCTGATAGCAGGTGACCTTATTGTGCCAGAACAATGGGATGCTAAGCCGGTCCCTAGAGACCTTTACTTATAGATACAGGGTGAGTTTGCATTTGTGAGTGTGCACGTGGGCATGTGCCTAGCACATAAACCTTCCTTACTCTGTGAGTCAGTATGCGCAAGGTGAATGGGAGCTGTGGTATCGTCTTTGGCTCTCTTTAATTACTAATCAGTTGTGGGTGATGTCAGGTCATAAAACATCACCAGGAACACTATCAGCAGCAGGTACTTTACTCATTCATGAGAGTTCATATGAGAGTAATACGCTTTGGTACTAAAACTATCCAGGAAAAAACACTGAAAACAGAAATCTTGAATAGAAGTTCATAGAGTTTCTGAGTGTTCAATAATACGTTCCCTACTTAAAAGTTTATGATGGGCAACTGGAAACACTTGAGTTTCTTTAAGGAGTTTGGCCCAGGACAGAAGGATCATTGGGTTAGTGGTTAGTGCTGGACTTTCTGGAATGCAAAGAAAATTTCACTAACTATACTATTTTCATAATGTGCCCAATGTTTCTGATGCTAAAACATCATTAACAGCAACCCCTGCTGGGTACTTACGTCAGGCTTGCGATCAAGCCATGTGGTGTAAAACTGTTAAAGTGTGACAGTGTTTGGTATATTTGATCTGGCACTTGAAACAGACACCTTCATCATCAATTTTTCTTCCATCCTTCACTGTCTTTTGTGTGTGTGCGTGTGGGTGCATGGACTCCAGTGTATCAATGAATGTCAGACATGGATATGGTAACAGACACCTGGCTTAAGTCCCGTCCCCTGCAGCGTCATGATAGGTTGAGGTCAGGCTAGAGGATGCTTTTTCAAGCCTCACCTGAATTAAAGATAAACACTTCTCCAGAGCAGCCTTTTGTTCCAGCAGACACTATTAATAGGTTCATTTGACTGGACGACTGTGCGTGACTCAGTCTACTTTACGGCACTGCCCTTTGTGCTTTTGCTGCCGCAAAGACTTAAAATGTAGAGGTTATCTTATACATTACCATGGCCTCGGTGATCAGAGGTGATCATTTAAGGTTGTCATATTTAATTTTGTTGACTAATGACTCTACAACACAGTCTGTATTTATATTTATATTTTTATTTTTTTTCTCTGTTTAGGAACATTGTCCATTAGCCTGGGGTAATGTCAACTTGTTTGACTACACTCACACTTTAGTGGCCAACAAGATGGCACTGAATCTTTGGCCTGTCCCTCATGGCCTTGAAGACCTTCTTAATCCTATAGGGGTCACGGGGTCCAACCCCAACAAGGTATAAAACTCAATCAGCAGGTCATGTTTTTGTGGACACGTTTCACTGTTCACCACTTTTTACCCAGTATAACAATAATGTCATTTAGGAAACGCCATGTTTGGAGCTGGAGTTTGACCACTTCAGCAGTCCAGTCAAATACCCAGACATGAATGCAGTAGAGGATCATGCTAACTGGACCATCTCCAGAGAACTGGGATTCAACTTCAACTTGTCTGGTCAGGTAATTAAAATACAGTTTTCTTTTTCATATCAACCAGTATACACACAGTTTGGTCTGGATATGTGTTGAAGTCATTACAATTGTCAGTGTTCTTGACAGACTTTTGCCCTGTTTCAGAGCAATCGTGTTGCCCGAGATCATGCACTAACAGAGGGCGACACGGAGCAGCTGAAGCAGCTGAGCAACAGAGACCCTCTGTCAGAAATCACTGAGCAGGAGAAAGATTTCCTCTGGAGACACAGGTAACAGTCCATTCTGCATTTTATCCAAACTCCAACCTGTTTAACTTAAAAAAGTATATGTTTAAGTTAACAATTTTAAATTGCCATTGACATGAGTGTGAGTTTGAATAAACGTGAACCTGAGATGGACTGGGGAACTGTCCAGCACCGCTCTCACCAGATGACAAGCAGGATTGGCTCAGTTTCCCCTGTGACCCTAAAAAGGATTAAGCTGGAGAGATAAAAATCGTACAGAGAAAGCAGCTGACAGATTGATCCTGAAAGTGATAATAATCTTCACATTTACCTCATATAAATTGCATGTGTATCATATTTTCTCCCAGGACTAAAGAGTCATTGATTATAAATGGTGGTAGACATTTCCCCCTGTCTGAATCAACTAGGTGAATTACTTTCTTTCTCAACCAGACACTACTGCATGATCATCCCTGAGATCCTTCCAAAGATCCTCCTCGCTGTAAAGTGGAACTCCAGAGATGAGGTCGCACAGGTAAAGACACAAGAAAACATATCTGTCAACACAGCTCTATCCTTTACCATTGTCCTGTAACTGTGAAAAGCAATAATTGACATCTTTACTGTTGTTTGATAGGGTACTGACACATTGCCAACACTAATGCAAGAGAGAAAGTTGGAGGAAAAACTGATTTTTTTACATTCATGCCAAGTGTATGATATCTGTCTCAAGTAGTTATATCAAGGGCGACTGGCCTCATAGGTTTTTCTAGGACGTTTCACTTTCATCCATGAGGCTTCTTCAATTCTGAGTGTATGATATCTAATAATATGTTTGCCCTTTAACATCCTACTAGAAGAAAAAAAGTTAAAAAAAAAGTAACAGAACAAACAGATTAGTTATTAGTTATTTTGTATGTTGTATTAATATACCTTAGACATTGTTTTGGTTTCTCAACTTAAGATTCTAAAATCAGGTTAGAATTTTGTTTGGTTTTCATTTTAACAATTGACATTGGGTTTTTTCTTTTAGTTTGAGTCTGTAAGTGGTTTAAACATTATTTTTCATCATTTTTTGTACTCTAATTGTTGCTGTGTCTTTTGTAATAGATGTACTGCTTGTTGAAGGACTGGCCGTCCATTCGGCCTGAACAGGCCATGGAGCTGTTAGACTGTAACTACCCAGACCCCATGGTCAGACAATTTGCTGTGCGCTGTCTTGACAAATACCTAACTGATGACAAACTGTCTCAGTACTTGATCCAGCTCGTACAGGTAGGTCATACAGTTAGGGCGCCTGAGATTTAAAGAAACAAGAAACTGCAAATGTCTTACATTTTGAGAAAGCATGTTTTTCTTTTTTTATTCTGCTCCTACATGAGCTCCATGTCTTTAGTTGAATGTGTGTTTTATGTGTTGCGTTCATTTGACACAAAGACGATATCTCAGATTTGCTTTACCTCTTGTGTTTTTTCTTTACATTCTTTGTCCTCAATCTTACTTTTTTTTTCTCATCTGCTCTTATTAGGTTTTAAAATATGAGCAGTATCTTGACAATCCTCTGGCTCGCTTTCTACTCAAAAAGGCCCTGACCAATCAAAGGATAGGACATTTCTTCTTCTGGCATCTCAAGTGAGGTTTTTTTTCTTCAGATAAAGAATCTTTTTTATTTTTTTTGTCTCACCAGCAAAAATTAAAAATCTTTTTCTGTATTTATTAATATTTATTTATCTATTGCAGGTCAGAAATGCACAATAAAACAGTGAGCCAGCGATTTGGACTTCTGTTAGAGGCTTACTGCAGGGCATGTGGCATGTACCTGAAACACCTGAGCAGACAGGTGGAGGCTATGGAAAAGCTCATAAACCTGACTGATATCCTGAAACAGGAGAAGAAAGATGAGACGCAAAAGGTAGAAAGGCATCAGCACACACAGAAACAAAATGAAGCACTAATATGAGTTATTATGCTTCATCATGGACCTTTCATTGTACTCAATAAATAAAACTTGAATTTGTGTTTCTTGTGGAGGTCCAGATGCGGTTTCTCGTGGACCAGATGAAGAGACCTGACTACATGGATGCCCTGCAGAACTTCACCTCTCCACTCAACCCTGCACACCAACTTGGAAACCTGAGGTGAGGCAATATGAGGCACCTTTGTTTGCATGCACATTAAAATATGTGTATGATTGAGAATCAAAATACCAAACAACATTTAAATGTGTGCACAGGTTAGACGAATGCAGGATCATGTCGTCAGCAAAGAGACCATTGTGGCTGAACTGGGAAAATCCTGACATCATGTCTGAACTTCTTTTCCAGAACAATGAAATCATATTTAAAAATGGAGATGGTAAGAAGTGGATCATTGGCAAAAAAAACCAAACAATAAACCTACATTTTGTAGCAACAATATAAATTCAAATTACTTGTTTTCTCCAGCCGCAGCTGTCTGCATCCTTATCAATTCTATAATGTTCATAATGAAGGCAGCAGAAGGCAGAGTTTTAAATTCTCAACTAAGACTAGAGCTAATACCTTTTGGCTGCCACTGTCCTGATGCTGTCTCCAATTCCTCATAATCTCAGCATGCTGTTAACTTTCGCCCTCATCCTTTTGTGTGTTTTTGTAGACTTGCGGCAGGATATGCTGACGTTGCAGATTATCAAAATCATGGAGAATATTTGGCAGAATCAGGGACTGGACCTGCGGTATTATTATCTAAATCTGTATCTCTCTCTTTTTCTCCTCTGCCTTTTTTTCTTTCTTTCTACTTGGCTCTGTCTCTGCTTTGCAAAAAACCCAAAACAATCTGTTGTCTTTGTCTCTAGGATGCTTCCCTATGGCTGCCTGTCATTAGGAGACTGCGTGGGCCTCATTGAGGTGGTTCGCAGCTCCCACACGATCATGCAGATTCAGTGTAAAGGAGGTTTGAAAGGAGCTCTGCAGTTCAACTCGAACACTCTGCATCAGTGGCTCAAGGACAAGAACAAGGGCGAGATGTGAGGGTTCTTTTTTTGCAGCCTGCATCATCAGATCATCTTGAAAAAGAAATATCATAAATTGTCTGAATTTACATATGAGTGAGTTACAGCAGATTTATCTAAGAAAGCCTTCCGTTTATATTTGCTGTGTGTGTGTGTTTGTGTGTGCAGGTATGACATGGCTGTGGATTTATTTACAAGGTCCTGTGCTGGCTACTGTGTAGCTACATTTATCCTGGGGATAGGAGACAGACACAACAGTAACATAATGGTCAAAGATGACGGTCAGGTAAGTCATGCCACATATTATTTATACACACGGAAACAATACAGTTAATAAACAATTTTATTAGAATAATTATTCCTTCTTTCAAAAAAAATGGTGAACTGATCTGTGGTCAGTGAACAACAACGTAAAGATTTTTTTGGCTTAGACTCTTGCGATCGAAATCAGAAGAACCCATGGTTTTCAGTGCATTTCCATCTTGTTCCATCTATATATATACACTATCGCCTAAGAATTGAGAAGAATTAAGTTAATGTCATGATATATATTTATATATTTTTTTCCTTTAGTTGTTTCACATAGATTTTGGACATTTTCTTGATCACAAGAAGAAGAAATTTGGCTACAAGAGAGAACGAGTGCCCTTTGTTCTGACACAAGACTTCCTTATTGTCATCAGCAAAGGATCCCAGGAGTGCGCAAAGACCAAAGAGTTTGAGAGGTAGCCCCAGTAACCTCACTTTTTTTCCCCATTAGTTAGTAGTTTAGTTCTTTGGTTCTTCTTTAGTTCTCTCCCATAAACATTAATGTCAGTGTGATGTTTTCATCTCTTAGTCAACTTTCAAATAAGCCTGACTAAATCATGGACAGCCACATTTCCTTTGGGTGTTTTATCTTCTCTCTTGCTTGTGTACAGCACTTTAGTCAACTGTATTGTTTTTTTAAAGTTCTTTGTCACTAAAGTTTAGTTCAGTAGAATATCTCTTTCTCACTAAAGTTTAGTTCAGTAGAATATCTATTTTTTAAGGACACTTTCAGGATTGTTGTTGTCCTGCAAGCAGGTTTGACAAAAAAAAACAAATTTAGAAGAGCTGCCTCATGCAAGTGGAAAATTTAACTGGGGATATTTTCAAGCCTCTTTGGAAATTCAACAACTTGGAACACAGAAAAAGCTGACAATGTTATGTTGGACTGTTAACACCTGGCATGAAATATCTGATAATGCGTCACAGGTTTGTGCTATTCTTTGTTAGTAGAGAGGAGAGAAAAGGACAAGGAAATAAAACATTAAGACAGAGAAAAAAAAAATCTTTAAAAAGTAAAGGATGTATTTCAGTAGCAGAATAGTTGTCGAAGGGAACTTAATTAATGCTGTCCATGATGGTAAGGATAGGATAGGATAGAATGAACTTAATTAATGCTGTCCATGATGGTATGAAGTAATTAATTACATTTTATTTCAGCTTTACAGTAGAGATTATTAAGGATTACACTCTCTGACTATCTGTGCCTCTGCTTATTCATTAATAATGAAATAGTTCTACCTTCCTGTACTTTTAGTCAAGTACTCTCCAATGACTTCTCACCTTATTTAAGCCAAGTTAAAGTAGCACCAGTGTTCAGTTAAAAGTCTGTTTTGCTCCAAATTGTCATCATTTGCCAAATATTAGTTATTGTTGAATTATTGAGAAGATTAAGAATGAATCAGAACATCAGTGTTTGGTGGTGACAAGGCAGATAAACTGTTTACAGGAAAGTACAGTAGATTGAAGTTAAAGAAGCAAAAAACCCTCTCTGGGTACATTGACAGTGATGTCACTCAGGTGAAGCACTCCTCACATTCTCTTATTTATTAACTTGCAGGTTCCAGGAGATGTGTTACAAAGCCTACCTGGCCATCAGGCAGCATGCAAACCTCTTCATCAACCTCTTCTCCATGATGCTGGGCTCTGGCATGCCTGAGCTGCAGTCATTTGACGACATTGCCTACATCCGGAAGACTCTGGCCTTGGAGAAAAGTGAGCAGGTTTGTGAGCTAGCTGGTCTTATAAAAAAAAAAAAAAAATGAGTTGGTGTCCAGTCACTCTCACCCCCCTTATGAGTCTCTTTTATTACTTTTCTCCTATGAGCAGGAGGCCTTGGACTACTTTATGAAACAGATGAACGATGCTCACCATGGAGGATGGACCACAAAGATGGACTGGATTTTCCACACAATTAGACAGCATGCACTAAACTGACCCTCCCTAGAGTATTTACTTGTGTCAGACAGACACATCCAAGCAAAATCCTGTCCATTTTCACAAACCACCAGGTTCTTTTACACATCTATTTTCTGTTTTCCCTCTTGGCTTCTTCATCATCATCTAACATTAGTGAGGTCAAAAAGATGCTCCTTCACCACTTTACTCTACTTCCTTTCTCTTCTGGTAAAGAGGTGCTTCACTTGCCCAATAATTTACTACTTACAATCCTTCATCCTACATCGCCCCTCCTGTTCAACATAAAAAAAACTCTTACCAAGAAATCGTTACCAAGAAAATGTTACCTCTTACGCTGCTACTCTTGGAGGAAACCACAAATGTAACAGAGCAAATGCAGCCACAACAGAGAGTTCGACTTGCTGCTCTACTGATGTAGTCGTTCTGTAATGTGGCTCCAGCCTATAGACACTTTTTCTCTCTTTTTTAATATTCTAAATACTGCTGTGAAGTTTGTGGGCACAAGGAATCGTCTCATATTTGTTGCATAGTGTCGGATGACTGAAACAAGTGGCCTGATGACTAGCTCTGCACAGTCTTCCATCATCTTTGTGGTGAAGTTTACTGCGTCAAAACCCAAGAACTGTCTGTGCCATCTGTTGTGCACGGCTCTGCAGTCTCTCTTGGCCTCAGCAGGACAGCACTCCACTCTTGGGAACATTTGGTGGTGGTACAGCTACAGACCTGTGCAGGAACTTCAGGGTGATGTTGCCTATCCATCAAAAAACAGCACTTAAAAAAACAGAATAATATACAGATTTATTATGACTTTTTAAATTTATTTATGTACCTAGTTTCTTTCAGTTTACGTCCAAGCAAATCTCCTAACTCCAAAACAGCATTTGTGTAAAAAGATTTGTTTAAAGCTTCTTCTGCTAACTTAAACTATTAAGGTTTTTCTTGTTTTGTCAGCGCCATAGTTTTTTTTTTCAATGAAGACTGCTGATGTTAGCTTCCATCTCTTTTACTCTAGTTTTCTTCCATTTTTTTTATAGTGATCGTCCTAAAGATAGGTCGTTTAGGAAAGCAGAAATGGTGAGATGGAAAGTGCCAGTCCCACATTTTTTCTGAATAATGATGGGGCCTATTTTAAAACTCTGGCTGTGTGATCGTCTGCAGACAGAGACCCGTGGGAATGTCACGTCTTCCTGTTGATAAAATACCTTGGTTCCTCAGCACAACACTCAACTACAGTGCGCATTGCCAAGCCCAACAAATTACAAATTATTTGAAGTAAACAAACGCAGCAGCACTGTTAACATAGAACTGCAAGACCAGTTGAAAGAAAACCCAGACCTTCATTTTCTGTGTTTAGTGTCTGCTTTTATTTATTTATTTTTTTCATTCATGCTGATGTCAACTGTTTGGTTCCCCTTTCCCCCAGGAAGGAAAGTGATTTGCAATGGCTCAGCGGGAACACAACAAGTGTGCGGCCATTAGTGGTAGGTCACCATGCCATTTTATTGGTTCTGTTGGTCTTCAAAATTCAATTTTTTCCATAAATTGTTCTAACTTGAGGGTTCAAATTATGTTAGTGTTCAAACTCCCAGCCGGACCTTAGGTTCTCTTTTTGCCCTAGGTGAAAAACAGGTGTTTTGTTGTTGTAGTTGTTAGCAGGCAACCCAATTAAGTGTCCTGGTCTGGACAACAGAAAAAAAAAACATATCCATCACAGTATTTTTATCTATTGTTGTATTGCTACATGCTGAGCCCACTCTGTTGCTCTGACGTGACTTTATGTTTGTGACTGGTATAATATAAGTCATTTGGTCAATAAGTCCACCAGTATTACCATAACATCAACCTGAGAATGTTCTCACGTGTTTGGTTATGTGACCAACCCAAAGATATTTTATGACATGTCACATGAACCGAAGGATGACGTCAACGTTTTAGACACACAGAAATGTGTCAAACTGTTGTCAGTGGTTGCTATCATGAAACGTGGTAATCATGTCTAGCAATCAATGGTTTCAGTCGGAGTAATGTTGCATTACTACAACATCAGTGTATCACTAGAATGTTTTTATCTGCTGACCTTCCGTACCCTCTTGTTACATTTTGGCATCAGTCACGTTCAGAAGGTCATCTTTTTGTTTTCCTATTGTGCCAAACCAGACATCATTGCGGCCTGTGTAAAAAAAAAAAACTAGCACTTTGCAGTCAGGCATATCAGTTACAGAAAAAAAAAGAAAAAGTCTGAAGAAAATGAATGAACCAAGAAAAAAAACATTTTTTCCAAATGCCTTTTTAATTTGTTTAAGTGAATCTGAGGGGAGAAGTAGCCTAGCATGCATGTTTTTCCAGCAGCATAACCACTGATGTGTAATGTTCAGAACATCATTCAGAAGTGTGTTTGTGCGTACGCAGGAGCATCTTTGCTGTTGGAGGCCTCACTGCGAGGCTGTATCTCTGACTTCCTTTGCGTTTTCACACATGGTTTATTTGTTTCTGTGCAGGCTGCAGAGCTTCATTGGCAGGACCCAATGAAATGTCTGTGCATGCGTTCATGTCTGTGTGTGTGTGTGTGTGTGTGTGTGGGTGGGTGTGAATGTGTTGACGACGCTTAACTGCTGCAGTGAAGGTGTCTCTCAATGTTTTCTAAGCCAGTTTTTTCATGATCTTCTCTGTTACAGAGAGAGAAAAAAAAACAGAAGTGAAAGCTTGTCAACAAAAATCTTCAGATACGAAGAAATATTGAAAAAAAAAAGTTTTTTTAATACATTGTTTTTACTTGAAACGTGCTGAATCAGAACCACAGATTTGTCCGTTTAGACCTGACGTGCAGGGTTGCTGTATTCCTACCCGAACACACATGTAAGTGTGTGTTTATGTGTGTGTTGTATATATAAGAAACAAGGATTGAAGACCTGTATAGAAATGGATGAAGCTGTTTTTACAGCTGTGGTTTCACAGTGGTTTAAAAAAGTAACATTTTGTGAATGAAAACCACTTTTCCCTTAAAATAAAATGTCAATAAGATTTATTTCTAATGTCAATTGTTTGAATTTGTAGTTAAAGCGATAGAGACAGAAATGTCAAATTTGTAATATTTTCCAATTTTGAGGAAAATATATATAATAAACAATGTTGTTTTCCCCTTAGATTTCTTCTGTTAAGAATTACTGCCTGTAACGAACAAGAACATTTCTTGTCTCCTGGGCTGAAACATGTGCCACCACACGGCTCCATCCATGTCTTATACACGGTCTATCAGACCTAAGTATTGGTGTACAGGCTGTTGCTTTTATACTGGTCGTGAATGTTGATGTTGCCACAGTCGTGGATTTCAGAGTGAAGAAAGAACGTGATTATTGAACAAGTCAAGGACTCGAAGTTGAATTTTTGATGAGTCCAAATTTCTAAGACCAGATTCTGTGAGAACTGTGATGAGGTTTTGGTGAGATTGTCAGATTTCAGCCTCAAAATTGTGAATGAGATTCAGCACCAAAGGTGAAAGCTTTTCTAGAAAACGTTTGAAAGCTCGCTTGCTCTGAGCCGGTGCAGGAATTCTACATTTCAAAAAATGTTGCACTAGTTTATTCCCCTCCCTTAAGCAAAGGCCATGAATGCCTCTGCTCTTTATTTGTCCATGTTGTCAGTCTTAAACCTGGATTCAAATCTACTGACACTGATCGCAGGGTTGAGTATTACATAGTAGTGACCATGGATCATGTGTTTAAAATGAATCATGTGTTTAAAAAACAAAACAGTTTTCTCCTGCGACTGCAATCCCAACACTCAGATTTTTTTGAACAAATAGTAGACACGGTAACATGGACACATTACCAATCAAATGAGATCCAACCATGTATCCATGAAGTGAGAATTATATGAAGTCCCGTGTTGTTTGAGGAACCCCTCGGACAAATGTGTGCATGTTTCTGTGTGTTTATTTAACAGATGTTCATGTTATTGTGTCCTTTTCCTGTTTTCCTGATATTTATTAAATATAGATGCAGACGTTTAATGTGGTTTTCTGTAAAAAAAAAAAAAAAAAAGATGGCAGCAGGGGGCAGATGGGGAGTAATGCAGCCGTGATCAGCTAGCTATTTAGTGTATTAATGGCACTCGAAATAGCTTACTTGTTGTCTGGGGCAACCACAAGTCGAACACTATTTTTTTTTTTTTTTTTAATTTTGACAATGCTGGAAGAGATGTGCTTTTTTATGTCAAGAGGAGGACAACAAAAAGAATACTCATCTGGGGGCAGACATTGAAGCAACATATAGTACATTTATAGCCTTTACTGTGAACACTCTACTTAGGCGGCATCTTGGAGAAGATGTCGGCAGACATTTTACTTTTAGGACGTATGAAGGAACACAGAGCAATATTTTAAGTCGGTTATATTATTTGGGTCCAAGTGTCAGGAATTCCCCAAGAAAATATTAGAAGCAACAATATCTTTTGTTTCAAATGATTTTATATATCAAACAGACACGTGCCAACCAAATGTACTACACCGTGGACAAACAAACAAACAAACCCAATATTCAGTGTGTGCCACATCGAAGTTTGTTTTTTTAAAGCCACAGTTGCAGACTATTCCGTCAGTTCTATTGTACATGATTTTAAACACAAACTTAAAATGGCCTTTGATGGAACTGAACATTTAAACTAAGAAGCCGTTTTGTTTTCAACCGTCCGCACTCATGTCAATGAAGAATGGTTTGTGGCTCCGTGTTCATTTTTTGTGTGCTGTACTGCAAACTGCACAACAGTGTGAAATTTACTATAAATGAATGAATGTACACCAGGCCAATGTATTATTTTATGTTATATATATATTTCTACTCTTCCAGCAAGTGTTTTTTTGTATTATTTATTTCTGCTACGTAGTCAGACAAATGTTTCAAAGTTAATGCTTTGGGGTTTTCTCCCTGTCATTACTTTTCTGTCCATTTTCTTCTTTCTACATTCAGTATTTAACGTGGGTTTTGATTTATATCTGCGAATGGGGTTTCACTGAGTTAGGGTTTGTACCCTGATCTCTGTGGAGATGTACAAATACATTTGTTAAACATTCCCTCAGTTGTGTTTGCTTTTGAAGGTTGGCTGTTCAGCAGACCTACAAGAGAAACCTGCAGTGAAAAAAAATGAAAAGAAGTCTTTATTTTAGGAAATTTCGCTGAAACAAACTTACTTGAATTTTTACGGATTCTGATGTAACCTTAAATAATAAAACTCCTCCAATTTAACAATGGATTCCAATCCGATCGATCCGATCAAATCAGGTGGACATTCCTGTCTGTTTTAATCTGCATTTTTAGATCACATCATTTTGTGTTCCTCAAATCATGGGTCGTGACCCGTACCTCACTGTAAATAGCAGGATAAATCATTTGGTTTTAAGTAAAGAGTAACAGGGAAAGTATATGAATGATCATTTAGGTCAGAAAGTTCAATTTAATTAACACATGAATCTGGAACATTTTAATTCTTCACAGGTTTTTATTTTGTCTCAGATCATTTATACTTTACACTTTGAAAATGAAGAACACTGAAATGCTCTGTGGTCGTTTCTCACTACAGACCCCACAATTGTTTCATATAAATTCCTGGACAGGACAAAAAACATTAATTTGAGTACAAATGTGGAAAAATCAACCCAGCAGATCGATGTCACTGAAGGCTGGGGCCTTGGTGCCGGCCTCAGCGTTAGCATTCGCAGAGGGATTGCGCGGGTGGAAAGGTTTCCAAGGCTTGGATGGACAGTGCAATTTGTCATCAGCAGCTTTCATGTCCTCCTCAGAAGAATCTTCTTTCTTCTTCTTCTTCTCTTCTGAAGCTTTTGGGGTGGGGGCAGGCGTGGTGGGGGCAGCTGGAAGGTGGCTGGCTGGTTGTGCTGCAGAAGGACGATCTACCCTCCTCAGAGGTGACCAGCCAGGAGGACGACGCCTGGCGATGGTCTGAAAAACAGAATGACGTCACAGACAGGTTGGAGCAGTTGGTCGCTGTGACCGTGGTTGGCTGGCCAGTCAAAGGAACAAGAACTTTTCTTGTTTTTAAACTGTTTTTTAATACCTTGTTTTTAGTTTAAGCAAACTATTTATTTGAATTAAATGTCTGAATTAGTAAAACATTTAAATGATCTTGTCTTACATTTGCAGACAAAGCACCAGGTTGACACTGTATCTGAGCCACCGGGGGCTCCAGTCTCCACGGAGCTGTGTCTATTGTAGAGTTACAGTTGGCATACTCCTAAATGAAGCGAGAGAACAAAGAGACAGGTTACGTTGTGTATACGTTTAGAAAAAAATACCATGATGTTTCCATACAAATTTTTTATGCTATTTACCACATCCTGTTCGTTTGGAACACACTGCTCATTGAGTTCTGTGTTCTCGGCCTTGGCACATATGGTCTTCCTTATGTCAAATTTAACTTTGAACCTGAAACCGCCCATCACCTGTCTGGAGGCATATTCAATTGTGTGCAGACTGAAGAGGTGAGTGGAGTCAGACATGGAGTTGTACTTTGAGATGGACACAAAGAGTGGGACTTTCAGCTCCTCTGAATCCACACTAATTTCCACAGGACAGCCCAAACAGGGAGCTTTCTCTGGATGAATGTGAGCATCTGAAACAAAATCCAACCAGCACAAAAATTCAAATGAGGTCATATTTTGTAATTTGGATAAGGATGCGTGGATTACATCTGCTACAAACTATTTTCCCTGCGACATATATCTGTCTTTTACTGTGGTTGAGACTGCGGTTCTCTGTAAAGCCACTAGTCATGATTTTTATTTAAATGAGTCAGGGTGCAAATATAGAGACAATACTGCTTAGTTTTTGAACATTTTTGAGAAACACAAAATGCAGATTAAGCGGTAGTTGAGAACACGCAGCAATTTGGACCTAATTTGAGTTTATAATCCAGGCCAGCAGGTTGTCCAAATTCTTGTGTTATTTAGTTTGAATTGAGCAACGTCTGGAGAACCTGTTTATAATCAATGATTGACAGAATGGGAAATTACGTTGAAAACGTTTCTTGGTTAAATTTAGGGTAAGTCCAGGTTAAACCGTAGTACAGAAGCTGCACGTCTACTCGTTCCACTCAGGTGGTACATGCTCACAAAATAAGAACTTATTACATCATATTACTGAACTGTTATTTCCTGTAACTCCAGTACTAAATACCTTTATTCAGGAAGGAGTTTTGTGGAGATTAGTGCACTAAGCTTGAAAAGCCTTTTTTGAAAACATGGGAATCAAACCGCCTCTGTTTACTGTAGACTAACAGTGAGCATGTTAGACAAACAGATTAAAGTCTAGACCTTTCCTACTCCTTTTATGGTTTGTCTCCTTTCCTCTCTCCCCCTCCATTAAAGTTAAAAACAGTTACTCTGAGTTCACCAGAATACATTTCATCATCGGTTCAGTTCCTCGGTGACGCTGTCCTTTTCCACTTATTTACCCGAGATTCAGTTTTACATTTGAAACCTGACAGTGTTAAGTTTCCTGTACGGTCAGCTCAATACCTACATCCTCCAAATACTTCAATAGTAGTATTACTAGTGACAGTACTTCATAAACCCACCGAAGAAACAGTCCACCTGCTGAGTCTGTATCTCTGCTCCTGACACCTGGACTGTGGCGTTGCATCTGATGGGCTGCTGCAGAAACACAGAACATTCTCTGTAACATCTTTCTGGGATTTTTACACTCTGACCCAGATGTCTTTGTGCAAACACTACTGTTAGTATCAACAGCAGTTCAATATGAGTACTACCATCAGTACCTTGTGTCCAGTGGGCAGATAGTCACAGTCTTCCCAAGGTTTGGGACTGTCAGCTTCACAGTCACTCCTCCTGGTGGTGAAGTCCAGTGAATACACTAAGTCTGAGCCGCTCTCTGTCTGTAGTGTCGAACATTAAAAAGGACATGAAAGTAATCAGTTACGTACAAGTGTCAAACCAACGACTGTCCTCTGCATTGACACCAGTGGTGGGTGGACAGTGGAGATGGGTTTGTCTTCTTTTTATTGTGGTATTTTTGATTTTCTGGAGACTAGAGTGATGCAGTGGTTGGACTTCTACTTGTTTTGCAGAAAGTTCTGGTTAATAAAGTTAGTCTGTTGAACTAACGTCACACGTGACCTTTCTCTAAGTTAATAAAGTTAGTCTGTTGATTAAAACTAACGTCACACGTGACCTTTCTCTACATTCATGCTGATACCTTGCTGACTCTTCGAATCTGAAAGAGTGCCAGGTGATGTCCAATGGTTATCCTCTCATTGAACTTGTGCACAGCGTTGCTGACGACCTTCTCTACTGACGGGTCATCACAGGGGACTGAAACACTGGGCTGGACATCTGCTGCCACCTGGAGGACAAAATGTGAGTTTTTTTTATTGTGTAATTCATTGTGTTTTAAATTCGATATATATACTTCCTGTTGTTAATTTTTTTTAAATTTTCTCAATACCATTAAATTATTTTAATAAACCTTTTTAAAGCAAACACAGTCAAAAACCCAGTGGATTAACAGCTTTAAACTGTAAAATTTATCAGGAGGACCTTGTCTGTTGCAGGACCTAAATAAATATATTTTTAAAAATCAATACAGAAAAATGTAGCTCACAAAAAACGTATTGATTCCATTGCTTTCCTACAATTTTGATCTTGTTTTTCTAAAATCTGTTTACACCTTAAACTAAATGTTCCAAAATCACATTTAAATGCTAGTTTTGACAGTAATCTTAAACTAAATGTTCTTCCAAATAAAAAATCACACCACATTTAAATGCTAGTTTTGACAGTAAAGTGTTTCCTCACAAGCTCAGAGAATATTATTTATGTTACTGTGCTTTAAAAAAAGAATGTGATTTGAGAGACATTCACGATGTCGGCGTAGGACAGAAAAGACAGGAATTGACCTGCTTGTTTTTCAAAATAAGTCAAAAGTGAGAACATTTACAACAACTTTATTATTCTACGTGGTAATACTGGACGTGTATTTTTAACGCAGCAGGACAACAACCGTCACTTTCTGCCTACCTGTCTGAGGATGAAGCTGCAGAGGCCCAGCAGGCCCAGCAAACACAGGCCTACTCCACTCCTCATTGTCTGACTCTGCTCTGCCGTAAAGTACAGAAGAGTCAAAATCACACCTGAAAGTCAAAAGGCTTCTCTTTTCAAGTTATTGATGAGGCACTCACAGATTATCTGGAGAAAGGAGGGAAAAAGTCGACTCCTCTTCAGACGGGGAGAGACGACCGAGTGAAAGTGTAGGTGGGAATCCTGGGACCCAGACACACAGAGGACAGGAGGGCGACTGACGAGCACATACAGTACACACACATACACAGTACTGATCAAAACACTCACTGGGTAAAAGAAGAGTAAATGTTTGCTTTTGTTGTTTGCCCTCCGCTCTGACAAATCAATAACTGTCCTTGCTTTCCTTCTCTCACAGAGAGAGAGAAGGAAAGCAGGTGGATCAGAAACACAGAGAGAGAGAAGGAAAGCAGGTGGTGATCATGAGTTTGAAGTTAAATTAGTTTTTAGCCTAAAAAGACCTCGATTCACCAGTGATTCACATTTACTGTCTTCGGAAATAGTTCCTAGGACTGATTTTTGGTTGATTTTGCTCGTAATTCCTTGTGTTTCTTATGAACATATTTAAGATGACACATGTTTACCATCTAAATCTTCTAAAACTACATTTAAGCAACTGTTACATTTGTTTTGCATCTAAATATTTAACATTTTAACACAGATGTTCACTTGGAAGTTGTTTGAATCCATTTAAATTAAAATATTAATTTTCCATTTTTACCATAGAAACCTTATCTTATGAATGACCTACAAAAAAGTCTTGTTGGTGGTTGATGGTCTTCTGTATGTTAATTAGGCCACAGGAGAGGTTAGAACTCTTGCCTTACAACGGGACGATCATTTGTTCAAGCTCTTCTCCCTGTGCAAAGTACCAGTGTGACAATAAAGTTTAGGGGGTTTTATTATCCACTGCCTTTCCTATTTACTGCTGCGGTTGGCTTCAGTCCCGACCACGATTCTTTTGTGTTGTGCTACAACAATTCAACTTTTTTTTTTCTTAAACCAGTCTCTCTGTGTGTGTGTGTATGTGTGGGTTTGTGTTCTGTGTGTGTGTGTGTATGTATGGGTTTGTGTGTGTGTGTGTCTACACTGGTACTTTGTCCCCGATGACCTTTATTCTCCAGCTCCCTGATCCTTCCACAGCTCAGTAAAATGAGGTGAAACTGATTCTGACAGGTCATTGGCTGAGTTCACGTTCACAAAATCATTTTAACTTCATTCTTTACAGACACAAACAGGATGTAATAGGACTTTTTAACCAAACCAGATCAATAGTCAATTCAACAGTAACTATATTAGTAGAACTCTGCCCTCTTGTGGTTACAGAAAACACGTGACAATATATGACTTTTCATCACCGGCATTCAGAGAAGAATCAGTTGGTCAATTAAAGCCTGTAGTTGCTCTACTGTTCCTTCTCTGATATAATATTTAAGTAAATATCATCTTAAATGTCCGGTTTATTTTGTCTTCACTGATGAAGTTCAGAAGTGAAGAAAACATTTGAAAGAAAAAACTTTGTTTTCTTTTTTTTTTTTTACCAAGTATCAGTGCTACTAATAGAACACAGGTGAATAAGAAAAGGTTAACAGTCAAATACAGAATGTAGGCTTGAAACATGCAGATTTTGCCCAAATCAAAATTGTTAATGTATAAGTGAACAAAAACTGTAAACTCTTTAGAAAAAAAACACTTCATATGCACTAACATGCTCGTGAAAAACTCTGTACGATAACACAAACCTTTATGATGTGTTTTAGGAAGTTTTCACACGTCCTTTTTTATACGGCTGCTTTTAAAAACCCAACAGTGACTTTACAAATTTGAAGCAATGACTAATGACTATGATTACATATTACACACACACACACTCACACACACACAGTGGCTGTTCTCACCATACCCATCATCATCATCATACAGTTCAACCCCTCCTCCTGCTGTGGCCACTTCCTCTGCTGGAGTGGTTTAATCGTGTAGGTGTAAAAACAGTTTCACAATGAACCACCAAACTAGATCTTTCTTCATCTTCAAGATCATCTGCTATACTTTTCACTCTCCAGACTTGTTCTTCTTACATTTGTTTTTTTTTTAAATTAACTTTTCTTTTGCCATGAAACTAGGAGGTCACACAGAGGGCTGGTGGATTTTCTTCTTAGCTGCCACGATCCCAGGTCAGTCCTGTCATTTTGACGTCTCATTTCACCTATGTATATGTTGTTTAAGTTTAAACAACTTTTGGAAATAACCTTGGTAAACAATGATGGATAATTTTCCAACTTAAAGAAGAGTGTGGCTCATGGATGTACAAACTAAAACAAAAACACATAATAAACCAAATTGTTTGTTCTATTTGATTGTGCTAAAGAACATAAAACAACAAATAAAAAACTGAAATGTACTGTAGGTACTGTAGGCAGAAACAGTACCAAAACATTTAAAATGTAACCACTGTGTTCTTAGCTCTGGTTTCCTGTCACACTGTGGTTCTTGTACGTGTGCTCTTCACAGTTCCACACTCTTTAGTCCTTTTGCACTCAGTTTTTGTCAAAGGCTAATCAAATCAAAACTCTGTTAAGATAGATACACAATTTTTTTTTTAACAAAAATATTCAAATGATTTCTAATTGTATGCCTTGAAGTGTAACACAATAAGAAAATAAACCGTTTCTCTCTTCACTCTTCAGGTTTTCATCTCCAGAGAATTCACAGCCCTGTCTACCAGTCCATTCTACAGTCGTTTGAAACACTCCCACCAACAGGTAAATTATTTAAGCTTCATAAAAAAAAACCAAAAAAAAACCAAACACAACAGGACAGCAGTCACGAAATTAGCTATTTTATAAAATATTGCTGTGTTTTCATTTGATTCATTTAAACTTTTGCTACTGTTCGTTACAGATTAGAACTTGTTTTCATTGAAAAGGGAGACATTAAAATAAAAAATTTTAATTAATAAAAAGCGAACACGGTCAGGTATATAATGACAAAACCTACCTGGGGCAGTGGTTTAGTGGTTAAGGAAGCGGACTTGGGTCTGGAAGGCTTTTAGGTTTGAATCCACCAGCTGCCAAGTTACCACTGTGGTGCTCTGAGCATGGCACCGTCCCCACACACTGCTCCCCGGGTGCTTAAAGCTGCCCACTGTTCACTTTGGTGATGGGTTAAAAGCAGTGGTGAGCTGTGTCACAATGACAAGTAGTTCACTTTCATACCTTTCCTGTTTGAGCTGGTACCCAACAGTAACTACAGTTACTGCCTTTAATCTGAGCACATGAACCACAATTACCAGATGAGATTCCCACTCTGGTTTCCATAGTAACGGACATCAAAGGGTTTATTCTTTTGCTTTTATATGCTTTGTTTTATAGGTAATAGGGAAAAAGGTTACGTTAAAGGCAGCATGTGCAGTGATGCACCTTGATGATCCCAGTTGTGATCAATCTCCAACAGGAACCAGCCTAAATTTGGTTATTTTGCATTTCCTTTCTGTCTGTCAGTGTGTCCACATTTTCTGACATGAGGACAGACTCTGTGCCTGCTGACAGAAACGCACCCCACAGCACTAAAGTCAAGTTGCTGCGTTCATCCACCAGCAGGGGGCAGCAGCTAGACAACTATGATGTTACTGATGTTAGCCGCCTCCCATCAACTGTGGTGGCTAACAGTCCAAGCAGTGGCATTATTGATCGGCTGTTAGAGAAAAAAAGTAAAAAACATAGAGAATCCATAAAACAACTAAATGATGAACTGACAGAACTGGCTTTTAAGTGCAAGACCCAGATTAAGTCCATTGGTGAGGAGCTGGTCTCCTTTCTGCAGGAGGTGGACCTCAGGTTGGACACGCTGAAGGACAAAATAAAACAAGTGCACAATGTCACGCTGCATGACATGTTTAGTCTGTGGGAGCAGGTGGAGAGTGAGGTCAAGCTGAAGAAAGAGAAAGTCGTCGAGGCCAACCGTCGAATGCGTGACTGCGAGACGAATCGAACAAACACGATTAGAAGTGTTCTTACAAAGTACAGTCAACTCCTGGAGAAAATCAGTTTTCTGCTGCCACCTGATGTCCACAGGCTGATCCACGGCAAGGCGGCGATGTTGAATCAGTCTCTGTTAGCAAACCGCCGCAGCCTGGCCCGCATGCTGCTGCATCTTCAGGAGGAGATCCTGCAGCAGCAGTCAGTCTTTCATCTGCACTGGGACGACTGTCTCAGCTGCTGGAAGAAGAACAGAATAACGGAGGTCATCGACAACGTCAAGCAGCTTTGCGTAAATGATAGGACACAGCACGTGATCACAGCTCAACAGCAGAGTGAACTTCTCCGAGACCAGACTGAACAACGTTGTGTCGTCATCTCCCAGATCAACCCTCTGCTCCAGGACACCTGCTCCATCTCTGTTGTCTCTGATTGGTACGAACAACTAAAAGCCGTCAATGAACAGATTAACCGTCTTCATGCCGACTCCCTCCATCACCTGCGATGCAGTTATGAGCAGATGTGGCAACATCAGCTGAGTGAGGTAGAATACTGTAAAGAGGCGCTCTCAGCTCTGCAGCTGTCAGAGACGGAGATGCAAGATGCCATCAACTCGCAGCTTCTACCCTACATTGGACAAGTCCAGGTCCAGGATGAAGAGCGATTGGCCGCCTTGGACCTGCACTGTGACACTTTGGCCCGATACGACTTCATGCTCAGCCGCTCTGTGTTTGCCGTGTTGAGAGGAGCAGCGTTACTGTGGGACTCACACGACCTCAGGCTACGAAGAAGAGAAGAAGAAGTGCAGCAGCAGCTGACAGAACTTCGATGCTCCCAGTTGGGACACTTGCGAAACAAAAAGATACATCTGGATGACCTGCTGGCTGGCCTTCGTCAGGCTTGCAGCCACGAAACTCTGTCGACATCTCTGGACAAAGCTGTCCACTGGCTACAGGTGATTAAAGACAGCTATGGACCCTTCGTGTCGGATCAGTGGAAGGTGTTGGATCGACTCCCATCTCTCTTCCTGGATGAGCTCCTCTCCTTCAGTAGCAGCCTGGGCTCCTACTTCCACCTTAGACACACTTACACACCAAGCCAAGAAGAGCTGCAGAAGTTTAACCTCACGTCTCGCCTGTCCTCCAGTCCAGGGGCAACACCTTATCCAATCAGCTGCCAGGATTATATCGATTCTACTCAGCCCTTCCAGGCCTGGCTGGCTGAGGCAGAGTCCTCTCTGCTCAATCTCTACGACACCAGCAACAACACTTTTACATTTACGTCATCAAGCTCTACTACCTACTCAGGCCCTGCCTTCAAATGCCCCACACCAGAAACAAAAGAAAACCTGCAACACACAACACACCTGAGTCTGTTTCCTTTGGATCTGCTGGCACAGACTTTGAGCATGACTCGAACTCTGTTCTTGGAAAAGCTGGAGCAGCATTTCCATGATCTTCTTACCTCAACTATGGTCATAGTTACAGACAGAAAGGAAGCCGTGTGTCTGGACCAGGAGCTCCAGATGCAGCTGCTCAACCCACAACACATTGAAGAACAGATTTATCAACCCCGTTTGGGGGAGCTACAGCTTCATCAACAACGGGCAGAAATTCATTGTCGGGAGGTTCACGATGTATTGAACTTCTGCAAGACCGAGCTAAAGATGCTGCAGATATTTATCGGGAGGAAGAATGAAGAGTTTATTTCTACTCTGTCCAACATGGAAAAAGACTTTTTGTCTGTCAGCAACAGCCAACGCCTAGAGTTTGTAAGCTCCACCCTGCAGGACCTAATGGATCAATATATCAAACGTACCCAGGTTTGTCAGAATGCCTTTAGACAGACGGTCCAAAACAAAGTGAGCAACATCAGGAATGAAACTGGAAAACTCCTAGGTTCCATCAGGTTGTTCAGCGAAGGAGGTGACTTTGCTCCTCAAGAGATGAAGATGTTTCAGAGGAAGCTAAGAGATGAAAGCAAACGTATCTGTGCAGCTGAGCAGTCACTTTGTGCTGAGATGGAGTGTATTGAAGGCAGTAGTCTAGAAGAAGTTAGGGAACCATTTGATCGAGTTGCGGAGGAACTTTCTCTCTGGACGTCTGAGGTGAAATTTAGAGAGAAGATTGATAAAATCATCTGTAGCACAAGAATTCAAATCAGAGCTGAAGCTGCCAACAATAATCAGCAACAGTCATCGATCAGCAGCCGGCTAAAGGACGTGAAGAGTATGTTGGAGGATCCACACGTGTGTTCAGATGAGTTGTGTTATCTGCTTATTTCTGTTGGTGAGGAATTGAGAAAACGGTGCGAGTATCTGGACTATGAAGACCAAGAACTGCTCACTCTGTCAGCTCATCCAAAGTTCAGGAAGCGAATCCATTCCCTTCCCATAGCTGGTCCACTGCCACCCAGTAAACCAGGAGGAAATGTCATTGATGAGCCCGCAGCGGACATCATCCAGTCGCTAAACAGGTTAGCTGTGGTTCAAGAGAAGCCACCAGATACAAAGGTGAGAGAAAAACCTGGTCGCAGTCATGCACACCGCGTTCAGCCAAAATGGAATGAGATCGTCATTCCTCGAAAATCAATAACAACGGATCGAAAGTTCCAGATCTTTGGACCAGAGCCTGAACAGGATCCACAGTGTCTCATGTCAGTGGTGAACTTTGTGCTGTTTAAAACCAACGATTTGCTCCTCCAGACTGGAGAGGACTTCTATCAGACTGAGCGTCATTGCAAGTTCCAAGTAGTTCCTGAAACTGTGGAGCCATGGGCTGAGAGTATCCAACAAAGGTTGCTGGGATTTCAGGATCAGGCCACCGAACTGCTGGAAATGAGCAGAACGATCTTGGGAAGCCAGCACTGTGTATTCAAGGACCTGCTGAAAGAAATACCTTCAATTTTAATAAGGAACCACGAGGAACAGAGACGAGCAGAGCTAATTGCAAAGGTGAATGACGTCACAGAAAATCTAAGGGAACATCTGAGGGCCAGTGAGGAGGAAAGGCTTGTCAATGTCCAGGAACTGCGTGTGTCTCTCAAGGAGGCTGAGCTGCAAGATCTGGTGAGCAGAGAGGAGATGAGGCAGCAGCAGCTGCACAGTGCCATCTCCAGCTCACACCAGGAACTACAGGAATTCATACAGGCCTATCTGCAGGAGTTTATGACGTTGCTGGTTTGTTTAGCAGAGAAGCTCATCATTGTGCTGGATGGACTTCTTACACCTTCACAGTTCAAGATGAAGTTATTACAACTCCCTGACCGTGCTGCTACAGAGGAGACATCTCAACCAGGACAGACATCAGACACAGGGACGAGTCTTCCATCATCTTCCAGGTGCAGCGTTGAACCACAAACTACAGCATCCACCATGACGAGCAGACACATCACAGACCATATGAATGTGACCGAGCTCAAAGACGCTGCACTGGAACGGTTTGAGGAGCGGTGTAGGTCCGAGATGTTCCGTTCTGAGACAGATAAACTGAAGCAACTGCTCAGCATAGAGGTGTGGAACGAACATTGGACAATACAGATTGACACACTGACACAGATCAATGCAATAGCAAGCACACCAGCGTACTAACAACAGGGTCCTCACACACAAAAAAACATGGATATTGTCATAAGAAATGTTGTTGTTGGTTCTACCCCAGAACCACAGAACCTCTGTCTGACTCAGTCCTTCAGAGTTTGGGGGAAATATGGACTGGTTGGGGCAGAGAGTGAGTCAAATTTGACCTTGGGCAACATCGCTTGATGAAGCCGCAGCATAAGAACCAACACATTAGCCAAAAAATATAGACCCACATTCTTTAGCACTTGCTGAGAATTAGTTTCTTTTTTTAAATAAATTCATGCAGATTTAAGTTGTTGTTATTTTAATGTTGTGTTTTTCATAAACAGGTGTAATAAATTCATAAACAGTGTTTGTGTGAATTGGAGACTCTGTATAAGTTACAAAGAGACAATGAATAAAAGGTGGATACAATACTGGCGTAATGTTATAATTGGTGTGATAAAAAATATTTTAGAAAAATCTGACAACACTAAGAGTTATTTGTTAATGGTTAAATTATATAAAAGAAAGTGTTACATTATTAAAATAGGATTTGAATCGTCACAACATGTTGACAGTTTACAGCAAACTCAAAGTTGAGGGACAAACAGGATTAACATTTATTGAACTGTTTAATGCTGACAGTGCTTTAACCAGAAATGTTGTATTTGAACAGACTGCAACAAATTTTTCTTTAATAAAATACATTTTTAATCAAAATTAAAACATCTTTCTTTAATAAAATACAAAAAAAATACAATACATTTTTAATCAAAATTAAAACATAGCAAAATTGAAATTTGAGACTTGACCACTGCATTTAATCCACCTAGTAAACATTAGGGTGTACTCTCATTTTAAGACACCCACATTCCAAGCCGAGCTTAGGGCCACTTAAAATGATGAAGCGTGCCAGATTTGGCCCAAGGGGGCCTTGAGTTTGACATATGTGATTTAAAGTGTTTACTATTAAAACAAATAGATCCAGTAGGGGGTAGTAATACGACTTGTGGTTTTAAATCTAAAAAACACAATTTGGTCATAACCATAATTTTTTGTGAGGTGAACAGCTCCATAGAACAGTGAAGCTCTTGGTATTTGTCTTTTAATGTGTGCATTAATAGCCAATATGTGTGTTTTATGCACAGGGACCTACACACTAAGAAAGGCTGATGGGACGACCTGCGTTAAAATCACAATGGGAGTTCAGTACGTCATCTATGAAAAGGTTTATATGCTACGTTGCATTAACATGTTCTACAGTGGCTCTCTCTCTTTCTTATTTTCCTTCTTGTTTTTCTATGATTAAATAGTGAGATCGCATCCAAAACACAAACTCCACATCTGTTCCAAATGCAGAAAAATCCAGCTGCCGTGTGACAGCAACTTCTAACAAGCATATCATCATTTTTTAATGAATTTAATCATTCATCTCTCCTTTTTGTAAATGTAGAAGACCTGGTACTATAGTTTGGACCCGTCCAGGATCAGAACAGATGGTCACTGTGGCAAAGAAGAAGCTGTTCTCTCTTTGACTCTCTCAGACAATGCTGCTTTTCTGCAGTTCACCATCGCAAAGGTATGAAACCTATTTAGTATTATGTCTGTTTGAAATCTAACTGTTGTTAAAAAAGTTTTTTTTTTTTTTTCTATCAGGACAAGAATGTTGTTTACATCGCTAAACTGACTGCTCACTTGTCTCCTTTTCCTGTGTGCCACGGATGTGCCAGTAAGAGACAGGTTAAAACCATCCACTATGGTCGTTTTAAAATGTGCGCAGAAGTAACTAATGTTTCTGTTTTATTTCTTATCTTTATTCTCTCAGACAAGACTTACTTTGGCTTGTTGGACCACAGCAAATTGTTTATAGCAGCTCACGGTGGGACCTTCAAGTGCAAATCGGAAAATGTGCTTTTAATGTCATCTGAGATGAAGCTCAGGTTGGTTCCTCTGCAGATACAGGCCTTTACGCTGCCCACTGGACCTCACGGCAATGGTGAGAGTGAATGACTTGAGCCACCTAATAGCCTGATGGCAATAATGAAAATGCATATTTACATCTTGTTTTTTGTTTTTTTATTGTTCAGTTTTTTGGTTCCCAAAGTTCTCTGTTAGTTATATAAATTGTAAGAAAAATAATATTAAAACAAAGCAAGGAAACATAAAGACAATTTTTCATAAGCAGAGATGTAATGGGTGGTTGAATACATAAAGAAGGAGAAATTATGTTTTATTAAAAAAGACATTACTCATTAGCACTTGAGTTCACCATAAAAGGATAGATAAAAACAGCTCTATAACAGGTTCTCTACATCTTCTATGAGATTCTTATTTTATGGCCTGAATAATACCTAAAATAAACTAATTGTTAGGGCATGTGATCACTTTTTGTTGGTTCCCCTCTTTTTTTGTTTCAGACGTGGAGTGCTTAGCTGACTATAACAAGCGAATCACCTCTGTCGCACTGGTGGCCATTGCAGTTGGAGTGGCCCTGATGGTGGTGCTCATATTCCTGCTCCGCAGAGATCATCAGTATCTTCAAGAATATCAGAGAATATAAGCCATTTGTTTCAACATTTGAGGAACATTTTAGACTCCATGACTATTACCCCAGTGTCAATTTTTTTCATCTTTTGATATTTCTTCAGGTCATATTTCAAGTTTTGCAAATTTCCTGTCTGCTAGGATCCCACTCTTACTTCTGATGCCATTTAATAAACGTTTTGTGACAGTGAGAACTGCTGTAGATCAAACAAAGTGGTGAACTAATAAAGATATGTCCTTCTTTTGTTTAGCAGAAACTTAAACTGTTTTATATTTGTTGAGTTTTAACATATTTTTCTAAAAATCATTTTTACCATGATGCATCTGCCGTTTCTATCACGTCTACTGTTTATAACAAAAACGATCATAAGGTTTTGTGGTAAACATAGAAATTGAATTGTCTCCATCTTCTGTCTATTGTGGTTACTGCAGTTATATTTTTCTTTCGTCCCCGCCTCCATGTCCTCTGTTCTTATTGGTTACCGACGCTACGAGTCCCCGGAAGGACAATAAACCCCAATACATTAAAATTACTGTGCGACAGTTTTTCGAGTGCGTGTTGAACTGCGAAAACGATAACGGTATCTGAGAGTTAGACAGTAAAGACTAGGACAAACAAATACAGCCTTTCGGCTTCTTTACCATGCAAGGTTAATTACAGCTTCGCTTTCCCCCGCGTCCAGCTGTTATTAGCCTAGCATAATTTAGCAGAGCTAGCAGCAGCAATGGCTGCAGTTATACTCAGTTTCCCCTCTTTGCAGGGTCTACGAATATTTACACAGTGAGTATTTAAGATACTTATATCTCTGACGCAGATGCCTTTATCCTAAACATGTTTTACCCAGGAGCTATTTTATTGTTACGTTGAACACTTACAAACTTAGAAGAGTGCATTTTTTACCGCTAAGTTTGTATAAGTCACTAGAGTTTTCGGTCGTTAATCTGTCAATGGGACAAAATAATTGCTATTTTCAACAAAGCATCATCTTGTTTTGGATGTATTTGTTTCAACTTGCCATTTTCTGGAGTTAAATGAGTTAAATAGATGAGATATTGTCAACTTAGCAAGGTTAAACTACGTTAACGTTAGCATGGCTAACGTAGCAGAGTACACGCTGACATTCAGCTGATGGGTTCGTCTTAACTGTATAGTATTTATAGTGTAAATAAACCAAGTTTAACCCTAACCGTTACAATTTATCCATGCAGGAGATTGTCATGGACCAAAAGAGGAGTGAGGCTCGTGTCTGGAGGTGAGCTCTTTGACAGAAACCCCGTTAAATGAATAAAGTAGATGTCTGTGATTTTGGCTTCTTGCATTCAGATGGTAATGTGGGATAGTACTTCTACAACCAAAACAAATGTTTACAAAATAAATTCGCAAACCACGAAGTGTTTATCTTACCCTAATTTAAGAAAAAGGTCCTTTTGTAAACTGTCTTGCTCTTCATAATTCATTGTAATACATGTTGTGGTTATTTTCAGTAGGTTAAAACTTTGAGTCTTTAGAGCAGCAATTAGGCCCACAAAGGACCACTGTGGCTGCAGGTTTTTGTTCCAACCAAGCAGCAGCACACCCGACTTGGCTTATTTAATCAACTGCTATGAATCTTCAGACAGTTGATTGGTTAGTCAGTGTATTCTGGATAGGTTGGGGAAAAGCCCTTTGTGCCCAGGTTTGCTTTAGAGGAATTATGTTGTGGTGAAATCTCTCTTTTTTCCAGATGTGCACAGGATAGAGAAAGTGCTTATTGCAAACCGAGGAGAGATTGCGTGTCGTGTGATGCGAACAGCAAAGAAGATGGGTGTCCGCTCAGTTGCAGTGTACAGTGACGCAGACAGAGACTCCATGCATGTTGCCATGGTAAAATGCTTGAACTTTTTCTTTATCATAATGTATTTATACACTATATTTATCTAGCATGTTGTGCTCTAAATGTGTCTAATAATCATAGTTTGTTGTTTTTGTAAATGTGTTTGAAAACTAGTTTTCGGCCTGTTTGTTTTGTAGGCAGATGAAGCTTATCACATCGGGCCTCCGCCCTCCCAGCAGAGTTACCTGGCTATGGAGAAAGTTTTGGAAGTAGCAAAGAAGTCTGGTTCACATGTGAGCATGTTATTCGTCGCTAATGAGTAAAAAAAAAAGAACAACGTCCAAGTCCATGTTGCCAGTAACTGCCTTTTCCAGAGTCTGAAGATTTGACTGTAATTTTTATTTCTGTAGGCTGTTCATCCTGGTTATGGCTTCTTATCAGAAAACACAGAATTTGCAGAGGCCTGTAAACAAGAAGGCATCATCTTCATCGGCCCTCCTTCGTCAGCCATTCGTGACATGGGCATTAAGAGGTGACACTAACAAACAGTCTTCTTCTTCTTTTTCTTTCGGCTTTGTCCCTTTTTTCAGGGTTACACTAACAAACAGTCAATAATTCACATTTGAATGCAATAAAAGACAGCATTAATGTTGATTCATGTCACCACGTGTTCACTCCAGCACATCGAAACACATCATGTCAGCTGCTGGAGTACCAATTATTGGCGGTTACCATGGAGAGGACCAATCAAATGAAAGACTACAGGCAGAGGCTGCTCAGATCGGTTACCCTGTGATGATTAAAGCTGTGCGAGGAGGAGGAGGAAAGGTCAGCAAGTGAAAAGAAGTTCAAAAAAAAAAAAAAAAATTGGCAGGTTCAGTTTGGATGACAAAATATCTGTTCATCTGTGTTTCCTGCAGGGAATGCGTATTGCACGCTCGGACTCAGACTTCTTGGAGCAGCTGGAGTCGGCAAGACGAGAAGCGAGAAAGTCTTTCAATGACGATGTTATGCTGATTGAAAAGTTTGTGGAAGATCCCAGGTAAAACTTTTTAATCCTTGGTCAGTCTGGTTAGCTTTCTAGCCACATGACTGTGTGGTAGCTTCATTGTAAAATTATGAAGATGAAAAAAAAGAGTATCGTATTTTATCAGGGTCAGAAATTAGCTCTCAAGTTTAGGAGGAACGGCCCTTGAAACATCTGATAATATCCCTTCAAACTGAATATAAACGTTTTTTATTAAAAAGTTATACCTTGTTTTTTGCTTTCTGTCTGTCTTCTGCAGACATGTGGAGGTTCAGGTGTTTGGAGACATGCATGGTAACGCTGTTTATCTGTTTGAGAGAGACTGCAGTGTCCAGAGGAGACATCAGAAAATCATAGAAGAAGCTCCAGGGGTGAGTGCAGTGTAGTAGTTCTGATTGTTTGTGTTTAAAATTCAGGTAATTTCTTAATTAAATTAATTTCTCACATTTACCAAGTTAAATCTCATGTAAGATTTACGTGAAACCACTTTTTGAAATCATTTCTTTTTCAGGTGAAGTGATGCCTGACCTAAATGCACTGAACCCCTGGTGTATTTGGACATTGATTCTTTGATGGACACTTACTGTATATTTCCTTTTATTTTCCTTTTTTCCCCCCCAGCCTGGTATTAGTCCTGAGGTGCGAAGGAAACTTGGAGAAGCAGCAGTCAAAGCAGCTAAGGCTGTCAACTATGTAGGAGCAGGTGAGACACATTAACATAATTATTGTCCTCAGCACCAGGTCACACTGCACACACAGTGTTCTTACATTAAGACTGTGTTCCCTGTAGGTACTGTTGAGTTCATAATGGATGCCAAGCATAACTTTTACTTCATGGAGATGAACACCAGACTGCAGGTGGAACATCCTGTCTCAGAGATGATTACTGGAACTGACCTGGTGGAGTGGCAGCTCAGGGTGAGAGGGAGCAGAAAGATGTAGTTAATGTGTCAAAGCTGTTGTTGACAACTTGAACGTTGTAATGTGCTTTTAATTCAGACCCTGTTTGAATTTAAAACACCAGTCTTAGAACTTGTCTTAGAATCAGTTTCTTTCAGTCTTAAACTGAAAAAAACTGATTATACTTTCCCCACGCCCTGCAGGTGGCAGCAGGTGAGCGTCTGCCTCTTCTCCAGGATGACATCATCTTACGAGGGCACTCGTTTGAAGCTCGCATCTATGCAGAGGATCCAAACAATGACTTCCTCCCGGGGGCGGGGCCTCTGCTGCATCTCTCGACACCTCCACCGGAAGAACAAACTCGCATTGAGACTGGAGTCAGGGAAGGTGTGAAGACCAAGATCCACTTTCAAAAGACTCTTGATCTGTGATCGATCGGTCACACTAATATTTGTTATAAGAAGTGTACACAGTTGGTGTGACAGTTTGTCCCGACCCACAAATAAAACCTATTTCTCTGGGTTGTTTCAGGAGATGAAGTGTCGGCACACTATGACCCAATGATCGCCAAGCTTGTGGTGTGGGGGGAAGACCGATCAGCTGCCTTGAAGAAGCTACGTTACTGTCTACGGCAGTACAATGTGAGGAAAAACACATACAGGCAGTAGTTATAGTAGTTATATGCCCTGTGGTACTATGTTATATTTATATTTTTCAGTAAGAGTTTTCCAGAGTCTCTAAGTAACAGTTTGTCAGTCAGACTGTAGATTGTAAAAGTGTAAACATGCTTAAGTGTATCCATCCATCCATCCATTTTCATCCGCTTATCCGTTACCGGGTCGCGGGGGCAGCAGTCGCCACCCAAATCACATTGCACCGTACCAAACCTTCCTGCGGGTGGTGAGTCCACTGGAAGGTACCAACCTCCCTAACCGGGATTCGAACTTGCCCAGGAGGTGAACCCTGGGGGTCCACACCAATGACAGAGACATTGCCTCTGGGCCAAAGCGCCACTGCTTAAGTGTAGTTTGTTTAAATTTGTATTTTTTTTTTATTAAGTTATTGAAGGTGGATGACATCGCAAAAAATTTGAAATTTTCTTCTGTTGTCCATCAAATGAGGCAGCGTCTCAAAATGTCCCGACAGACAGACAGGAATAGATTAAAATAAAACAATAATGTGATATCAGCACACCTGAGAGTTGTGTGACGTTGGAAATAGCTCCCCCTAAGGAAAGGGAGAAACATGTATGTTTATAAACGGTGTAGGAGAATTTATTCTTACTTTGTTTTGACTTTCAAACCCTGCATTCTTCCACCAGATCGTGGGACTAAACACCAATATTGATTTTCTGCTGAGTCTTTCTGGACATCCAGAGTTTGAGGCTGGAAACGTGAGCACCAGCTTCATCCCTCAGCACTACGCCGACTTGTTCCCTGCACCACGACCTCCGTGTGGGGCAACCGTCTGCCAGGCAGCCCTGGGTCTGCTGCTGCAGGAGAAGACGCATGTACAGGAGTTCACTGAGGCGTCCACTGGTGAGAGGACGACTACGCCAACCATGAACTGCTGTTTAAAAATAACTACAGGAGAGTTACTGGTTGTTGTTGTTTTTTTTTTCTTTTTTGTTTTCTTAGATCCCTTTTCACCTTTTGGCTCCAGCAGCGGCTGGAGAAACAATGTGGTTTTTATCCGAAATATGACACTACAGGTGGGAGACAAAAGTAAGTTCCTGCTGTACTGTGACTCTGATGCCCCCTGTTGGACAGGTACAGAGTGGAATTTACGTATTAGAACGGTGTTTCTTATGTGTAGGATTTTGGAACAAGGTCTTCAGCGTGAGCTTGGCAACCTCTAGGGGTCTGAAGAGGTATCACATGAGGATTAGACAGTTTTATAACAGTTAAAATAATGAGTTCTAATGCTGATCTGACACTTTGTTAATGAACTCAATTATTATTCAACGTTTCTATGAAAAGGGAAACGGCAGAGCCAGAAAAAGTTCAGGCTGTGATGTCACTCTTATGAGTGACGATGATGATGATGATGATGGTGAGCCAATGACTTTGTGCTTCTACTTTTGTTCTATGAAATTAAATGTATTTTCTATGTGTTCTCAGAAGTTGATGTGGTGATCAAATATAACAGTGATGGGAGCTACAGTATGCAGGTGAGATTTTATAGTACATTATATATTTATATTATATAGGATTTGAGTTTTACTTTTCTTGAGATCTTTCTATATTAATGATTTTATCGTTTGGATAAAATTAATAGAAAAAAGTTTTTGTCATATTTAACATGGACAGTTTCCCTTGATTCAACATCACCATTTATGATAAATCATGTAAATTTTGATCACGATTAATTGAGGTACATGCAATTGTGATTAATCATGATTAATCCATAGTCACTCTGTAGTCTTTTTTTACTTCAAATAATATTTTGACTAAAGCATTTTCAAGTGATGTCCATAAATATTCCGTCGTGGCAGTGTCTGAGCTTTGCCTTGGATCTTTTTCCAGATTGGTGAGGACGTGTACCATGTGACTGGAACAGTTGAGCTTGAGGGAGGAGCTTCCTACCTTCACTGCTCTGTCAATGGAGTGAAGTCCCGTCCTAAACTGGTCATCCTGGACAACACGGTCCATCTGTTCTCCACTGTATGTTCACTACCGAGTCACCAACACCTACATTTATACATATTGTTTACTCCTAGTGATGTTATGAAGTAACAAGTTAAGGTTCTAAGCTTTACTTCTCATCAGTGAACAAATGAATGTTTACATGCTTCATGTCACCTCTCAACAATTCCACCAACATTGGTCATTTGTCATAAGAGGCGACAGTGTCCCCTGGTGGCATTCGACGACAGTGCAGTATACATATTTTCTATATAAATCACTTTAGAATCACTTTAGAATATTTGGCAGGACCAGCCAAACTAAGAAAAGAAAACTAACTTGTAAATATGTGGGTTATATGATAAGTTGAAACATTGTCATAATTTAATTGTTTCGTGCAGGAGGGAAGCTCTCAGGTCTCTGTTCCAGTGCCTAAATATCTGGCTGGTGCTAGGGGTTCTGGGGCACAGGGCGGAGCTGTGGCCCCCATGACAGGAACCATAGAGAAGGTGAGTTAATGATTGTACCTGGGTTGGTAAAACAGAGCAGTGAATTTAAAATAGTTAGGATCATCAAATACTGTTTGTCAAGTTTGCATCATAGCACTTTTGAATTATCTTCATTGTTACTGTTACAAATGCTTGTACTGTGTTTGTAAAATACACATTTTGCTCTGCTTTACTCCATTTACTCTATTATCAATGAGCTCCACTCATCACTGTATCAGAGGATATGATATACAGTATATATACTCAAGCTGCTGTGTTGGTTTCAGGTGCTGGTAAAGGCTGGAGATAAGGTGGCTGCGGGCGACCCTCTGATGGTCATGATCGCCATGAAGATGGAGGTTTGTACAGGAAGTGGACTCGGGGGTAGGTTTTAAGCCGGAGAAGATTTTTTTTTTTTTTTTAGAGTTTTGTTTTTGTGTCTGTGCAGCACACAATCCGAGCACCAAAGTCGGGCGTGATCAAGAAAGTGTTCTTCAGTGAGGGCTCTCAGGCCAATCGTCACGCTGCTCTGGTGGAGCTGCAGGAGGAGGGAGAGGAGGAAAATGGAGGAGGAGGAGGAGAGGCAGTCAGCAGCCAGTGAATTTATTCACAAGTGGATGGAGACAAAAGAGATGGAGGTAAAAAAGTTTGTGCTCAGACAACTGGATAGTGACATGTTTAGACTCTGTTTGTTCCTTCCTATAAAGCAGGTCTAGATGTGTGTGGTCAGGTTGATGTTTGAAGAATTTTGAACTGAACATTTTTCCAGGAGCTGGAACTAAAAAAAAAAGATCAAAGTTTTTCCTTAGTTAAGCTTTGATGGTTGATGTAGGGTTGTGGAGAGATGCCTGTATTTCTGTGAATTTATTTTTGCTCTTCCATTTTTTTTCTTCCTTCTTTTGGTGGTAAGTGTAGAATGTTAGCAGACATTTGTTTTTCTTTACTCAAAGCACTTGTATGTTGTCAATAATAAGGACTGAAGGCGCACATTTACACATTCATCTGACTGAAGTGAAAAGTTTCTCGGCTCAGTATCTTCGGCCTCCACTTCCTTGCGTTGCTCCTGAAATTTCTATTTAAAAAAAGCACTGGCAGGTTTAACAGACGGTGACAAAACTGCATAAAATAAATGGTCTGAAATTTGACATTTGAGGAAATGTTACTGATATGTGAGAAATAATGACACTTGTGACTGCAGAGAAGTTTGCAGTTCCACCAACTTAGTTGTTCTTAGTTCAATCATGTTTTAATGAAAAGGTGATATAGTATTTAGGCTAATATATAAACTAATGTCCTAATAATGAAGAGTTCACATTTAGCTCTGTGTAACTGAGAAGACAGAGGGAAAAAACACTCCAACTGACATCTGACTCTAGTCCAAACGTCTGTTTTTTTTACAGGATGAATCAAATAAACACAATCTGTATGTTGACATGTTCATGTATACGTGTTAATGAACAGTCGGTCATACTGTGTTCTGACTGTTCTCTGAGGCCTTTCTTCACTACATTTGTCAGTGTAAAGATATATTAAGCATGGCAGGCGTTTTTTTTTGTTTGTTTTGGGGTTTTTTTACATTTATTAATGTAAACTGGTCTGATGGTGTAATAAAAAAATACATAAAGTTGCTAATGTTTCCTTTAAAGAGGTATAATACATAGCTAAATGTAACAAATTTCTCATTCTCATTATTTTTTAGAAAAACTATTTTTGGAATTTTCAACAAAATTCTAGTTTTGCGTCATTGGTCAGAATGTAAAAAAATGATCATGAAAAGTTTTGAAAATTATTTAAAATCTTTTCTGCATGTTTCTCATCAAATTAGAGCACTTTGAGAATTATTTTAGAAAAATTTTTTTGAATTTTTTGACAAAATTCTAGTTTCGCATGTTATGTTGGTCAGAAGGTGAAAATGTTCATAAAATGTGTCAAAAAATTCCAAAAAACATTTTTTCTAAAAAAAAATTGAAAATGCTCTAATTTGATGGAAAACATGTAAAAAGGATAACATTTTAAATTTTTCAAACATTTTTATAAAATTTTTTTACATTCTGACCAACGTGATGTAAAACTTGAATTTTGTCGAAAAATTTAAAAAAACTTTTTTTTCAAAAACAATTCTGAAAATGCTATAATTTGATGAAAAAGATGCAGAAAAGAATAAAATTTCAATTTTTGACTTCAACTTCTGACCAACCTGACCTGCGAACATGAATTTTGTCAAAATATTCCAAAAAACATTTTTTCTAAAGAAATTCTCAAAGTGCTCGAATTTGATGAGAAACATGCAGAAAAGATAACATTTTAAAAAAAAATTCATGTTTTTGGTGAGATTTTGAAATATTAAAATATTCCAAAAAACATTTTTTCTAAAGAAATTCTCAAAGTGCTCGAATTTGATGAGAAACATGCAGAAAAGATAACATTTTAAAAAAAAATTCATGTTTTTGGTGAGATTTTGAAATATTCATATAATATATTTTTTTGGTTTTTAGCACAAATTATTCACTTGTTCACATGTTTTGGGGTATAAACTTGCATTTTGAGGCATTTCTG